>NW_020837949.1:10510711-10780004 GCF_003676395.1 Aethalodelphis obliquidens | reverse complement strand
GTGTGTGTGTGTGTGTGTGTGTGTGTGTGTGTGTGTGTGTGTGTGTGTCTGTGTGTGTGTGTGTGTGTGTGTGTGTGTGTGTGTGTGTGTATATCTCTGTGTGTGTGTGTGTGTGTGTGTTTTGTAGAATAATATAAAGAACAGTCGTTTAAAGACTGGCATGCAGAGCTTCCCCATCCAGGGATCAAACCCACGCCCCTGCAGTGGAAGTGGGGAGTCTTAACCACTGGACTGCCAGGGAAGTCCAAGGCATCCCCTATTTTTAAGCTCCTGAGGTCTCCTGGTCAATGTAGCTATCCCAGACCCCACATCCCCAAGCCCCCTCCATCCCAAGCCCTGACCTCACCCTCTGGACCCTCCTGTCTGGCATCTCTGTGAGCTGTGCCTTCATCTCTGCCCTGAGGTGGGGGGCTCCTTGCTGGACCCCAGACTCCAGCCCCCAGGCATGCACAGCTGTAGGTGGAACACTGTGGCCTCATATGAATCCTACTCCCCAGCTTCTGGTTTGCAGGGAGACATTTTATCCTCTCTGGGCCTCAGTTTGCTCATCTGGAAAAGGGGGCTGCTCTTGGTAATGGTACCCATGGCGGTTATGACTCTGGGCTAGCTGCTTTATTCACTTGACCTTGTGTCTGATGCTCACAACTGCACTGCAAAGTAGGGGATGAGAACCTGCAGTGGACCAGGCAGAACTGACTCCAGGCTTCTGCCCTGGGCTCCCTCTGCCTGGAACACCTCCCTGCCCCTAGCCATCTCCCTGAGGAGATGTGATCCTTATGTGATCCAGGTCTCAGCTCAAATGTCACCTCCTCAGAGGCCTCCTCCCATCTCCTGGCTTAAGTAGCCCCCTGTCATTCTCTGTCTCCTGCCCCTGCTGGACTTTTCTTCTGAGCACTTGACTGTCCTTGGGAAAAAAAAAAAAAGAATGAATGAATGACTCGGTATTAATAAGTGGTCCTATTAACTTAGAGTGATTTTAGCCACCCATCCCACTCTGTTATACCCATCTCATGTATACCCTATGTGAGCAACGGTATGAACACAGCAGAAAGGCAGCTTAGCTTTAAATACAGCCCTTCTTAACCTTGACCGCACAGAAAACATCTGGGAAGCTTGGGGAAAAAAAAACAACAAAGGGTATCCAGGCCACACATGAGATCAATTAAATCAGGCCCTCCAAGTGTGGGACTAAAGTACAGGCACTAGCACTAGTACATTTCATACCACCCGTCCCCGTCCCCCCCCCAAGGTTATTCCAGTGTGCAGCCAAGGTTGACACCAGCATTTGTTTCAAAGAGTTCAAGAGGCAGCAAAGAGGCAATAATAAAACCAAACCCCTGGCCTGTGGGCTAATTTTTCAGAAAGCCATAAGGCAACTAATTCTCCGCAAAATTCTCCTCAAGTATGTCTGACCAAAATCTCTCTATAGCAGCCTGTGCATTCAGAGATCCCGGTGCAAGATTATTTTTATTTTAGGTAGGAGGGCAGGAGGTGATATATGAGTGGTCAGTACCTGGGTTCTGGAGTCAGTCATCCAGAGAACACTCCCAGCTCTAATACTCAAACACTTTGTGATCCTGGGCAGCGAAGTTGCTATCTCTATACCTCAGCTTCCCCACCTGTAAAATGGTACTTGACACTTGCATTACCTGAGACAATTCAAAGAAAGCACTCAAAAGAGCTTCTGACATATAAAGGAGCACTCAGTATTCACTTGGCATTATTAGCTATTATTTATGTAGAAAAAATAAAGCAGAGCCCACAGTAAAGTTAGAAATATATATACAGTGTTATGAATATATTTTTAGTAACAAAAAAAATTGTATGTGGCAAATCACTATATGTGATAGCATTTGTATTATACATAAATAAAAACAGTTGTTTATCTAGCTTTATGGTTTAAGGTTCTAGGCAAAATTTTGGTTGAGCAAAGGGTTCTACAGTTTAAGAAAATATTTAAAATCCTGTGTTAACATAATTTATCCTTATTGCATAGATTTAAAACACATCATTAGAAATACTTAGGGGCAGTGGAATTTTCTCATCTGAGGGCTCTCTGATTAGTTTGTTGATTTGATGGATTCCTACTATAAATAAGGATAAAGATATGTGGCTAAGATATTGGCATTCAAGTGGCTTACAAAGCATTTTGCTTGGTACTGTACTTAGGATACTTTGCTGATAGTGAGAATGACACTGCTAATGACACTGTTTTTGGTCACAGACTTAACTGAATCAAAACCACTGAGAACATGATAGGACTCTACTAGCACAATGCTAAACCTGACCTTGCATCTTCAGAAACTTCACAAGTTTTGGATGTTCAGGAAAAAACTGATATTCAGTTCTGGTGGAAATATCCCGTTTCAGCTGCCCATTAGGATCTCAAAGAAGACAGAGTATAATTTGTTATTGTTATTACATTGGCCAGTCATTGGAAACACGTTAACAATGTACAAATTAGAGCCTCTAACTCTAAAGTAATTATCAGCCAATTTCAGAGTTGTTAACATGATTAAAGTTATGAATGTTACCTGACACCCTCACGAATCAATTTTTGATTAGATAATACTATCTGCTTACAGGTACATCGTTCAAATTTCTTAAAGGCTTTTTAGTACCAAAACTTTGATACAATTTTTCAATAATGTACGCAGAGCTAGGGAGAGGGAGTAAATGATTGATGGCTTTTTCCTTACAATGCTTATTAAAGGTCCTGATTTGGTTGGACTCCAACTGTTTGGGCTCAGAATTAGGAATTCTAGTTATGATGATGGCTCATGTGCACTGATTAGAAAAACATCTCACAGAGCTACTAAAAAAGCAAGCTAATCACCAGAAACACAGTAGTGATAGAACAGTATTTCATACTTGAAAGTTCTTGAAGATTCTGCCTTTCAATTTATTATAAGACATATGCTCTTAAAGAAGCATCAATGGACAGTTAGTACCTATACATAAATACATATCCAAATATATTCATTATATATTTGATTTCTACCTACAAGTATAATCCATCTATCAACAGCAGCGCGTGGTGTGAAACACGGTACAGTGGGTGTGGGGTTGTGGATATGTAATTGTGATGATTTTCTAATGTCTCAAGAACTTCATTTGCAGTACATGTGGCCCTTTAAGCTGCATCGCTTTGTTTTAAACAAATGAATAGCAGGTTACCTGGTTGAGTCAGAACAACAGGGCAGAATAAATTATAGAAACAGACATGTGTCACATTTCACAAGGAGAAGAGACACTTCGAATTTTGTGTTTGTTGTAAAGAACCAAGTGATCCCACAAGCTCTGTCACTGAAGAAGAGAATTTCCTCTTTCATAAGCAGACATGAAGTTGAATTTGGAATTTTAAAGGTCAAGGGTACCTATTGAAAAAGACAGTACAGCTGACCCTTGAACAACCTGGGGGTTAATCCACCTATGATTTATAGTCGGTCCTCTGCATCAGTGGTTCTTGCTCATCCTTGGATCCAAGCGACCACAGAGTGTATAGTACTGTGGCGTTCACTCCTGAAAAATACGTGTATATAAGTGGATCTGGGCAGTTCAAACCTGCGTTGTTCAAGGGTCAATTGTAATATATTCAATATAGGCATCTTCTTTTCTAAAGAGTCACTCAAAAGATCTTATCCCTTTAGAATGAGTGGCAAATGCTTCTTTTGAGTGTTTATTCAAATAATTAACATAAGGTTAGTCTAGTTTCATACATGGTCTGATTTTTTTGAAGTTACTTACTGTATCTTTCTGTGATCCAGTCCATACGATTCCATGAATTGTTGTTAAACACAAAAGTGATCATTTTCCTCCTCTGTTTAAATTCTTTCCCACTTATTTACAAAACAGAAATAGAGTCATAGATGTAGAAGACAAACTTACGGTTGCCAAGGGGGAAAGGTGGGGGGGAAGGGATAAATTGGGAGATTGGGGTTGACATATACACACTACTATATATAAAATAGATAACTAATAAGGACCTACTGTATAGCACAGGGAACTCTACTCAATACTCTGTAATGACCTATATGGGAAAAGAATCTAAAAAAGAGAGGAGATATACATATATATATATATATATATATATATATGTGTGTGTGTATATATATGTATATCTATGTATATGTATATATGTATGTATAGCTGATTCACATTGCTGTGAATCTAACTAACACAACATTGTAAATCAACTATACTCCAATAAAAAATTTTTTTAATAAAATAAAATCTTCCTCTACTGCCTACAGAATAAATCCAGACTTCCTCTCCTAGTACACGATCTGATCCCACCTAAATTTCCAACATCGTCTCTCATCTTTCCACCACCTCTATGCACACTCCAGCTACATAAAATACCTCCTGACCTATCGTGACAAAGCCTTGCAAATGCTGTACCATCTTCCTGGAATGTACTGGGTTTTTTTATAGTTGCTCCAAAAGATTTCAAAGATTATTTGCAATTGTAACACATCAGAGCTTCCCAAGAGAACAGATTAGCATACAAATAATGAGCCTTTGGCATCAAAGGAAATATTCAACTACAGGGATATATGCACTTATTCATAAGTTACAAATTATTTAAACCCTGGGGTTAAGAAGTATGTGTTTTTCCAAACTTAAAAAATAAACAATAACAAAGTATCTGACTTTATCCTATTCATAGTCCCAGGGCAAAACAGAAATTACTATAGTAACAGAAACTCACAGAAATACATGGGCATCCTAACAGACTTAGAATAGGTTTAATATTTTTCCATGTTCAAAAAATCAGGTTGATGTATCTCATATCCCTACTCTCCTGGTTTTACGGCTCTCGGCAATTCTTCTGATTATTTTTGTTCTCAGGCAGGGCTGCCAAATCCTTGGCTAAGCTTCATCCATTCCAGAGCCAGGCGTCCTCAGTTCGAGCGCCTGCTCTGCTGCCAAGCTCTCCCTCACTGCCTTGGCATCAAACATGAGCCGCTGCCATACAAGAAAGCTACCCTGACGACCAGCGTGTGCAGGGCACGTAGTAATTTCCTTAAATCCTTCTCCTTTAAAAGATCAGATGGAACACGTCATCGAACATTACAGGCCTTTAGTTGACAGTTTGCTTCCACTTCTGACATCTCTCCTCCTCTTTCTGGCCCCTTTTCCTTTATTTATTCAGTTATACAACCGTAAAGTTTAAGTACGCAAGGACATAAAATGCTGGGATTTTCGTGTCTGCGGTTCCCAGAATGAAAATTAAAACATCTGATGAGATCTGGAAATAACTGAGTAATAACGCTGATAAATATACTAAATCTACCCTGTAGTCTACAAATGAGTACACTGATTCTTAGGACTTAAACTGCCAGGCCACACAGTATCAGACAAGTTGATAAAATCTCTGCACATATTTTAGCAGAAAGGTAGGCAAGTTTCAAACTTTTAAGAAGTTTCTGCACACAGGGAGATCAGCTCGGTGCTTTGTGACCGCCTGGAGGGGTGGGATAGGGAGGGTGGGAGGGAGGGAGACGCAAGCAGGAAGAGACATGGGAACATATGTATATATATAACTGATTCATTTTGTTGTGAAGCTGAAACTAACATACCATTGTAAAGCAATTATACTCCAATAAAGATGTTAAAATAAAATAAAATAAAATAAAGTTTGACAAAACTTAAAAAAAAAAAAAAAAAAAAAAAAAAGAAGTTTCTGCAAAATTATGTCAGCCTCTCCAAAGCTCTTTTCTAACGATTTAATCATAATCACTTCTCATTCCCTCCAGGATCCATCTATCCTTTGATAAACTTGCTATCCACTTTTCCAAATCAATGAAACCAATCTGAACTTTGACTGGAATTTGCTGTTTTATAATCTAAATTACTTTGAAAACAACTTAATAAGGCAAAAGATTCTGGGATCTGTTCTCATCAAAGGTAAAAGGCACAAAGCAAGGCATTACTAATACTTCAGAACATACATAACTAAGGAAATCATTCAGCACCATTTCAGGTTATTCCCCCACTTAGGAGCTTCACGCATGTTTAAATGAATTAATTTATTTTCTGCAATTTGCTCTGAGACCTTAAGTGGCCGCATCTGCCGTTGCTTATTTCAGCATTCAGTGCCCTTGTTCTCTGAGTCACCAGCTTACAGCTTGAGTGCTCCAGGTGTATTTATGCTCCCAAAGTATTTTAAATTAGGAAATCCAGTTTCCTTTTTATAAGACTCAGAAGTGATTCTCCACTGTTAACTTTTTTCTTAAGGATATAGGCCTATATTCACAGTTGAATTTTTGGTACTATATTTATTATTAGCCCTGTGACAGTCAATATTTTAGAAGGTCATTAATATTAGAATCAAAGATAGTCACTTAAGATAGGCCATTCTTGGGTTCTCTTGGGGTTGACATTTGGGGAACCCATAAAATCCATCACCATAATAAAACCACTACTTATTACACTCTGTGCCAAGCACTGCATATGCTATCTTGCTTAATTCTTTTGACAGTCCTATGATGTGGTTTTTATTTTCTCTATCGTTAACTCAGTTTTAGAGATGAGAAAGTGTTGGCTTAGAGAAGTAAATCACAAGGTCACACACCTAGTAAACAGCAGAATTTCTTTCAAGTTTCACACTGATTCACGAATGTCTAAGGCATGGGGTTGTGTTTTAGAGGGTATAGGAATGATTAGGACCCAGTTTCTGCCTCTATTTCTGATCTAGGTAGGGGAAGGAACCTAAGGCAATTATACAGATCTTACAATCCAAGGCTGGAATGCCTTGAAGAGACACTCCCAAATGCTTTGAAGATTCAGAGAAATGAAAGATAGCATCTGGTTGGAGGTATACATCTTCAAAAGGCAACAGTTGCTTTAAAGGAGCCGAGAAAATAAGGAGGGATTCAGAAAATGGAAGCTGTGGATTTCAGAGCATCAATAAATGGCCCATGCTAGGGCACCGGCCGTGAACTATGAGTGACTGACAATAATGAGCTGAAGAACATGAAGGATTTGGTTTTCCTGTGGATTGAGAGCCTACCGTCCAGCGCTGGACTCCACAGATTCTGGACACAGCAGGATTCGATCACGGTGATAAACAGGGTTCCTTTAAGACTTCTGTTTTATGGGATCTCTCAAACACCTTAGCTAGACGGACTGTTAAACAGAAAGAAGATCTCTCCCTTGGCAAGTATTACCATTTCTGATTCATCTCAAATACTGTCTCTGGTTCCATCCTAGTGCTGCCTCTTCTACATCCTCTATGCTTTGGTCCAAAATAGTCTGGGACCAGGCAGGGCAGTGTACCCATCTCCACCCCAACCTCCTGCTCTGCTTTAGTGGCCGCTGCCCCTAATTCTTTCTAAGGGAGTTAACTGTAGCCACTCTTAATGAAGCAGATGGAACGCGAGGTTCAGAGGCTTAACGAGGCTAATCCTTCTTTCCCGATTCAATTCCGGCACCTACCACGTGACGCCATCCTGTAGAGAGTTTACATTCAGCAACTAGCTGCTCACTCTGTGCAGGAACCATTCTAAGGACTCAAGATAAAGCAAAGACTAGACAGGCAATGTCCTTGCTCTCATAAAGCTTAACTTTTACTGAGGGGAAGAGAGCTATCGATAATTTAATAAGAGTCGAACAGTAACGACTGCAATGAAGAAGGTAAAACAGGGCAATGGGCTTTGTTGGGAGGAGAGGGCGTGGGTACTATTTCAGATCTACTTACGAGAAACAGTCTCCATGAAGAAGTAACATCTTAGCTGAGACTCAAATGATACGATGTGGGAGATCCATCGGAAGATAGGAAGGCATGAAGAACAGTATTCTGGGCAGAGAGAAAAACAAGTACAAAGAGCCTAAGGCAGGAACCAAAAGGGCAGCGTGACTACAGCCAGGGAGTGAGGGGAGAGTGGTACCAGTGGCTGGAGAGGCAGGAGGAGGCCAGAGCCTAGAGCAGGACCTCGGCACAGACAGGAATGGGGCTTTTATTTGAAATATGAAGGAAAGTCATTAAAGGGTTCCAAATGCTGGGAGACACAGTTTTATTTTGGCTTTAAGACAATTGCTCTGGTCACTTTGTGAAGGATGATTTAATGAGGTGGTGGAGTAGAAGCCCACTGCAGATTCCAGGAGAGATAAGAAGACGGCCTGCCAAACATGGGCCGGAGACCTAAACAGACACTTCTCCAAAGAAGATATACAGATTGCCAACAAACACGTGAAAGGATGCTCAACATCATTAATCATCAGAGAAATGCAAATCAAAACTACAATGAGGTATCACCTCACACCAGTCAGAAAGACCATCATCAAAAAATCTACAAACAATAAATTGCTGGAGAGGGTGTGGAGAAAAGGGAACCCTCTTGCACTGTTGGTGGGATTGTAAAGTGATACAGCCACTATGGAGAACAGTATGGAGGTTCCTTAAAAAACTAAAAATAGAACTACCATATGACCCAGCAATCCCACTACTGGGCATATACCCTGAGAAAACCATAATTCAAAAAGAGTCATGTACCACAATGTTCATTGCAGCTCTATTTACAATAGCCAGCACATGGAAGCAACCTAAGTGTCCATCGACAGATGAATGGATAAAGAAGATGTGGCACATATATACAATGGAATATTACTCAGCCATAAAAAGAAATGAAATTGAGTTATTTGTAGTGAGGTGGATGGACCTAGAGTCTGTCATACAGAGTGAAATAAGTCAGAAAGAGAAAAACAAATACCGTATGCTAACACATATATATGGAATCTAAAAAAAGAAATGGTGATGAAGAACCTAGGAGCAGGACAGGAATAAAGATGCACACGTAGAGAATGGACTTGAGGACGTGGGGAGGGGGAAGGGTAAGCTGGGACGAAGTGAGAGAGTGGCATGGACATATATACACTACCAAATGTAAAACAGATAACTAGTGGGACGCAGCCACATAGCACAGGGAAATCAGCTCGGTGTTTTGTGTCCACCTAGAGGGGTGGGAATAGGGAGATGCAAGAGGGAGGAGATATGGGGATATATACATACATATATATATATATATATATATATGTGTGTGTGTGTGTATATATATATATGTACAGCTGATTCACTTTGTTATAAAGCAGAAACTAACATACCATTGTAAAGCAATTATATTCCAATAAAGATGTTAAATAAAAAGAAGATGGCCTGGACATTGATCATGAAGAGTAGACATGGAGAAAGGAAGAAGTCATCTAGGTTCTTGGTTTGTGCAACTGTGTCTGTGTTGGTTTACTGACATGGGGAAAACAGAAAGAACAGGTGGAGCAAAACCCAAACATTTTGCCGTGGTCATGTTATCTTACATACGGTTCTCAGACATTCATTCAACAAAGGTTTACTCAACAACACCTCTGCACCAGACACTCTTCTCTGCAGGAGGGACAACTTCTAAACAAAAGACATGAAGTTTCTATGCTCTAGAGCAGCTTATGTTCCCAGAATTCCAGAGCAGGTGAAGAAAATCAGAGAGGTAAGGGGTGGAGCTATACATGAGAGAAGCAATGGCATGTAGATGTATTTAAAGTTATAGGCTGTGATAAGATCATTTAGGGACAGTTTATAGAGAGAAGGAACTCAGGACCAGACCAAGCAAAGGACAAGCATTTTCTTAATGAGAAATGAAGAGAGCAAAATAAATCTATTCACGTCTGGGTAACAATTTGTCATCAATTTGTTTGGCTTTATTGACAGACATAGCAAAGTAACCTCCCCACCACTGCCCACTGAATTCTTAGACTATTTAGGGGCAAGTGCAGTAAAGTTATTGATGTACTAGTCTCATTTTCTTCTTCTATTCCTACCTTCTTTATTAAAATTGTATTCATGGGTAAAGTTAAACAGAAAACACAGTTAACTATAAAGTTTCAACTACAAAACTCTAAATAATGGGAAGGAAAACTTAAAGGGCTCATAAACTAGAGAAATTAATAATCTAGTTAATTGGATAAAGATACAAAATGACTGGAACAAACAAACCCAATTTTTACATTTATATAATACTGTAAGAGTGCCCTGTAGGACACAGTAGAATAAACCAAACTAGGACTTTCCTGTTTTTCTTCTTTTTGCACAGCAAATATTAGAAGTTTCATGAATTAAGACACAATAAGAGAACCAATCCCATTTTCTTTTCTTTTTATAATGATACTTGCCCTCACATTATAGTTTTCCACCATCTTCAACATCTGTAAGAGGGGAATCTAAAAATGAAATGCTTTAGACCTTGCCTCATATTAAGAGCAGTAAACAAATGGGTCAGAGAAAAGCATCTAGGGGAGCAATGAATTCATCGAACACTCCAAATCCTCAACATGGTGAGATTTCTACATATTCACTCCTGCACTGCCCACTCCCTAGATAGGCATCTCTCTCTCTCTCTCTCTCTCTCTCTCTCTCTGTCTCTCTCTCTCTCTCTCACACACACACACACACACACACACACACACACACACACACACACACTCATACTAAAAAGCCATCTCTGGTAACTAACATTCATATTCTAAATGGCATCACTTTAAACCATATCAACTTTTGGCAGGGTTTACAACTATTTTCACCCTTAAAATTGAACTTAGCCCTCATTATTCTAATTGTTTTAAAGGTTTACAGTATAGAACTCTTGCTTCGGCATCTTTTACCATAATGCAATTGACTCTGTGTCCCATTACAGAATTCATGGGGGTAAAATGCACTTGCTCATTTTAAAAAGGTTGCTAATTACACAAAACATGCAAGGCTCTATCCCAGAGGACGAGGAGGAAACACAGATGACAGCACCAAATCCTTGAGGCGAATGCATTCTAAGAAAAGGAATAAAAAATCTGCACAGAGAATGACACTAATAGGTAAACATACTGAAGAGAGGTGCACAGCACACTTTAGGAATTCAAAGTTAAGAAAGAAAAATCACATTTAATTAGGAAAGCTTCGTGAGGGATGTGATTTGAAATGGCTCTTAAAGATGAATGAAGATTTTAGTGGGGGGTAAGGGAGAGGAAGATATTCAAGGGAGAACATATTCTGAGAATACTAGGGGTTGGGGACATGTTTTAAGGGAGAAATGGCATGTGTGTTGGATCTCAAGTGCTTTTCACAGGTATTCAGGAGGAGAGAACAAAATAGTCTAATTCTGCTATTGAGAATAAAGAAGAAAGACTTAATGAAAAAGATTGAGATCATTTAGTTCAAAGTCACACATTTTAAAGGAAAGAGAATGAAACCTCATGGCAGGTGAGAGCAGCGCTCATAATTACATCAAAATTGCAGCAGCAGTGGGTCGGGATGAGAGGGAGGCCGGCACCTCTGCCTTTCTTCACTTTGTCCAACAAGCCCAAGCCAGATACCCACCGCCCTCGGTAATGTATCCTTCTAGAACAGGGGAGCCTTCTTTATTTAATTTACCTGTTAGTTAGTAATGTGCCATGCAAGGTATAGGAAATAAAACTTTATCTACTTTATCTGTAGAATATCAGCCTTTGGCGGGATTCAGGTCAACTGAAAACACCTCAGGTTTGAACATGTATTTTTCTTAATTATATGTCAGATTTAAATTGCCCAGAACCTGTTTCTCTCTCCTGGCAGACTTAACACTGATATACTGCAAATAAATAATTTTTTTCGATGGTTAAAAATAAAAATTGGTTATCAATTGTAGCTGGTAAAATCAGAAAGCCTTCTTGCTTTGATAATGTTTTCTAAGCACGTTCTTAAGACACACACACACACACACACACACACACACACACACAAGAAAAGCCAGACTTAGGAACAGTTGAGAGACGAGTTGTTAATTTGCAATTAAATGTGGTCTAGAAAACAGATGAGTGAAAAAGGCCGATATGATTTCTCCAAAGTGAAACCTTGCAAATAAATTGAGAGGCGGCCAAAGTATGACATGGCACTGGGGCAAGCAGGAGATCACAACACTACTAATAAATCATTATCAGAAAATGTTGTATTCCTGCAGCCAGAGCGTCCATTCTTTCTCAGAGTAAATGAGGAATAATCATGACCATCTCCCATTTCTAGCCTCACTGTGAACTTCTGAAGAGTGAGAACCTTCAGCAAGAGATGATAAACTGTAACGATGACACAGGACATCCTCCTTTGCAACATTCAAAGCCACTTCCATACAGTGAACCACATCGCACGAAATCTATGCGAAGAGGGGCTGCACAGCAACCCCAGACAGAAGTCTCCTGAGTCTGGTCCTCTTGCTGCTTCCCACGGGGACTTTAATTGCCATCACATAGGGAATTAAGGGGGAGAGAGGTGTCTCCTTGAACATTAAGCTCCTGGCATTTATGATCTGGACCCGCTTATTTCTCTGTGGCTTCAGAAGCCACAGTTCCACACTGAAGAAAACCTCTGACATCATCTAGCAACCCTCTTGGTATAGATGAAGGATGCGTATGACGTCCTGGGGCCATATAATTCACTCGTTTCACAGTCAGGGCTTGAACCCTACTGTCATCTTCCCTCCACATTATTAACTGAAGTAAATAGCTGTATAAATGTTTTTTGCTACGTTTCAAGGGAAACTCAAGGTACAAATTACACAGAGAGAAGAAGGTAAGTTACATGTTATACAATAATCTCCAGAGAGTTACTTTGTCAAACGGTTTAAAGCGTTGATTTGTTTCCTTTTTTGGCTGTTTTATAATCTCAAAACCAGAAGAAGACCTCTACCCTCCCTTGCTAGTTCCCAAATACACCTCTTAAGCTTGAGAACTTTCTCTCTATGTAATCTGTACGTTGAGTTTCCCTTGCACTGTAACAAAAACACATTATGCAAATATTTCTTCACTACAAACTTTATTTGGGGTCCACAGACATATTTCAAAGCGCCTTTATGCAGATGCTTCTAATTTAGTCTGCATTTTGGGCACTTCCCCAGTGTGATCTGCCCTTCTTTTAATTTAAGCCTAGTGTTCTCTAAATATTTTCAGCTTTTTCACAATCTGGCCTCCAAGCAATCTACAGGACACAGGAGCAGCTCACAGCTGAGAAACCTGCCTGCCATCTAAACCTCCGGCAGCCAAACCATCTTGCCCTTTTATCATTGCTCCTTCCTTTTCATCAAAAATCCTGCTTTAACCATTTACCCCCCTTTGTGAATGTAAATCTTTTTTTCCCTTGAGTCCTTCCCACAAATACTTGAGAACCGCGATGAAGGACATTTGGTTTATAATCACCCCAGACATCACACATCACGGTGAGCATAAGTTACACTTAATTTACACACTCTTCAAATCTGCATGGGTTCTGATTTGTGGCTCACAGAGTGGAAAGGAATGTCTTAGGTAGGGCTCATACCATGAGTTTAATTGCCAAGGTGTTAATTCTCTGTCTCCTTTGTCTTAGAACCTGCCCAATGTCCGGGAAAATTCTATTTTCATTTAGAAAAAGGATGTTGAGATAGGTTACTTCACCAAGTCGAAAGCTTTTAAAAATAGATATGTAAATAACCAGTGACGGATCCACTTTCTGTGCATGGAGGACTGAGTTAGGAGACATGAACTTGGACAATTCATTGAACATTCTGGGTCTCAGTTTCCTCATCTATAAAATGAGGATAATTATAATATAATATAATACTCTGCATTCATAAAAGAGTTGATGTTATACCTGAATAAGAATGAGTGTAGAGAAAAGACAGGTAGAAGAAAGTATATTCAAAACACACAATATGATTATTTGGACCCAGAAGAAAACTATGCCCAGTGAGCTGTTCGCATAGTAAAAGTTTATTCATCGGAACCCCTTGATTCTTTCTCTACAGTTCATGTAATGAGCAAAAGTTATTGCTTTCTTGTCTCAGTATATTAGCTGGATGGTTGAATGCACAGAGCTCACATCTGAATCAGCACAAAGGTGAAGCCTGGAGGAGGGGAAATAGAAAGGGACTCTTGAGCTTATACCAAAGTCATTCTCATCAGTCAACCTGCCCACATAAATACTAGGAAATCAACTCATTTAAACAACTTGGGAGGCGTGCCTGAGTTATAATAGTGTTCTTGAATGCAGGTCAATGAAAAATTGGTCTGCTCACACATTCCCATTTGTCATATTCCCTACAAATGCATGTTAACTGTTTTGATATTTAAATGCCTAGACTCAACCATAACAAATGTGTGTTGTCAGGTTGTTGGGAGTTTTCTAAAAACAAAACAGGATGATTATGGCATACAGTAAATTACTGTTGGTTTCTTGTGCTCTAGCAGAATCACAAAAGGGTAAGGACTTAAGAAAAATCATTCATATCTGCTTCAAATCCTATAACATAGAAAACAGAATTGGAGCTGAGTTCACGAAATATACAGTATTTAATACAAATTTGTTGTAGGCTGTATGTCATTAGTCTTATATGTCTGGCAAATGTAATATTTGCTTACCAGTGTGATTTCTGAAAATCCTGCAGAATAACATAGTCTAAAAAAAAAATCTTGTTCCTCTTTGTATTTTTCTCCCCAGAGAAATAATATCTACTGCTTATCAAGCTCCCCCTTACCCAACTTTGCCTTTTTCATAAAAGTTGGGTCCTCAAGTTCCCCATGATTGTCATTTTGTGCGATTATTCCTCAGTGTTAATATTCAGAACTTATCAAAAGCGGCAGTTCTGTGTTCTATGACCCCAGACTGATCAAATCTATGTATATAATAAGAAAACCCAAACTTGTACCATATTGTAGTGCAAGTATATGTGTGCGGCATTGGTGTTTGTGTGTGTGGAAGGGGCAGGAATAAAAGTGAGAGCAGATAAGTAGTCAGTCAGTAGTTTGCTGGTGTATGCGTGCTCAGCAAATTAATGATACATATCTGATCGATTGTTAAGGACCCGCAGAGTCCTGAGACTCAAATAATATGTAACTAAGAAAGCAATACAAGAGTCAAATTCTCTGCCTTTTGTTTTTCACCATCTTAATCACACATCAGATTGCTGCCTGTTATTGGTAGAAACTATCAGTTTCTCATTAAAATGCAGTCTCAAAAAAAAAGAGAAGCAATCAAAAAAGGATAGAAAGAAGGAATATGTCTAATAAAAGCCCGATTACAAACTCACGGCTGACCAGATGCAAACCTGACTTCCTTCATGGCTCCCAGGGATCAGAATATACACTGGACTAAACTTGACCACAATCCTTGGAGAACAGAAACCAGAGTGAATGGAAATTGTCTCTCTCACCCCTCTTTGTGGACACCAAATAAATCATGCTCACACAATATTTTGTGTCTATTTTGTCTTGAGTCTTTACCACATGTTATCTGAGGCCACGATGAATAACACTGAGGTTCAGTTTCTCAAGGACATGTAAACAGTCTTCATACATTACTTTTCAGAGTAACTGTAAAGATTCAGTGATGTAATAACTATATTCAATATGTATTATTCCAGGAAATTACTGAACTTATTGATTACAGACTTAAATGATAGCCTCAATAATGGCACCCCCAAAATGTCCACATTATAATCCTCAGAACCTGTAAATAAGTTACTTGCATGGCAGGAGGGGTTTTTCAGATGTGATTAAATTAAAAAGCATGAGTTAGGATTATCCTGGATTACCCAGGGTAGTCACAACATCCTTAAAAGAGGGTGGCTCAGAGTCTGAGTCAGAGAAAGAGAGGTGACAATAGAAGCAGAGGTCAGAGAAAGAGAGAACTGATGATGCTACACTGATGGCCTTGACAATGAAGGAAGGAATGAGTCAAGAAATGTGGGCAGCCTCTGGAGGCTGAAATGGTAAGAAAAGGATTCTCCACCCTAGCCTCCAGGAGGACTGCAGCTCTGTCAATACCTGGATTTTAGTCTCATAAGACCCATTCGGGACTTCAGCCTCCAGAACTGTACATGATGAGCTTGTTTTAGGCCTCTAGTTTGTGGTAATTTGTTATAGCAGCAATTTGGAACTGATACAGCTGAAAACTTATATCATGAAAATTTTAACAATATGGTTATATTTTTCAATCTACCTACCAAACATCACACATTTTACATTTACCTGTCTTTATATATATTTGAATTGATTATCTAGTATCAAAGTTTTCTACACTGCTAGTAGTGAAGGAGCCTAGGAGGAAAAAGCCCTGTGTTGGGATAGAGACATCTGTGTTCCAGGCCAGCTCTGGCCCTACAAAACCATGTGATTTGTGGAAGTCACTTTTAGATCTTCATTATTTCACTTGAAAATCACAGGTCAAGACAAACGGTGATGTGCCTTTCAACATTCTGATACTATCAATATAATTATCCTAGATTCTAAGTCAAGGAAATAACAGTCATAGAGTCTGGACTATACATCATAGAAATTGTCATTTGCTGGCACGTATTATCAAGGATACATTAAAAAATCAAGATGTGGTATCAACAATAAAGGTTTCTTTTTTAATATATTCCATTAATCAAGAATGTAATGCTCTGTTATTTCCACAACATAGTCGAAAATATAAGAAATCACTAAAAACAGAACTACCACATGATCCAGCAATCCCACTCCTGGGCATATATCTGAAGAAAATCATAATTCGAAAGGATACATGCACCCTAATGTTCATTGTAGCACTATTTACAATAGCCAGGACATGGAAGCAACCTAAATGTCCATCGATGGAGGAATGGATAAAGAAGATGCGGTACATATATACAATGGAATATTACTCAGCCATAAAAAGAAATGAAATTGAGTTATTTGTAGTGAGGTGGATGGACCTAGAGATTGTCATACCAAGTGAAGTCAGACAAAGACAAATATCATATGCTATCACTTATACGTGAAATCTAAAAAAGTGGTACAAATGAACCTATTTACAAAACAGAAATTGAGTCACAGGTGTAGAAAACAAACTTATGGTTACTGAGGGGGAAGTGGGGAGAGGGATAAATTGGGAGATTGGGACTGACATATATACACTACTATATATAAAATAGATAACTAATAAGAACCTACTGTATAGCACAGGGAACTCTATTCAATACTCTGTAATGACCTGTATGGGAACAGAATCTAAAAAAGAGTGGATATATGTATAACTGACTCACTTTGCTGTACAGCAGAAACTAATACAACATTATAAATCAACTATACTCCAATTAAAAAAAAACACTTAATACAGCCTAGAGCAATGAACTCAGTATGCACTGTTACACTTTAAATCTTACCAAATATTTGAAAATATTCAGGGCTCTACAAATAGAAATGTAAGGCTTCCTTGAGAAACCTTTGTGAAAATATTTATCTGTAATTATCATCCTAATTTATTTAGACATATATAAATAAATGTAATATTCTAGGTACAGCTATTACGAAAAATAAATCTTTCACACATTTAAATTTACATAAATTTGTGAGGGAACTTATTATTCCTCAGGTTTGAAAGATCCTTAGTAAAAAGTTATTATTGGAGAAAAATCAATATTGGAATTTATAGCTAGCACTTTCTATTTATAAATAAAAATGACCTATGGAAACATTAATGACTTTTCTAAATTAATAATATAAAGCAGTGAAGATGGAAAGCCACTGATGGTTAATTAAACACAGAAGGGGGAAAGGCTGCTCCTTGTCTTTATCCAAGAGAAGGAGATAATTGCTTTTTAAAGGAACACTTAGAGATTATTCAATAGAATTTCCTGTAAATGAAACTGCTTCCCCAGCAGGTTGGGCTTGTTTAAATGTTCAGTGACCTAAACTTCCTCCTTAGAAGGGCCAGCCAGCCCCTGTTATGTATTCATTAGATACGAGCTGGCCCTACAGGTCTCATTCTCTCCTCCCTCCTGTCTCTAGCAGCAAGCACACAACTAAAGGAGGGCAAAAGGCACAAGGCGCCACCTATCTTTGGGAGAGAACACACTTCAGGTGTCTCCCGCAACCAGAGTTTCCTCTATGCTACGTCCTCCCCAAATCTGCATCCTGTCTGCTAGACCTACTTCACTGGTGTTTCACTCTTGCTGCCTTGGTTGACTTCCCTGGAGGTTCCCTCCTGAATGCCTGGACTTTAAGAGCAGATGTCAGTCCCACCCTGATTAGAAAACCAGTCAAAGACATCACAAGAAAAAAACTCTGCAAAACAATGTATCTTAGGAATGTGGACGCAAAAATCCTCAAAAATATACTAGGAAACTGAATCCAGCAACACAGAGAAAGAATTATACATCATGACCAAGTGGAACTTATCCGAGGGATTTAAGTTTGATTTAATATCGGAAATTCAATTAATGTAATATATTATTATATAAACAGGATTTTTTAAAAAAAAATCACATGATCATCTCAATAGACCAAAAAAGAAAAAGCAAAGTCCAAAACCCTTCCCTGGTAAAACCACTCAACAAACTAGGAACAGAATAGAATGTCCTCAATCTGATCAAGGACATCTGTGAAAAACCAACAGCTAACATCATAGTTCATGGTAAAAACACTGGATGCTTTCTTTCTGTGATCAAGAACAGAACAATTTTATAATACATGAATTATATTTCAATAACACTGCTTAAAAAATGTCATTTCCCCAGGCTTCCCTGGTGGTGCAGTGGTTTAGAGTCCGCCTGTCGATGCAGGGGACGCGGGTTCGTGCCCCGGTCCGGGAGGATCCCACATGCCGCGCAGCGGCTGGGCCCATGAGACGTGGCCGCTGAGCCTGCACGTCCGGAGCCTGTGCTCCGCAATGGGAGAGGCCCCAACAGTGAGAGGCCCGCGTACCGCAAAAAAATAATAATAATTTTTAAAAAAATGTCATTTCCTTCCAGCTTAGTTTACTAGTACTGGAATCAACTTTTGCCTTCTAGAAGAGCGTATTGGTCTGATTTCTTTTGCTTAAAAGGTTCAGTCATGGCCATGATCCTTTATAGATACAGAGTGCACAGTTCAAGTACAGCCCTTTGTGAGACCTTTTCCGGGATACAAATATGGAAGTGACATCATTAGACCTTTGTCCCAGAGCTCCCTCTGACCTACCGCATACAACCGGAAGTGGTATTTTGCAATAACACTTTACACTGTTTTTTTTTAAAGACTGCAACAGCTTGTGATCCTTTAAATACCATAGGTGATTACAATTTTTTTTTAATTTTTAAAGTGTAAAATAATGACTCAAACAAATATAAAATGAACACATCAAAGATTTCAATTAAGTCAATTAATGAGAAAACTATTATGATGTAACACACTGGTTCAAAGGAGACTGCAAAGGACAGACCTATTTAGACAACAAGGAGTGCTGTAATGGATTTGCTAATGGATGGAAAATTGGCCATTTATATAGGGTGATAATCCATGGAGTTTTCACAGAACAAAAGTTCAACTGACTTATATGAACAGGAATCATATACAGTATGACCTGCCCTTTATCAGTTAACTTCTAATTCCACAACATTGCAAAATAATCAAAGACGATGAAAAGCTAGGTACCCTATAGAATCATATAACCTTTCAAGGGCCTCTAGACCAGGCCAAACAATCCACTGAAAGACACACAGGTATCTTTTTGCCCATTTCAGAGGCTTCTGCAATTTTTCACAACAGGTTTAAGAGTGGTATGTCTGTGCATATAGTTTGATTCGTAAATTTCTATTCCATTTGATCTACCATATTTTATCAGTTTTAACATATGTTTTCCCCACATCTCTGCAATTATAATTAGTAGCATTTATTTCTCAGTGTACACAAAATAATAATGCATCTTACAACTGATGACATCTTGGCTATGATGAAATACAGTCATTTCACCAAACTGTAAACTTGAGAAAATGGTCTTGGGGAGGGAAACTTTAGCTAACATCTTCCTTGGGGCAAAAAAAAAAATTAATTTTTTAAAAGCCATCCTTATTATCATCAACTTTGATCCTTGAAGCATGTGTTTTATGTAAAAATTGTAACAATCTCTTCAACTCAAAGAGGGTCACTGATTATGAAAAGAATGAAGACACAAAAGATATTGTCCTCGAATCAAAGAGGAAATGTTGACATCACAGTTTCAGAATGCTTTTTTTCAAGGGCTGGACTAGAAAAGCAATAATTAAAATAATAATAAAGACATTTAGAAACATGAAACATCTCACACATTAGTGGCGTGAGCTCACAAAGGTTATACCCTAAGTGTGTATAGCTATTGTTGAACCATGACAACTGACTAGAATCACCTTGTGAGGCATAATGGAGTGAGAATTAAGAGTTTCTCACTGAAAATGCATTAATAACAACTGTAGATGTTGTTTTTTAATAGATGCTTGAACTGTTCCCTTGTTAGGCTGGCACTTAAAAATCCTCACAGTGGTGGATGGACCTACAGTCTGTCATACAGAGTGAAGTAAGTCAGAAAGAGAAAAACAAATACCATATGCTAACACATATATATGGAATCTAAAAAAACAAAAAAAAATGGTTATGAAGAACCTAGGGGCAGGACGGGAATAAAGACGCACACCTACTAGAGAATGGACTTGAGGACACGGGGAGGGGGAAGGGTAAGCTGGGACGAAGTGAGAGAGTGGCATGGACATATATACACTACCAAACGTAAAATAGATAGCTAGTGGGAAGCAGCCGCATAGCACAGGGAGATCAGCTCCGTGCTTTGTGACCACCTAGAAGGGTGGGAGGGAGACGCAAGAGGGAGAGGATACGGGAATATATGTATATGTATAGCTGATTCACTTTGTTATACAGCAGAAACTAACACACCATTGTAAACCAATTACACTCCAATAAAGATGTATAAATAAATAGATAGCTAGATAGATAGATAGGAAAAAAAAAAAACTCACAGAGAACTCCTGCAGAAAATCTTGGTACCTGTACACACTATTATAAAGCATTTCCATAGAGATGAAAAATCTTTTCAAACTGTTTTCTCAGATTTTTTTTCTTTCAGAACTCTTTCACTTGGGCTAGATTTGAGTCTCTTTCAGTCAATGCTACAAAATTATTTCACTCTGTCATTTATATCTATACTTCTTTGAAAAAACACAAAAAAAGGAACAATGAAGAACAATGAATGCATAATTTCAAACTCAATTTGAGTGTTATAAAGCAGAGGCCTGGGTAAATGGAGGGCAACACCATTTAATATTTTTCTTAGGCAAAAGTGTAGAGAAGTTAAAAGTTCTGTCCCTCAGCATTTTTATTTTTCTTCCAAATTACTTTTAATTTCCTACCATTATTGTCCTCTTTCCTATCTCCTTTACTTTCTTTCCCCTGTCTACAGTTAACTTCCTCTTGTATTTTTCTCTTTATCCCAAATTCATTTTAGTGATTTTTTTAAAACATCAACTTATTTTATATGGAAGGTCTTTCATTTACTAGTTAGAAACAGGAAAAACAGCATTGAAGACCTGAATTCAAATTTTGAGTGTATCAATCCCTTAATGATATGAATTTGGGCAAATCACTAACTAGGGCTTTGAACTACCATGCCCTTGTCTGAAAAATGGGGATATCTGAAAAATTTTCAGAATCAATGAACACCAATTATCAGAGCTAAGGAAAACCAACTAGAACAAGAGAGAAGTTACACTTAAACATACTGTAGTAAATCTGCAGAACATCAAAGAAAAACATAAGGTCTAAAGAGTTGATAGAGTTAGAGACATTATAAACAAATAAGAATTAGTCTGATTGTGGATTCATCGACAGCAACAACAGAAATCCAGAAGAGTATGGCTGGAAGAAAGTTAAAAGAGTTTTTATTATATATGTGGCTAAAGTGTTCATCAAGATGGCAGACAAAGAAAAGGCATTTTTTTGAAAGAAGAGCAGACTCCTACTCATTCTTTCTTTCCTCACTGACAGGACCTCGGTTTTTTTTGGGGTGACTATGTCCTTAGATTAAAAAATTTCATGTCCCAGACTCCTTTGCTGCTAGGGTGGTATTTGATAGTTCTAGCCACTGAGGCAAAAGATTAGATGCAGGAAGGATTTCTGGAAATGTTGGGAATCCCTGATGCCTTGTTTTCCTGCAATATGTGCTGCCCTACTTCCTCTCTTCCGTTTTTTCCCACCTGATGCCGAACGGGGAACATAGTGGCTGGAGTTGCAACAGAGACATCTTATGTTGTGAGGCAAAGGCTGAGGAAACCATAGAAACCTTGCCCTGTAACTACTTAACTCTATACTTTGTTACATGAAGGGGGACAGGGGGGCAGTTACTCATAACTGAACACAATCCTATTTGTTACAGATGAAGAAGAAAGAAAACTCGATTACTAACAAAAATGTGGCTCTATAGAAAACCCAAGTCACTTTTTTAGAAACAATGAAAGTATTCAGAAATATATTAATATAATATACTGAAGTCATTTGTATGTGTATATAGCACCAATGAACTCAGAAAATATCATTTTTATTTATTTTTTGGCCGCACCACGCAGAATGTTATTAGTTCCCCGACCAGGGATTGAACCCACACCCCCTGCATTGGAAGCACAGAGTCTTAACCACTGGACCAGCAGGGAAGTCCTGTAATTTTTAAAGGTGTAGTTACAACGGCAGCACAAAATACAAGGTTTCTACAGACAAATCTTATGTAAGAAGTACAGAATCTTTTAGACAAATTTTTTTAATTATCAAAAGCAATTAAAAAGTTCTAATTAAATGGAGAGGTACATTATGTTTATGGATGGGAAGACTCAGTTTCATGCAGGAATTCTCTTCCCCAATTGTTCTGGTCTCCCCAAAATAATCTGTAAATTAAATGTAATCCCAATAAAAATTACGATGGAATTGTATGCGTGACACTTGTCACGCTAATGCTAAAGTTTACAAAGAAGAGAAAAAAGCCAGGAATAGCCATGAAAATTTCGAAGAACAAGGTTGGTAGACTCAACACATTTCAATATTTATTATAAAGCTATGTTAATTAAGGCAGTGTGGTATCAGTACAGGAAGAAGAATGTAAGTCAAAGGAAGAGACTAGAGATCAAAGAAACATACCCATGAATATGGAAACTTATGGTATATCACAAATCACTGGAAAAAGGATGATAAACGATGCTAGGGCAGCTGGTTATCAGTAAGGAAAGAAAATTAGATCCCTAACTCATATCATACACAAAAATCAATTTCAGGTGAAAGGAGAAACTAAAAAAATCGCCCTCAAAACTAAACTGTGAGAACATCTTTACAACCACAGGGAATAGAAAGATGATTTATGACACAGAAATTACAAATCTGAAAGAAAAAGACTGATAAATTTGACTACCTTTAACTTAATAACCTCTCTGTGTACAAAAATGGCATAAACAAATGGCAAAGGCAATGTATAGCCAGGAGGAAGATCATTAGGGTCTGAAGAGCTTCTAAGAATTAGTAAGAAAGAAACAAACAGTCCAAGGGCTAAAAGGGCAGAAGAAAGTAGCAATTCACAGAAGAGGAAATCCACATGGCTACTAACTACAAAAAGACGCTCTCCCTCACCAGCAATCAGAGACCACAGTGAAATATCACTGACACTCAGCAGACTGGCAAAAACGATTAAATCTGACAATACCGAGAACAGGGTAAGGACGTGAAGCACGGGAACGCCTGCGTACTCCTGAGACAAGTGGACACTGGCATTTCCACTCTCAGAGCTATATGGCAGGTCTAGTGAAGATGAGGATGCTATTGCCTATGATGCAGCTGTTTTAGTCCCATGTGTACACAGCCTAGAGAAACTCTAGTGCCAGACACACACCACAGACTGTTCACAGTATATTGCTATGAATTAAAGTATTATAATAGAGGTAGTTTCAACAAAATTAGTAAAGATACACTTCTGGATGGTGGTACCACCACAGGCACTTGTTTTAAACACAGACCGTGATGGGAGATAGCACAGATTGAAACAGGTGATTCGTATCGGAAAGTGGACTCATATTTTAGTGTGGGTGCAGACAGGGAGAGTGCCAGCCTCCAGACCGCCTGAGGAAGACTGTGCTGCATTTCCTTATGAGGACTTGCTTATGCTCCTTGACCCAGGATGTGAGCAACTCCTAAGTTACTATAGCTCCTTTCTCCTCCTCTGGGTCCAGCCCTGTCCTGCCACTTTGTAGGGGTGACAGACAAACTGACATCGAGCTCTGCTTTCATAATGACACTGAGTAAAGCAGGACCCTCTCTGTGAAAAAGATCTATCCACGTCTCTCCAAGCCAACATGGTGTCATTTCACAGTTATTTTTATGGCTTTTTAATGAGGCAATATTACCTATCAGAAGACCCCATTCATTAGCACTTTTACCACATACCATTGATGAAACATTTGCGTCTCAACTCTGTTGCTTTTCATATCCTGTGAAGTTCCTATTTCTTATTTTCACAGAGTTGTAGAGAAAAAAGTATCTATTTCAAAAGTTGAAGCAATCTGTAAATATATAGGTAAGTAATAGTGTAGAGCATTTCAGCAGGACTGAAACATTATCACAGACAAGAAAATTAAAAGCTCCGTCATGCCCAAGGCCCCTTCCTGGACTAAATGTTATTATTCAGATACTGTATGATATCACTTATATGTAGAATTAAAAAATACAACCAACTGGTCAATATAACAAAAAAGAAGCAGATTCACAGATACAGAGAGCAAACTATTGGTTACGGGTGGAGGGTGGGCAATACAGGGGGAGGGGAGTGGGAGGTGCAAACTACTGGGTGTACGATCGGGATGTACTGCACAACACGGGGAATATAGCTAATGTTCTGTAATAACTGTAAATGGATATAACCTTTAAAAATTGTATAAAACATTTTTATAAGTTTCAATTAGAAAAAAACGAATTAGGATGTGCATTTTGGTGTGGAATGCAAGGGTTCTGAGGATGTTCTAACGAGCACAGAAGAATCTCTTGTATCCTCCAACTCTTGCCTGTTCCTGTAAGATAAAGGAAGCTATACGGTCAACCCTCCTGTTCACTTTGCACAGTGCCCAGCGTGTCTTGGCGTTGGCCCTGGAAAGTGAGGTCACTACCAGATCCAGGAGGAAACTCACCATTGTCTAGACTGGGTCCTTGGAAAGAATGGGAGCTCCAGACAGTAAAACAACTGTTTTAGGCTGGAAATGTTTTCAAATAAAGCTTCTGATGGGAGCTCATGTCAGTTTCAGCTAACCGCTTCAAAGCCTGTCACACAGATTTCTATGCACTGGAGGAGATCTGTTCTCACCGTCCTTTCAAATTCTGATGAGATTGCCAGACATTTCCTTCAAAATATCTCTAGTTCTTTTCCTAATTGTTTCAGCAATGCCTCATAGAAAGGCCTTTTAAAATATCTTTTAATCTTCAATGTATTTATTTCTTGAAATATTTATTTCCTTGTAGGAACCTCAAAGTTTTACATGTTATAGAAGAATGACATGGTTCCGTATTTTACTTTTTACAACCTTAGAGGTATTGGTCAATCATGAAATAATCCCTTTGACATTCAGTCAAAGCCCTTTGATTAAACTACTGTTATTCTTAGAGACTAGGGATGATTCATTTCATAATGCCTGATAGTTTCTTTTGGAATTTATTTCATGAACAGATCCACCTCATTTTTTGTTCTTTTCAAACCAGACAGTTTTAGTATGACTAGTACCGAGGTACAGTACTGAATACAGTTCATAAGTACTGAAGAACACTTTAAAATTTAGTAAGAACAGTTAATCTTATAAAATCTCAGGTGTTTGATTATAAAAATAACTATTTTAGTAAGAATAGCTACTTCTCTGGAAAAGTAAAGTAGGTTTCAGGCGTACGGAATCGTGAAGAAGGCTGGGCAAAGAGTGCTTAAATACGACACCGGAAGTATGATCCATAAAAGAAAAAATTAGACTTCATCAAATTTAAATTAGATTAACTTAATACACTTAGTTAATTAAATTTCAGAAAATAAAAAGATATGTCAAAGACTCTGAGAAAATATTTTCAAATCATATATCTGATAAAGGACTTGTATCCAGAATACATAAGGGAATCTTACAACGCAACATAAAAAAAGAGATAACCCAATTAAAATATATGCAAAAGATCTAAATAGACATTACTCCAAAGAAAATATACGAATGGCCCATAAGCACATGAAAATACATTCAACATCATTAGTCATCAGGAAAAAGCAGATAAAAACCACAATGAGATAACACTTCATACTCACTAGGATGGGAATAATAATAACAACAAGTGTTGGTGAGGATATGGAGAAACTGGAACCTTCATACATCACTGGTAGGAATATAAAATTGGTACAGCTGCTTTGGAAAATAGTCTGACAGTTCCTTGAAAGGTTAAACATAGAGTTCCCATATGACCTAGCAATTCCACTTCTAATTATTTATCAAGAGAAATTTTTTAAAAAAGAAAGAAAGAAAACCTCCCTTTGTGCAAGGGTTTTACTTACTGACGTTCCACTTTAGGCCTGTTGTCGTAACCTGATTGCATGGCTGTCCAACAGGAATGAGGCCACACCAATCACCTTCCATTCCAGTATCGACATGCAATTTGTGCTTTCCCTGAGGTAGAGAAGGAAGGCTCATTAAGATGGGGAAGGGAAAGGAAGGCCCATTAATGCTCACTGAAGACCTGGCCATACGCACCAGGTACCATCCTAGGAACTTCACGTGGTTTATCACACTTAATCCTAACAACACACTTATGTAGTACGTACTGAATTATCCTAGGAACTTTCACCTGACTTAATCCTAGCAACAGTTTTACAAGGTAGTTAATTATCACCTTTATATATCAGAAAATTGAAGTTTGCAGAGATTAAATGTGTCCAGGACCACACAGGTAGCAAGGGGCAGAATCAGAATTCCTACCTATACCTGCCACTTCCAAGATTCCACGTGCTAAAGATATAGCACTAAGTGATACAGAATTCTAGGCTCTTAATCAAACACTTGCTTGAGTGTAAATACAACATTGCTTCCTCAGTAAAATCTCTGCTTTTTATCTGAGAACTGGGCTTCTAACGTTGAGAATTCAGTGTAAACCCTACTAATGGTTAGCCTCTTTCCTGTACCCACAGCTGCTCTAGGAGATGCTCAGTGGGGCGTACCTCTACCAGGAAATAGAGCATCTGCCCTGAGAAATGAGTATGCTTCTTCTATTCTGATTATGAAAACTGATATAATCTACCATGTTTTCAATTTTTCAGTTTACAAGAAGGTTAAAGTTAAATGTAATGCTCAATCAAGGCCACAAGCTTTGCTTTTAAATAAAATACTTGGAAATGCCTCTCCTACAAAGTAATGCTTTTCCATTCCTACCCTATTCATTATCCTCAGGGTATACAGTCTTTGTAGAAAGATACCTCAAGTTCTTATGGGAAAATGTCAAGACATGCATGCATTCAATAATAGAGTAAAAAATGTATTTTTCATAATTCAAATAACTCTGAAGGAATAAGCTCCAAAAGATATTCTTCATTTTAATAAAATATTGCTTTAAAGTGTATTTAATATATGACATATTACCAAACTAAGGTATCTAGGTCTCCTTGTACAGTCATTTTACTTTTATTGCAACTATGCCTTTTGTGCTGTATATTGTAAGTTTCTGAGAACTTATTCTACTGTATCCAGGTCTCAACATGCAAGCAGGATTTGTCTTTTGTCAAAAGATTGCTTTTATTAGGAAAACAATTCTCTAGATTATTATACATAGGAATCCTTGTGTTTAACACAAGTTCATTCAGACATTTACTGCCTGTACAATTCATATACATATATTTCCACTTGAACATTCAATCAGAGGGCACAAATTCAATTAGAAGGGCTTAAATACATTCAAACACAAGGAAGATTTTTTTTTTTTTGCGGTACACAGGTCTCTCACTGTTGTGGCCTCTCCCGTTGCGGAGCACAGGCTCCGGACGCGCAGGCTCAGAGGCCATGGCTCACGGGCCCGGCCGCTCCGCGGCATGTGGGATCTTCCTGGACCGGGGCACAAACCCGTGTCCCCTGCATCGGCAGGCGGACTCTCAACCACTGTGCCACCAGGGAAGCCCACAAGGAAGATTTTTAAAGAAAATTTAAAATACATTTGAACTTGGTGTCCATCATTGGAAGAAAGGTAAGCAACACTTGTAGATATACACCAAGCAATGGATTAGATGCACACAGAGAAATGTGGATGGATAGAAAACACAGTACACATAGTAGGAAACAGAATCGTGATAAATGACAGAACCTATCTATGTAAATGAAAATAAATGCAAACACAATAAGGCACTTTTTCTACTAACAAAATTAAAAATGTATATTCATATATACACACACACTAACATGTCTGCGTAATGGGAAATGATATAGGGACAAAAGGGAAGCAATGGATCAATCAACCAATGAGGATTCTTGCCTGGACCAGAGATGGTAATGTGCTATGAACTAACGAGTACTACTGACCCAACACTGAAATCTCATAAAAATAAAATAACACATACTTTAGATATGAAGTGATACAAGATTTAGAAATTCTTAGACTCTTCTGAAGGAAAAAAATAGAGAAAATATTCTAATAATTCAGTAATTATGAGTAATTACTAAAAACAGTAATTCAAGAAAGAGGAATAATTGGGAGACAGCCATGGGAAAAACTCAGGAGCGAAATAAAAACTTATCTCATTCTTGAATAATGATCTTTGGTGTTTTTCTTTTAGTGTAATTTAGAGCAAAGGCATATAAACCATATTATAATTACAGAAATTTTCTACATATTTCAGTGTAAAAGTAATGCTATAATTGTCAGAAGGCACAAGTAAGGAAAAGAGTAGAAGAAAGTGCAGTGGTCTTTATTTTCTCATCATTTTACATCATACGGGAATCAGGAAATAGAGCCTAAAGTTGCAGATTTTTTTTTAAGGGGGATTTAAAAATTGCTCCTGTCCTGAGTTATTGGTAACGCGGGTAACATGCTTAAGCACGAGCAGCGGGACTGAGGAATGGGATCTGAAATAGCTCTGTTCTTCATCCTGCCCTATTACTCATTCAGGAACCTCCAAGCCAGTGTCACAGACAAGTTATTCACCCAACTGTATACATGAAACCTGTGACCATTGCATGGAAGGCAAAGCACAGGGAAGGAGGAAAGATGACAGATCAGAGATCCGATCCAGTGTGGGGAGTGGAGGGCAGCATGCAAGCAAGGGGCGCCCTGAGCAATGATGCTTGTGTGGGAACCGAAGGATGAACAAGCGCCAACTCATGACGGGAGGGCAAAGAGGCTCGCAGGCCGAGGGCGCACCGCAGAAGCCACACGGAGGATCACCTGAGGCATCGGGGTGGGGTGGAGGGATGGGTGGAGCACGGGAGATTTTTAGGGCAGGAGAGCTATTCTATGTGACACCGTGATGGTGAATACGTGACATGATGCATCTGTCAAAACCACAGATGTACCACACACCAGGAGTGAACTCTGTAAATTAGGGACTTTCCTTAATAATGTATCAATATTGGTTCACTATTTGTAACAAAGTACCACACTAATGCAAGATAATAGGGGAAACTGCCAGCAGGAGAGGGGGTATATGGGAACCCTCCATGTCATCTGCTAAATTTTCAGTAAATGTAAAACTGCTCTAAGCATAAAGAGTATTGTTATTTTTTAAAAGTCTCTCAATGACCTTTCACTTTCTCATCCCTTCAGTGGGACTAACAGCAATGTGCTGGTGGGTTTAAAGCCTAGGCCAGCAGATGAGCGGTACCATACCTGGAGAAACATGCAGCCATTTCTGAGCAGCCTTTACAACATTGTTCCTCTTTTTGTGTTTTTTTTTTTTTTTTTTGCGGTACGCGGGCCTCTCACTGCTGTGGCCTCTCCCGTTGCAGAGCACAGGCTCCGGACGCGCAGGCTCAGCGGCCATGGCTCACGGGCCCAGCCGCTCCGTGGCATGTGGGATCTTCCCGGACCGGGGCACAAACCCGTGTCCCCTGCATCGGCAGGTGGACTCTCAACCACTGCACCACCAGGGAAGCCCCTTGTTCTGCTTTTTTCCCCCTAAGAGAAATAAGGTTTTTTTTTTTAAGATATGAGCCACCTTTATTTCTTTCTTTAGAATCTTTTCCCTAAGTTGATTTACATTGATAGCTTGCCACATGAATTCTGAGTTTTATTTCTCCCTACTACCTTCCGTTATAGAAATAATTCTCTCTGAAGATACAGATGCTAAATACAATACAAATTTTCATCCAGAGATGCCAAACGTAACACTTTAACAACTCTGGAAAGCAGTAACCAAGCCTCTTTTCTCATCCAAGGAGCTCATGAGAGAGGGTACTGCAGACATTCTGGTTTCCTTAGAACCGCTTTGGCTTCAGCAGTGAAGGGATAGGAATGATGGTGATTTTTCACAGTGGCGGATCCCAGCCTGATGGGGGCTGTACCGCCAGGGTCCCCATCAGAAAGCACAGCGTGTCAGAGGAGTTGCAGGTGACCCGTAGTCCTCTGGGCTCTGGGACCAAGAAGGGCAGGGATGCACTCCTGGACCAGATGGCTCTGCCTCTGTCTCTGACAGTGAGACCTGTGACTTCTTCATTTCTCATCAAAGGGGACTCATATGTCCTTGGGTTGTCTTATTTTCAATCTGTTACGGTTAATTCCTATCTTCTAATTGAAGACTTTCCTCCCTCTGTTTGTGGCCTGTTAATGGTTTGGTAGTGGTCAGCTGAACACACTACCATGTTTGGTGCCCTGGCTAACTGCAGTAAAGAATGATAAAGGAAATAAGGAATGATTTCTCAACTCGTGCATATTAACTCCCTAGGAAGATTCTTCAACTTGTATCATATAATGCCAAGGCAACAGCACAAACACATGTTAAGCTTTATGATCCCGGGGTGGGAGGGTGCTGTTAAAAACCCCACTGGGGGGCTTCCCTGGTGGTGCAGTGGTTGAGAGTCCGCCTGCCGATGCAGGGGACACGGGTTCGTGCCCTGGTCCGGGAAGATCCCACATGCTGCAGAGCGGCTGGGCCCGTGAGCCATGGCCGCTGAGCCTGCGCGTCCGGAGCCTGTGCTCCGCAACGGGAGAGGCCACAACAGTGAGAGGCCCGCGTACCGCAAAAAAAAAAAAAACCCAAAACAAGAAAAACCCCACTGGTTTAAATGACACAATGGTAAGCTTTCTCTTCTAGCCTTGCTATGTATTCATTGCCTTCCTCATTATTTTAAGATTCGACAGACTTTGAAAATTTTCATTCTGGGACCTAAAAAGTCCCAGATAGGTATTTGCCTACAATCAAACAATGAACAGTTTTTCCTCTCATTCCAAAAAGGTATTTAGCCACAAGTGAATGGTCTTTGTGTTTATAAATATACAAACTTTAGCTTTGTATGGTTAACAGAGAGCAATACTATGCTTTTCTCCTGTATCCTCAAGTCTATGTGACATGTTTACAGTGGACAACAAAAGGAATTTTTGTTCATCCCTCAGGTTTCTCAATTCATAATATACGCTAGCCTATATGGAATTTGACACAGGCAGGCATGCAGCCTGACAGTAAAGAACTTCCCTAAAGATTTATGCCATTACTGGAGACCACAGGCACGTGAACTAATCATTGACTTGCATCCACTCTCATGAATCACTGCACAGCTTCCTATTCTGTCACCTGTTTTGAGCTAAGATGACTCTTCGAAGTCAAAGGCAGTTCTATATGGTAGAGATGGAACAAAAATAAATCAGAGACAGTTTGGTTTTCCAATCATGGTTATTTTTAACATATTAACAACCTCAATAAGGGATGAGGGATGAAATTGTAATTCAGTGAAAGGCAACAAAGATGGCGCTTGGCACCTACGCTGGAAGTCATACTTATGAGCATGTAAAGGACAGGCAGCATCGCAGTCACTGTCCCTAGGCTGTAATGCCAAGCTAGAGCAAAACACACACAAGTGGACACGTAATGAAGGGCTAAGAAACCACTGTCCCTTTGACTGTATTTTACCTCCTCTTTGCAAATGACAAGGACACGACCAAGAGAAAGGATAAAGCTCACCCTAGATTTTGCTTCTGCAAAAATTCCAAGCACTGAGGCATCTGAACCCTGTTTACATCTCTAAATCTTTTAATCCAGTAACGATGCTAAGTTTTAGGCTAAGTTATCTTAGTGTGGCGCTCACGAAATACAGAGAAATTTCACAAGATCATTCACAAAGCAACCGAACACAGGAAGACCACAAATGTCCTTTCTACTTAGTGCAGAAGATTCAAGGAGCTGATATCGATACTCGTTTATAAAGCGGATAACCATTCATCAAATTGCTGTTAATGCTACACTTACACCCCATGGCTAATTGCAGCTAAAATTTCTGGCAAACGGTTAGACCCAGTATGAGTGGAATACTGCTGTACACTGATTAAATACAAGGCTAACCTATGCTACCTCATCTTTTGTTAGTTTGTCCAGGTACTTTAGAAAGTCATCAGCTAACACCACGGGAATTTAAATAGCCCCCTGGAAAGAACAGTGGAAGAAGTCAACGGAAGGATCTAGCTTATATTTACTAGGAGAAGAGGGTACCTCTCCCACACAAAGATAGACTTTTGTGCTGGTACATTTCATACTGCGACTACCCACATGACTGAAAGTAGTAACAAGATAAATGGTCTTTTCAGTGAATTTATAGTTGTAAAATCTCAGAGCTAGAGGACGCGTATATCGACTTTTATTCTGCTCCACAAACGTAGAATTCAGAACTCAAGCGTGTTGGTTTAATATATATTTCTTTATCATTGACTGATTGATTGCATTTCCTTTTGAAAAAGCATTAATTCCTTATCTATAGAGAGCTTTTAGAGTTTCCAATCATGTCAGAACTACATTTTCCAAAGTGTATCCCACAGAACACTACTCGTGGGGTCTGGTTAAGATTAGAACAATAGCTTCTTGGATTCCCCCCTTGGAAGTCACAACACACACCAGCATCCTAGGTGTTCTAGGTAGTCTTTTTTTTTTTTTTAATTTACTTATTGATTTTGGGTTAAATTGGGTCTTCGTTGCTGCGTGCAGGCTTTCTCTAGTTGCATCGAGCGGGGGCTACTCTTCATTGCGATGTGCAGTCTTTTCATCGCGGTGGCTTCTCTTGTTGCAGAACACGGGCTCTAGACACACAGGCTCAGTAGTTGTGGCTCGCGGGCTCTAGAGCGCAGGCTCAGTAGTTGTGGCGCATGGTCTTAGTTGCTCTGCGGCATGTGGGATCTTCCCGGACCAGGGAATCGAACTCATGTCCCCTGCATTGGCAGGCGGATTCTTAACCAGTGCGCCACCAAGGAAGTCCCTCTAGGTAGTCTTGAAGCAAAAAACTCTGTTTACCTGAGCGAGTGTTTCCCAAACTTACTTAACTACAGGTCCTCCTCCTGCCCCTTAAAATAACACCTCACAATTACCTGTGGAATTTGCATTTCATGAAATCCACCTAGGAAAATACTGATTTGGAATAGAGATTCTGCACACAGCACCTGAAACTATGATTTTTGGTTGAATATTTCCACAGCCAGAACATTTCAGTGATATGTTTTGAAATTAATAACCTCCATCTTATTTTTGTTTTGGAAATTATTTAGTCACCTGAGGCTGAAATCATGTGTATATTGACAAAAGGTAGGCTTATTTTTCGATTAAACGGTTAATGACAATACTGGGTGCATGTATATCCAAAAGAAAACCTTCTGAATGCCTGTTAAGCTAGTTTATTTAAAAGTCAAAGATATTTAAGAAATACCCACTATTATTAGAGACAGTAAAATAGTATGATTGGCTAATTTCCTCCTTAACTCCCAACACTAAACTATTTCAAATTAAAACAGATGCAATCGATGTTTATCCTTTCTACCCTAGCACCTCGGTATTGATGATTTTCTTACAATGTATCCTATCCTATCTCTAAGCCTTCCTTTTATTCCAGTCAGAGAAAATCATCTGGTGAGTGCCCTCACACTAAATTGTCAGAAACCCACTCTTTGCTCCTCCAAAACATATGGACATTTTAAACGATGCCTTCTAAAGACAATACTTACCCCAGAAGCAAGCATTTCTAACGGTGGAGACAGGACAGGTTACACGAAAGATAGATTTTGAGTCAAAGAGTGATCACAGAGTTTTCAAATAACTTCAGATAAATGTTACTCTACTTAATGTACGGTGTGATCAGGAGGCCCACAATCCCTGTCTATTCTTAGGCTATTTCTCCATCCTTAACCAAGAGCAGCTTCAAAGCAAAGGTCAAACTACCTTCTTTTCAAAGCTCCCTCTGTTATTCCAGTTAACATAGATCACACTTGCTTCTAACAGCTACAGTCTTTATTTACACCACAAAATAGAGCATTTTGTTACTGTCCTGGACCTCTCAAATGGGTGCATGTTATATCCTTAAAAAGAATAAAATTTCTTTGAAGGCAAAACCCTGGCCTTTCACTTCTGTCAGATTTATAGCACAGGGGGAAGAACATACTAAGTGTCTAACAAATATCTGACTAATGGTTTAGAACAAAAGGAAAAAGTATCAATAAAAAGGTGTCAATATGCTTAGAAAAATCTTTGTCAAAATTAAAGTAGATGAGAGAGGGCCCAGTTGAACTGAAAGGTCTCCATATAGGCACCAAGACAGAATTCTCTGTGTGGAGAAGGTCTGCTTAATTGGACACTACGATAAACCACACACAACCAACAATTATGAATACCCCGTCAACAGTATTCAAAACATACTTCAAGGCGTATACAGAGTACACATTTTATGTTTATATGTAAAATGGGCATGACAGTACTACCTCACTGGGTTATTCTGAGGACTAAATGAGAACATGTATAAGGTGCCACGAACAGGGCTTCAAACATTCCTATTATAAATGTTGATTTACTTACCCCTCTCCCTCTATCAAGTCTTCCAAGTTTAACTTGAACACAAGTTTTCTTTCCACTCTTCTCTGCTTTTTATTTTATAAAACCCTAGTCACTTTGGCCCAGTAATTTTTAAAGAAAAAAAAAGTGATTAGACATCATAAGACTAATATGAAATATACTGGGAAAGGAGAAAGAGAAAAAAATTTATGTAAACATTTTTATGTTTAACCTTCATAAGACATTAAGATATTTTAAAGACAAGAATCATATCTCCATTTGCTATACAGAAGCTCTAGTTTTCAGTAAACTACTTTTTTAAAATGCTCCCCTATTCTGAAATAGTCCTTCTTTATAGGAGCACAGCTCCCCAACTCTGTTCACCAATTTTAGAAAACTCCAAAGAACTCCTTCTAAGGTCTCATATCTGCTCACCATATCCAGAATGTAATGCTTCAAGTTAATTTCTGGAATTCTCGATTTGAACTGAGCCTAGTACTAAGGTAACCCAAGATTCTCTTTCTTCAATGCAAGCAAATAGTTTAAATAAAATTCAGTTCAGACTCTAAAGCCACTGAACTTGTTTCTCAAATGTTCTCATAGTTGGTAACGAGTTGATGGGAATGCCGGCACTGCAAGATGTATTTCAACTGTCCTCCTTGTATCCTTAGCTACTTCGACTCTCCTCCTATAAAAGAGCTTTATGCAGGGTCTCCTACGACAGACAGCTTCCCACAATTACTCCAAGTACTGTACATTCTCCTCCACTGGACCCCTCCCTTTTGTCAGATTCATCACCCCTCCCCGCCCCCATACTTCTTTCTGCTATAGCAGAGGCTGCAAGTCATTAAGACTGGTAGGGGAGTGAAGGGTAACTGTGAGGTGGTATGACAGTGGGTAGATGTACTGGGTGATCCTATTCATTATCCTATTCAAACACACTCCAGGAAGCATGTCTGCTTGCTGAGATGCAGTATGGCCGATGTTCAGCACGTTTAACTGAGCTATGTGTCTACTTCTGTTTTGTTTTGTTTTCCACTTATGCTCACAGTGCTCATGGGGTATTGTTAGTGCTCCTGAAGACGGGGAAAGAAAAAGACAACTCTGCATGCATTTAATTATTTCAAACCCCAGCTCAACTATCAAACTTTATATTCTGGAAGAAATAATTGAAAAAGTTCCAGTTAAAGAAAAAGAGAGAGAAGTAAGGTAACAATTTTTGAGTATCTGCTCTGACCTAATATTCTTCTGGGCGCCATAATTCCCATAACAACCTGGAGTGGTAGAGTTACTACTGAAATAGAGACTGTGGACTCAGTACAGTCATTAAGTTGCTCAAGACCACTCAACTAGTAACTAGCAGACGTGGGATCTAAACCCAAGCATGCTGTGATTTTAACATCTACTTCATTTTACTATATCATCATGTTTTTCCAGGCTTCTATCTTCAAAGGCCACTCAGACCATTTCATTCCTTTGCTTTTATTCCCATTCTTGCTTTCTGTTCCCTATACTCAATCAGCAAGTTAAGCTTTGGCATGATCTTGTCCGAAGTTTATCCTAAATAATAAATACTTGTGCAGTAAGTGAATTAAGTAAATGAACAGCTATGTTCCTTGACCTCAGCTACCTCTCTTCAACGTTTCTCAGTCTACTTACATGTCCTCATTCCTTTAATTGTCCTCTGCTAATGACTGTCTATAAGGAGGGTGCTGACGAGGATGTGTGCGACACTCATTCCTGTTTTCAAAACACACTTTTTTTTTTCCCCCAAAAATGCACTTATTGGGTCTTCAAGAAGTTCACAAAGAATGGTTAAAGCAAAATCAATGATAAAGAAAATTAACACAAAAAAGTTTTTTCTTTTTTTTAAAGATTTGAGTACTTTTAGTCAGGAACAGATAGGACAGTTTTGCTTCTCCCCCAGATCCTATAAAATATGAGTTAGAAGCAGTATCACCTCTTTGATGAAAGCACTTCTTCTGCAAAGCCCTCCATGAACACACAGCCCGGGCTACTTGCATGCCCTCAAGGAGAAAAACTACAGCTCATTACTTTTTGTGTCTATAAAACACTGAACCATCTTGGACACACAGTTGGAATACAACAAATATTTATCGAAAGGGGGGCACTAAGCTTAGCTGTTTCATGTAACTACTTTCAACCTCCAATTCATGTGCCAACTACCACCTTGCTAACCATTTCTTTGTTCCTCTTTACGTTAAAACTCCTAGAAAGGGTTGTCTAAATTCACTGTTCCAATTCTCTTACATTCATTCCAATTAAGCCTTTGCTTAATTAACCTCTTTTCCAAATCAGCTTTCACCAAGACAACCCATGACCTCCAAACTGCTAAACCCAGTGGTCAATTATTAGTCCCCATCTGGCTTGACCTATCAGTAGAATCTGCAATGGGTTATTACTCACACCTCCTTGATATACTGTCTTTGCTTTGCTTCCAGAACACCACAATCTCCTGGTTTTCCTCTTCACCCACAATTTCCTTTGCTGGCTCCCCCTCTTCACTCCAAATCCTAAACCTGAACTGCCTCAGGGCTCAGTCCCTTGGTCTCGGCTAGATCCTCCTCTCTAATCGACCCATATTTATGTCCTTTGTGAGCTCAGTCATGTAGATCTTGGCAAATCCAAATTTGTATCTCTAGTCTAGACTTCCCTCTCTATCTCCGGTCCTGAACATACAACTGCCTATTTGATACATCCTCATCTTTTATCTCAAACCCGCCCCATACACAGCTTTTGATCTGAGTGGATATCTACGACGTCCTTCCAGCTACTCAGGTGGAAAGTTTCTTTTTTTTCTTTTTTCATACCCCTGAGGAAATCCCATTTACTCTATCTTCTAAATATATCCAGATCCCTATCAATTCTCACAATTTCTTTCACTACTACCTTATCCAAGTCACCATGACAAGATCTCTCCTTGTCTCACCAGAGTCAACTCAGCTGCCAAAGAGACTGTCATACAGTGAAGTAGGTCAGAAAGAGAAAAACAAATATCGTATATTAACGCATATATGTGGGATCTGGAAAAATGGTACAGATGAACCGGTTTGCAAAGCAGAAATAGAGACACAGACGTAGAGAACAAATGTATGGACACCAAGGGGAGAAAGCGGAGGGTGAATTGGGAGATTGGGATTGACATATAGACACTAGCTAATATGTATAAATAGATAACTAATGAGAACCTGCTGTATAAGCACAGGGAAGTCTGCTTCACTTCCCTGTACAGTAGAAACTAACACAACATTGTAAAACAACCTAAAATACCCTAATTAAAAAAAAAAAAAAGTTAAGTCAGACCTACCCATCTCCATACTGACTGTACCCTCTCAAAAGAAATACTCCTAGCTTTCTGAAAGCTTTCCATTTCCCCCTTCTGGCCCCTGGGGACTCTGGCTAGGCTTCAGATTCTGTCCATGGAGTGAGTCTGAGAGAAATGCTGTCATTATTAACGAATCCTCGTTCTGAGCCAGCCTGGGGTAGTCTGTTCTACGTACCATGCTGTGGTTAAAGGCACAAGGGCTAAAGAAAGACTTCTGGATTTGAATCTTTTCACCATGTTTGTGTTTCGCTTTCCTCATCTATCAAACCAGAATGAAAGGACTGTTGTGAGGATTAAATGACTTGATATGTGAGGTACTTAGAGTAGTGCCTGCCACAGAATAAATGCTCTAAACATTCCCTATTATTTTTATCATACAAAAGGACTTCAATGGGCAACAAAACAATGCCTTACTTTTTTTTTTTTTTTTTTTTTGGCAAGCTTTTCTTTATTTTCTGAACTTCAAGCTGGCTTATTTTCATGCAATGCATTATTTTTAATTTTAGACAATTTACCTGTCTCTCATTTTTCATGTCAAGAACGTTAGGATAATTTTGTCTTCTGAAAGCAATCTGAAAAGTACCTCATAATATGCTATGTATTATGTATTGGCACTATGTTGAAATAAATACACCTTTCAAGTTATACAGATCACAGTCTTAATGGCCACAGTAGTCTTATATTGGTACCTCTTACATATGAAGTTAAGCGTCTTTAACATCAGAAAAGTAAAAGTACTGATTTTGGGAGGGGTAGTTTTTGATGTCTTGAGGTAAAATTATGGTGAGACTTCTGAGAGAAATACCATGCTTTAATGCAGCTTAGCTTTGCAGCTCTGTGCTGTAAAGGAGACCATTATCATGGAGCCACAATTAAGCAACTAGATGTGACGCATTGGGTTTGGAGTAACAACTGATACGACAGCAGTCTATGTTCGTCACAGATCAAGTGTGTTGCAGGATGATCATGGTCGCGTTCACCTCACCACTGAACCACCTAGTCTTTCACCCTCTCATCTTCCTACAAGTATATGTGCTCATGTGAGTCTAACGCTCTTTTACCGTATTTCTCTGTGGTGGTCAGGCTCCGAGATGGCACCCAATGAACCTTGCCTCCTGGAACTTAGGTCCTCGCCTAGTGACTCCCCACACTGAATAGGACTAACCTATGTGTGCCAGTCAGCCCTTACGAAGAGGAATGGAGCTGCTCCCTGCCCCCCACCAGGGCCGCCGTCACCACCCATGAGCCACCTGGGAACCATATGACGGATGCTGGGACAACTGAACTTCATGACACCCCAAGCTTGAAGCATCCAGAAAAGTCCAAATTCTGGATCTGCAGAGAAATTCTGAGACATAATAAATGTTTATTGTTGTTTTATGACACCAAGTTTTGTGGTGACTTGTTACACAGCCATAGGTGACTAACATCTCCGTCTCTCTCTAGATGCCTTTGTCTGCATTGCTGTACCTTTCTACCCCCACTGCTTTTCTTCCTCATTTCTTGTGCCCTTTCTGCTTCTTTAAGTGTCCCTAAAACAGACAACAGGTGTATATGTTTGTGTGTGCATACATATATATGTATGTATATATTCACTTTTGTTCAAAAGAATACATGGAACCCTCTTAAAAAGTGGAAGTATGAAAAGGTTTTTCTTTGTTTCTAAAGGAAAACAACCAGCTTTTCTTTGCCCCCTTCTCTGTGGGTTATCTGGACCAATTTTTCCCTCATCTCTATTCTTTCCTGAATTGTCAGCTTGGGAAAGGTAAGGGTGAAGTCAGAGGAAAAAGATTCTACGACAATCAATAAATTGCATCTTAATGGAATTAAGATACATAACAAAGTCATGAAAACACAGCATCTTATGCTTAACCACGCTACACATATCTAAATTCTGTATGTAATTATATACTGTATGTAGTTATTTTAAAAGACTATATTAAAGCAAGAATGAGCCATATTTCATGATGATTTTGGCATAAGGGGAGGGAAACCGTTAAAAATATTGTGTATTAACTACCTCAATTCCTATCCAAAAGTCACTTATTTAATTTCATGTAAATAAATGATAAAATGTGACCAAATAGTTATTTTTAACTTGGATACTATAAAGTTTCCAAAACTGGATCCTCTAATTCTAGACATATTTCAGGAGCAACAACCAAGAGCTGCTCCCTGTGTTCTCTACCTTATATCTTCTCCTCTTCTAACTTTTTTTTATACAATAAAAAATTTCGTTTTAGTTCTGCTGGAACCAATTTATGGTATCCTAGAAACTCCACAATGATGGAAAAGAACAGGTACTCACAACAAAGCAGAATTACCAACATATTTATAGTCCTGTCATTTGACAGGAAGGTCAAAGCTTCTGAGAATTTATTCATAACCCTGTACCAGCTTTCAATTCTTTGAAAATTGCTCCATGATACCCAGCTTCCCTGAAATCGCAGAGAGTGGCAGCCAATCTCTTAAGGCATAAATCAGATCCTAAATAACTGATAGCACTTTTTTTCCTCTAGACTCGGACAAGAAAAGCACTGCATTTTCATTGTAGAACGTGGACACTTAGGAAAAACAGTGCACCAAGGATGTGTTTAGGGTTTAATTTCTGAAGTCATCTGTAAGAAAACAGTCTTTGGTATTATAAAAAGTAAAGGTCCTGCTCTTGAATGTCACTGTCATTTTTATATCCTCTCCTCTTTCATTCTCCAAATCCAAATTCAATACTATCATGGACTTAGTGACTGTCTATCATGATTAATCCTGTCATGACTTTGTCATTCTGTACTTAAAATGTGCAAAATGTGTGATTTTGGCATACTATAATAGAGGCCAATGACAAGTGAAATAAGTGTGTGTATATATGTATGTATATGTGTGTGTGTGTGTATATAAATATATACACACACACACACACACACACACACACATACACACACATGCAACTAGCTACTTAGAAAAATGAGTAAAATTAAAGGGAGATATATAACAACAAAAACAGGCAGGACAAAATATTTTGAACTTTTTTCTATAGGATGTCAGTAATTTTTTGTTGCAGGGAACCTTAGGAACCAGGCTGTGGGAGGCCTTTATTCTACTAATTAGTAACATTATTTTTAAAATATTTGGCATTTAACATCTCAGTCATGGTAGCTGTCCATTTCTTCTACGATATATTGATATACCTGGTGAAGGGTCCAAAAAAAAAAAAGAAAAACACCATGCCATGTGAAAAATAGTTGAAAACTCAGGATATTCAATCAGCAGGCATGGTTTTCAATCGAAGAGTTATCTCTTTCTACGTATCAATGAAAATAATTGTTGCCTTTCCATTTAGTAGTTTATGTTAATAAAAATTAATATGATCCAATTAAGGGCCATTCAGATGACTGTCTTCTTTATTGATTTTTTTTTTTGCGGTACGTGGGCCTCTCACTGTTGTGGCCTCTCCCATTGCGGAGCACAGCCTCCGGATGCGCAGGCTCAGCGGCCACGGCTCACGGGCCCAGCCGCTCTGCGGCATGTGGGATCTTCCTGGACCGGGGCATGAACCTGTGTCCCCTGCATCGCAGGCGGAATCTCAACCACTGCGCCACCAGGGAAGCCCCAGATGACTGTTTTGTAAGAGAAGACTGGCATTCAATCCCAGTCGCTCTATTTTAGCTTGTACTTAGCATTGTGTTGGCAACAACAGTGCTAAGGGAGTTGGCAACTCACAGAGATTCTACTGTGGTGAGAATCAGCAGGGACTCTGGGGTCTGACTACCTGGAATCGATAGCTGTCCTGCCACTTACTGGCCCTGTGACTTTGGACAATTTTATTAATCTCTCTACATCTCAATTTCCTCATCTGCAAAACTGAGATAATGATATTATCTGACATCAGAGAGTTGTTGCCAAGGTGAAATTAAGTAGTACACATAAAATGCTCAGATCTGAGTGCATGGCACATAGCTTTTAATAAATCTTACCTATTCCATTCTCATTACTTTATCATGGCGAATGAAAAAATGACCGAGGTAGGTTTAATGTGTGAATTTTGCATTTGTGTGACGAAAGGGGTTATGCTGTTCATCTTTAATTATTCTCTGATTTTGTCAGATAAGCTAATGGAGAAGACAGAAGACAGGTGACAACAACCACACAGTGCTTTTCTATGAAATACATTCATCTAACTTCGCCACTGTCTACACTACCCCTGTTCAGCCCCAATCCCCATGCTAAGGCCAGTCTACACAGCAGTCTTATGTCACTTTCCCTATATCTCAAGGCTGCTGTGAAAACACAAACCAAATAAGTGGGTAGAGAGCCTACTGCATGAAAGAAAAGCCCAAAAACCCAATCATTACATGTCTTAAAAAATGCCATAATTTCACTGCCTTCTTTTACATCCTAGCACTGCTATAAATTCACAGCGATGCTCTGTTTGGACAGGTTATCCTAGCAGCAGTCAAAATCTGAACCCTTATCTTCTGACTCTAATTTGAACACCGAATCTGGTATAAGAAGCTATTGGAAAAATGTCATCTTATGGCAATTTTTAATTCTCAATGAATTTTTAAATATTACTAACATAAGTAACACTTTTATACCTGCTACTTCTTAGATACTGAAGAATAAATATTTTTTTAAAACCTCCCAGGGCTTCCCTGGTGGCGCAGTGGTTGAGAGTCCGCCTGCCGATGCAGGGGACACGGGTTCGTGCCCCGGTCCGGGAAGATCCCACATGCCGCGGAGCGGCTAGGCCCGTGAGCCATGGCCGCTGAGCCTGCGCGTCCGGAGCCTGTGCTCCGCAACGGGAGAGGCCACAACAGTGAGAGGCCCGCGTGCCGCAAAAAACGAACAAACAATAAAACAAAAACTTCCCAGTCCTTTCTCTCCTAACCTACTTATATACTCAAATAGAATAAATTTTTAATAATCAGGATAATTCTGCTATATGAGAAGCCCGCATGATATCACAGAAGGCAGTGTAGAGAGCACAAAATTAAGGTAAATACAATACTTATGACCCCAGAGAAATCTCATTCTGCAGGCCCACTTGAATATGATGAAGGTCTCCTCACCTGCCCTTTGTGATTAGATGCGTTAAGAAAGCACACCATGTCTGATACATTGTCTGGTGTTTCTCACCGAATAGGACACTTTTAGATTAGTCCAGTTTTAAAATAAGGGGTGATGTAAAAGCTAACAACACTACGAAGTTAGTAGTGATGGGTGAAAAGTGTGAAAGATCTATGGCAAAACAGAACGTAAAGCTCTGGACATCTGGGTGCTCAGAGTTCTAGCAGTGCCGGGACAAACTGCTAAAATTGATACATGTCAAGATTTAACATTTCTGGGCTTCCCAGGTGGTGCACTGGTTAAGAATCCACCTGCCTATGCAGGGGTTCAGGGGTTCGAGCCCTGGTCCGGGAAGATCCCACATGCCGTGGAGCAACTAAGCCGGTGTGCCACAACTACTGAGCCTGTGCTCTAGAGCCCTCGAGCCACAACTACTGAGCACACGTGCCACAACTACTGAAGCCACCACAATGAAAAGCCCACTCGCTGAAACTAAAGAAAGCCGGTGCACAGCAACGAAGACCCAACACAGCCATAAATAAATAAATAAACAAACAAACAAATAAATAAATAAAATTTAAAAGAAATTTAAAAAAAAGATTTACCACTTCAGGGCTAAAGTCGAGGTTATGGTAAGTCTTCTAAGCACTTAAAACTTAAATGAATATGGAGTGGATAGTGAGGGTTTTTTTTCCCTCTAAAATGTAAGCCTGATGAATGATGCTTGAAAGTACCACCAGTCATTTTTATGAGTGCCCAGCATGGCAATATAGGAACTTTTTTTTCTGTACTTAAAGAAAAATTTTCTTTGTTTTGTCTTCATAAGGATGGTCACATCCCTTGTTGGAAGAAATATCACCTCTATAAACTTAAATAGCTAAGATACTATCCTTTCTTCCTAAATTATAAAAGCCAACTATGAATATATTTTAAGATATAAAAACATGGATCTGATCCTTCTCAAACTCTTCCAAAATATAGCAGAGGGAGGAACACTTCCAAACTCATTCTATGAGGCCACCATCGCCCTGATACCAAAACCAAACAAAGATGTCACAAAGAAAGAAAACTACAGACCAGTATCGCTGATGAACATAGATGCAAAAATCCTCAACAAAATACTACCCAAAAGAATCCAAAGCACATTAAAAGGATCATACACCATGATCAAGTGGGGTTTATCCCAGGAATGCAAGGATTCTTCAATATATGCAAATCAATCAATGTGATACACCATATTAAGAAACTGAAGGAGAAAAACCATATGATCATCTCAATAGATGCAGAAAAAGCTTTTGACAGAGTTCAACACCGATTTATAATAAAAACCCTCCAGAAAGTAGGCATAGAGGGAACTTACCTCAATATAATAAAGGCCATATATGACAAACACACAGCCAACATCGTCCTCAATGTTGAAAAACTGAAGCCATTTCCACTAAGATCAGGAACAAGATAAGGTTTCCCACTCTCACCACTATTATTCAACATTGTTTTGGAAGTTTTAGCCACAGCAATCAGAGAAGAAAAAGAAATAAAAGGAATCCAAATCGCGAAAGAATAAGTAAAGCTGACACTGTTTGTAGATGACATGATAATATACAAGGAGAATCCTAAAGATGCTACCAGAAAACTACTAGAGCTAATCAATGAATTTGGTAAAGTAGCAGGATACAAAATTAATGCACAGAAATCTCTTGCATTCCTATAATGATGAAAAATCTGAAAGTGAAATTAAGGAAACACTCCCATTCACCACTGCAACAAAAAGAATAAAATACCGAGGAATAAACCCACCTTAGGAGACAAAAGACCTGTATGCAGAAAACTATAAGACACTGATGAAAGAAATTAAAGATGATACAAACAGATGGAGAGATAGACCATGTTCCTGGACTGGAAGAATCAACATTATGAAAATGCCTATACTACCCAATGCAATCTACAGATTCAATGCAATCCCTATCAAACCACCAATGGCATTTTTCACAGAACTAGAACAAAAAATTTCACGATTTGTATGGAAACACAAGAGACCCCACATAGCCAAAGCAATCTTGAGAATGGAAAATGGAGCTGGAGGAATCAGGCTCCCTGACTTCAGACTATACTACAAAGCTACAGTAATCAAGAGAATATGGTACTGGCACAAAAAACAGAAATATAGATCAATGGAACAGGATAGAAAGCCCAGAGATAAACCCACGCACCTATGGTCACCTTATTTTTGATAAAGGAAGCAAGAATATACAATGGAGAAAAGACAGCCTCTTCAATAAGTGGTGCTGGGAAAACTGGACAGTTACATGTAAAAGAATGAAATTAGAACAATTCCTAACACATACAGAAAAATAAACTCAAAATGGATTAAAGACCAAAATGTAAGGCCAGACAGTATAAAACCCTCAGAGGAAAACACAGGAAGAACACTCTGACATAAATCACAGTAAGATCCTTTTTGACCCACCTCCTAGAGAAATGGAAATAAAACCAAAAATAAACAAATGGGATCTGACGAAACTTAAAAGCTTTTGCACAGCAAAGGAAACCATAAACAAGACGGAAAGACAACCCTCAGAATGGGAGAAAATATTTGCAAACGAAGCAACTGACAAAGGATTAATCTCCAAAATATACAAGCAGCTCATGCAGCTCAATATCAAAAAAACAAACACCCCTATCCAAAAATGGGCAGAAGACCTAAGTAGACATTTCTCCAAAGAAGATATACAGATTGGCAACAAACACATGAAAGGATGCTCAACATCACTAATCATCAGAGAAATGCAAATCAAAACTACAATGAGGTATCACCTCACACCAGTCAGAAAGACCATCATCAAAAAATCTACAAACAATACATGCTGGAGAGGGTGTGGAGAAAAGTGAACCCTATTGCACTGTTGGTGGGAATATAAATTGATACTGCCACTATGGAGAACAGTATGAAGGTTCCTTAAAAAACTAAAAATAGAACTACCATACGACCCAGCAATCCCACTACTGGGCATATACCCTGAGAAAACCATAATTCAGAAAGAGTCATGGGGCTTCCCTGGTGGTGCAGTGGTTGAGAGTCCGCCTGCCTATGCAGGGGACACGGGTTCGTGTCCCAGTCTGAGAAGATCCCACATGCCGCGGAGTGGCTGGGCCCGTGAGCCATGGCCGCTGAGCCTACGTGTCTGGAGCCTGTGCTCCGCAACGGGATAGGCCACAACAGTGAGAGTCCCACGTACCACAAAAAAAAAAAAAAAAAAAAAAGAGTCATGAACCACAATGTTCACTGCAGCACTATTTACAACAGCCAGGACATGGAAGCAACCTAAGTGTCCATCGACAGATGAATGGATAAAGAAGATGTGGCACATATATACAATGGAATATTACTCAGCCATAAAAAGAAATGAAATTGAGTTATTTGTAGTGAGGTGGATGGACCTAGAGTCCGTCATACAGAGTGAAGTAAGTCAGAAAGAGAAAACAAATACCGTATGCTAACACATATATATGGAATCTTCAAAAAACAGAAAAAATGGTTCTGAAGAACCTGGGTACAGGACAGGAATAAAGACACAGACATAGAGGATGGACTTGAGGAGAAGGCGAGGGGGAAGGGTAAGCTGGTACGAAGTGAGAGAGTAGCTTGACATATATACACTACCAAATGTAAAATATGTAGCTAGTGGGACGCAGCTGCATCGCATGAGGATATCTGCTTGGTGTTCTGTGACAACCTAGAGGGGTGGGATAGGGAGAGTGCGAGGGAGACACAAGAGGGAGGGGATATGGGGATATATGTATATAGCTGATTCACAGTTATACAGCAGAAACTAACACAACATTGTAAAGCAATTATACTCTAATAAAGATGTTAAAAAAATAAAAGATTCACATCTGCGCACCCATGGGTATTTCCTTCTTAAGGAAGATGGTCCTGAAACTATAATATTCAATACTTGATAACTGAATCCCATGAACATATAGATTTACATCAAAACTATCTATTTTCACATCCAATTTAAACATGAGTCAACCCTGAGTTATTTTTTAGAATCTAAATGTGAAATGGAGAAATGTTATCATTTATAAGGTGTATAGTAAATGTTCTATGAAATATGTTCAGAGTCCTTGAAACAAGTTAGAACTGCACATTTCCTTGGGTAACCATGACTCTGCAAAGATTCAGTATGTTGGACAAGAAAAAAATGAAATTATGATCAAAGTTACATATGTAGCCAAAAAACCCCCACTATGATACAATTTAAAGTACCTTCAATTCCAATTTTCCAATTTCTTAAATAAAAATTTTCTTAGTAACTTTAAACAACAGAGCTCTAAGTTTTAAAATGTAAAACAAAAGAATATCTTCAAGGAACAATAAAAACAATTTAGAATATTAAGATTAACAAAATCTCATGTTTATTCCAGACTCAAATATCCAACTGCCTATTCAAGATTCCTACTTGGAGGTTCAATGAGCATCTCTAACTTAAGGCAACCAAGGCTAACTCCTATTCCTACCCCTAGTTTTCAGTCTATCCTATTCCTCTCCCTCTTTCCAGCATGTCAGTAATTGGTACCACTATCGACCAAGCCAAAAACTAAACTGATTATTCTACTCAATAAAGGACATCATGAACAAAGCTAGTAGACACATTATGTAATGAGAAAAGATGTATTGTAATGTTCAAAGCTGACAGGGGATTTATCTTTAAAATATAACAGGAATACTTGCAAATCAGCAATAAAAATTTGACGGTATCCCCAACAGAAAAATGAGTAAAGCAAGCAAGTATATGAAGAGATGATCAGACTTGTTAGTAATTATAGAAATACAAATGAACACGATGATTCCTATATACTTTATATCCAGATTTGGATAATGTGAAATATTGGTGGGGATATGGGGATGATTTTTAAAGCACACACACACATACACACACAACTCCCCCCCACACTACTGGTTTGATAAAACTGTTCTAGAGAGCAATCAGGCAATAGTTAAATAGGATAAACAAATATGCTATGATCTTGTAATTCTTTTCCAAGCTCTCTCTATATATATACATGTCAAAGAAAAGCTCACACAGTTCTGTAAGGGAATATATGTGAGGCTGTGCATTGCAAAATTATTTGTGGTGATGTAGCTTGGTAGGGGTGCAGGGAGATGCAGGGTTTAGAAGCAATTTGGTGTCCAGCACTCAGAGTGGATTGGCAAATATACTAGATGTACAACACTTCGTGTTATGCAAAGGAAAAGAATCCATGTATACACAGCAACACAGATAGATCTTAAAAACATAATGCTGAGTAAAAGAGGTAAGAAAAAAGGTGGAGGAAGCTTAAAAGCACATTGCTAAGCAAAACAAGCCAGTCTAAAAAGATTACATATTGTATGATTCCAATTATATGCCACCCAGGAAGAGGGAAAACTATAGAGACAGTACAAAGATGACTGGTTCCTGGGGTCCAGGAGAAGGTGGGGAGTGTGATGAATAGGTGAAGCTCAGGGGATTATTAGGGTGGCAAAGGTGTACTGTACTGTACTGCATGCATGGTATTGTAAAGGTGGGTACATGACAGTATGGGTTTGTCAAGACCTGCAGAACTTCACAACACTAAGAATGAACTTTATCATACACAAATTGAAAAAAATCATTTAGGAGGATCAGGGGATTCTGGGACAAAATGCAGAATGTGACAACAGAACCTAACTATATTACAAACATATGGAATAGCCTCAATGGAGGGAGTAGGAAAAGGGTGCTGACCTAAGTACTTTGGAAATGAATAGTCTGTAAAACTAAAGGCAAAAGGAACTACATAGAAGTACTGTCCTCTAGCCGATAAAATTGTTTCCTACAGGGGTACAAGTTATTAACTCTAACACTGCTATTCATGTATACTGGAATTAAATAATTAACTAAGTGGATGGTAGATGGTGAGATCCAGGTCTGTCACTGCTGAAGTGAGAGGTTACAGACAAGCAGGAGAAATAAGCTAAAACGATCCATGTGATGATGGATTACAGTTGGAAATATCAGTAAGAACTCATGTTTAACTTAATATATATGCAGATGGTTACATACAGAAGTATGTATAAATATAGGTATATATACACAGGTTAAAATACACATCTATACTTCTTTGCTAAGAGGGTCTAAAAAATGACACCCCAGTAGCAGTAAGCACACCTAGCATCCAGATCTTGGTTTCTAAAGCCATTCTGCAAAAAAAAGAGAAACAGAACTCTGTAGAAAAATAGGTGATTCCAAGACTAGGGCAGGAAATATACAAGATGAGCTTGGAATGCCTTCTAGTAGAAAGAAAGGAAGCATGTGTGTGCAGACGTGTACGTACACACACACTCTTAGGGGCTCTGTCAAAGGAGCACAGGAACCAAGTGAAGGAGTTTCCAATGGCCAACATTGAAACAATGTGAACAACCAAATAAAGCAGAATTAGAATACAAATCAAAGTATAAGATAAATATTCATGAGCCCAATCTGATAAAAAAATTACCAAATAAATTTTTAAATGGGGACAAAGAGAGAAATCTCCCACAAAGAATTCCAAATAAATTGTGTAACTACTCCACCCTAATGGAGGGACAGTCTAACTCCCCACTTCTTCATGTGGGTTGCACACTGTGACTTCCTTCAGAATACAGATGGAAGGGGGGCGTACATTAACCTTATGGTAGGAAAAAACAGACACACAGTATTTTAGCCAGGTGATCAAGGTTAACAAAAACAGTCATAAATCACGTTAACAGTAGGCATCCTTGGTATAATGTGATAAAAATGGCACTTTAACTCTGTGCTCTTCCTCTCTAAAACACACAATCTGGTCTATTCATGAGAAAAACATCAGACAAATTCCAACAGAGAGCCATGCTGCAATATGTCTGACTAAGATTCCTCAAAACTGTCAAGGTCAACAAAAACAAGGAAAGTCGGAGAAAAAACAAGAAAACCTCCAAGAAAAGCATGAGGAAATACAACATCTAAATATAACATGGGATCCAAGAACAGAAAAAGGATATTGGGTTAAAAAGTAATGACATATGAATAGACTATAGACTTTAGTTAACAATAATGAATCAATTTTTGTTCATTAATTGTAACAAACGTACATTATTAGTAGGTTAATAATGGGAGAACCATGTTCAGTGGACGGGGGTATATATCGGAACTTTCTGTACTATTTGTTCAATCTAATCTGTAAGTCTAAAACCTCTAAGATATAAGCCTATTTAAAAAATAAGTTATATAAAAAATAAGAAAAAGGTAAAAACAATATCATTTATGCAAAGCATAAGTGCATACATACACCCTTCCTAAAATGATAATAAAGAGAAAGAGAAAAGTATACGCAACTCATATTATAGACAGTATGTAAAGAGATTTTAACAATATAGAAAGAAAAAAAAAGGCCAACAACTTTATAGAAAATATGGGCAGTCCAGAGAAAAGAAATGTGAAGAGCTTTTAAGGATATAAAAATATGCTCAATCTCATTTTTAATAAGAGAAATGCAAATTTAAACTACTCTGGGATATTATTTCTCACCTATTCAGATGAGTAGGCTGAAGGGAAATAGGTACTCTTACAATTGCATTTTACACTCTTATGGGGGAGCATTTAGAAGAAACTTTGACCCAGTAATCACACTTCCAGGGATCTATCCAAAAGATACACTGGCAACATACAAAGAGATACATGCAAAAGATTATTCAATGACATCACTGTAGTACTGGCTTAAAGAAAATGAAAACATCTATGGAGTATATAAGAAAGGCTAGAAATAGATCCACATGCACATGGATAACTATTTTTGACAAAGCTGCGAAGGCACTACAGTGGGGCAAGAATAGCCTTTATGACAAATGGTGCTGAAACAACTGGATATCCATATGCAAATAAACGAACGCCAATCCATACCCCACATGGTGCACAAAAATTAAAGCAAAATGGATCACAGCTCTAAATGTAAAACCTGTAACTATCAATATACAGCTTCTAAGAGGAAACATGAAAGGAAATCTTTGTAACCTTAGGTTAGATAAAAATTTCTTAGATAAAACACCACAGCATGATCCATAACAGAAGAGATGAATAGACGAGGCTTCATCAACATTTTAAAGCTCTGCTCATCAAAAGATATTGTTTCCCTGTGGTACTGAGTTTGAATGGAAAGCATAAGTATGAACTCACGGTATCTTAAAAAAAAATCCTAGCTTTGTCTATTGAATCAACTTAGTAGCTACAAGCACTCCCCTTAGTGGTCTCTATATTATGGTCTCTATATTAGATTATAGTCTCTATATTATTTCTTACTAAAGAGCCCACTGTAGAAATTCTAAGACTCAGCCAGGAAGTGTACAAGATGAACCCAGGAACATGCTACAGAAACAGAAAGCAAGTTATCAAAGACTACTGGATTTATGTCAAGCAGATTCAGGAGCCAAACTGAATATGCTCCCACTGTCCAAAGACAGGACACTTTGAGTAGCAATAAAGGTAATAACTATAATGGACTGATTATACCTATCAAATATGATTATAATCATGAACTTAAGGAAAAATACTGATTAATACTGAAGAATGCTAGAGAAGTAACTCTTTATTCTGAAAAATAGTAAATAAAAAAAAAAGAATTAAGTGCGTATCCTGCCTTTCTTTAAAAACTGTTCTACAAGATAACCTAGTAGCTGATCTGAGGGAAGCTGCTCTTTAAGGAGGTGTTTCAGGCAATAAATAAAGTAGTAACTGTAGAATAGCTTAGTATTACCATTGAGCAACCACTATGGAGGTGAATGATGATTATCAGTGGCTAGAACATCACAATAAAGAGACAACCAAATGTTATGATGCAATGTCACCTATTTCAGAAGCATCCCCCCAATTTTTTAATTGTTCTGATCACAGCTCTAGAATTAACTACAAATTACAAAAACACAAAGGAAAAGAGAAAGTATTTAATGATAACTTGCCATGCCATGAACCCAGACTGTGGAAAATTCCATGGAACAAATGATAGTTTCCTCAACAAAAATGTTGAGGGGTGAGGGGCAGAATAACAGGAAGAAGGAGAAGAAAAAGAAAAATAGAGAAGGAGACTTACTGATGAAAAGAGACAACAAAAATATTAACCAATTGCAATGCACGGATGTTGTTTGGATCCCTAATCATATAACAAACCATAAAAAAACTTAAAATAACAAAGCATATGTAAAAATTGTATTTGATCACATTAAGTAATTATTTTTAACTTTAGTCATTTTAGGTATGGTTTTTAGGAATTGCTTTCTTTTAGAGACACATATAAAATATTTTTTAATGGTCATAAAACAATACACATTTTTGTAAAGCACAAACAAAAAGGTAAATTATAATATATTTGGATGGTTTCTTATATGAGAATAGGGAGTCGCAGGCGAAAATGGGATTTGAACCAACAAACCCAAATCAACAATGAAACAAACTGACCAACGAAGATAATGTGCCAGGAATAAGGCGTATGATGAACTCCACCCTTTCCACTTGAATCCCAAAGGAAAGAAACCAAACGAAAGCAAAACAAAATAAAACAAGAAGCAACTTCATATACAAGGCCTTATATGTTTTAATTTTCGTGAATATCCTGTGCAGTATCATTCCCAAGTTACAGATGAAGAAACTGGGACTCAGAGCGTCCCCAGGAGCCAGTCTGTACAAACTAGAGTCAAGACCCAAACCTCCCAGTCAGAACCAGAAGCCCCTCGGCAACACCTAAATCTGGACTGAATAACTGACACTTTTCAGACCTAATAAGCCATAGGGTTATAGACATCACCTTGCTTCTTCATACATTCAGTTAACTATTCTATGATGAACTATGATATACGGTCTCCTTCTAGTTCCCTTTTTAATGGTTCTGAATGTCTTCCTTTCTTTGAGTATAACTCCTCTCCAAAAGAGCCTTGTTGTAATAAACTTCTATTTTGGATATAAATGCAATTTTTCAGGAAAAGAAAGCATCACAGATAAAAGGAATAGAGGATGAGATTTGTAGCATTAATTTATTTTTTTAATGTTGCACATCAACATTTTTACGCTAAGTAGTAAGTTAGAATTTGGTTCGTAAAATTGTTTTAAATGAAGTATGTGTTCAGGAGAAGGTGATTTTAGAGAATTATGTACTATTTGGCTTTAGAAATGAAATTCTTTACTGCAGCCTACTGGATGATACACAGTATTAAGTGTTGCTGCTAATAATCTTGTGTCTATATTTAATGCTATTCACAATTGTGTAATGCATGTGGCTGCAAGGGCAGAAATCTTTCTATCTAAGAGGTAAGTTCAATGAACAGAACATAAGCTCTGCATACTGACCTGTATCTATGGCCAATAAGCCTAGGCTTCTAGCATTGAAAAAGGCCTCAATTTGTCTTTCTCAGGGAGCGTTATAATGCAGTTAACTAGGAGTGCAGAGCAGTACATGTGCAGCCAGAGTGCCTGGGTACATCCCATCTCTGCATCCTACTGGCTGCAAGCAACACCTTGAGCTTCATCTGAGAAATAGGGAGAAAAATAATTTCTTCATCCTGGCACATGTTGAGATTCAGTATTAGCCACTATCATAATTTTCACCATTACTGAAGAAACTGGCTACCACTCATTTGATAATTTGTTAATAACTCAATGTGAAAGTCCTATCTAAGAATACAGCCAGGCCCTGTCCATACTAACTGGTAAGATAACAAGGTATACCAGTATTTGTCTGAAAGAGTCGGTTTCCAAATGGAACTCTATGGATAGGCTCAGGACTTCTATAAACTCTTAAAATTATATTTAAAATTTCAGTGTATGTAGAAATGTACATTTTTCTGGAGAAGGTTCATACTTTTCCTCATATTCTCATATAGGCTCATAACCTCCAAGAGTTACAAACCATTTGTCTAACATTGAAGGATTAAAATCCGAATCCCCTAACATGGCAGAGGAAGTGATCTTCAATTGCCTCTCCAACCTAGCTTCTTTCCTCTCATCCATCACCATGTCCTCCTTTTCCATCCCAGAAACATCAGGCTTTCTACTGTTCTCCCAAATAAACAGCTCGGTTTCTTTACTATACAGCTTTGCTCACGTCCTCCGTTCTCTGTCTTCTAACCTCTTCAACTTTTAGTGACCCTTACTCATCTGTCTACTTTTGAGACCCAGCTTAGACATGACCTTTTTCTTCCCACACCTGTCTGTGGTACATTACGTGCTGCTGCTTCTCTACACTTCCATAATAGTCTGTATGTATTTGTAATATTGCACTTCTTTTATCTTATTGAAATAATGATCCAAATAGATTTAGCAAAGCTTTTCTGAGAATAACTTATTCATCTTCAATCTAGCAATATACCTGATACAAATAAGTCCTTGTTAATATGTTGGTTGAATGAATACATGAAAAAAACTGTCCAAGTCCCTTTATCTTTCTTAATGCTTGCTCTGTTCCTGGAAATATTTTATATGTGAAATATGCTCAGAAAAAAATATGAAGCTCTATTCATAGCTTTTCAATTACTATTATCAAAATTTCAAAGAGTGCCCACTTCTTAATAGGCTAGCTTCACCCAGGAGAAAATAAATCCTTTCCCACTATCCCTTGAGCAGCACTTTTGAACATTAAACTTGAGTGATAAAATAAGACCAATGTTCCATATTCTGTGCCTTTTACCTTGAGGGCTTCTGGTAGGAGTGAAACTGGCTTCCTATCATCAGACAATTGGAAAGGCCAATGTGTATGCAATTAATCAATTCTGAGGCTCCTCTATCAACACGACTTTTTCCAAAAAAGAAAGACTCTGGTTCATTATCATTACTATCTCAGCTATAATAGAATAGTCTTCTTCCTTGATAAAGGAAACTGATAATGTCCATTCACTTCTTTCTATTTAAAAACTTATCTATACTCTACAAAGGTGGCAGTGAAGCCTGATCCTCTGTTAGAGAAGAACTATGTGGTCTGTACATGTTATGCTTGCTTAATGAGTTTACCTCTTAAAATTGCTTCTTCTGCACTGGATGACATCACACTAAGCTCATGAATCATGTAATGGGAAAGAGAATTATGGAAGGGAGAGACCTAAAGGGTCGTTAGACATGGATTTGGAACGTGGCTTTATCATTAAATGGAAAAGTAACTCCTGACAAGTCGCTGCATATTTTTAAGACCCAGTTTGTCCTTAAAATTGGGTCCTACTGTCTCCACCTCCTAAGGTGTTATGAGAGCTAAGCAGTTCTCTCATCAGAAAGTGCATAGAATCACCTGAAGAACATTTTCAAAACACACCGTAAGCCACAACTCAAAGAACTACCTTGTCAGAATTTCCAACATGTCCTTTCAAAAAGCTACACATCGATAAATTATGGTACACTGAGATACATACACACAATTAGTGTTCTGAACAGCCATAATAAAAGAAGATGATCTCTATTACTGACTATAGAGCAGTCTCCAAAATATATTATTACTTTATTTTTTTTCTCTTTCAGAATCTGGAAGATTCTGAAAGAGGGTGGTGGTGATGAAGAGGATAGAAATGAAAGCAAGACCTCTCCTGACAATAACTTTTTATGAAGCTTTGCTTTTGAACAATGTAATTACTTTAAAATATTTTAATACAGTAATTAAAAAATAAAGTCTTGTAACTACAAATAAACTGTGACAAATGAACCTAAGAGTTAAATTTGTAGCATAACCACAGAATGAACAAAATTTATCATTTCAAGTGACAAATTTTAGACACAATACTCCGACTGGGCTATAATTTAAAGACATATGGAAAGACCTGCAAAGAACTTTTAAATTTCCTTTAGTAGTTTACTATCAGTGGTAATTTAAATATTATAATTTTGAAACCAGTTACTATACACTATAGTCTAAAACAAGGATGTTATTTCAAACCAGGAATTTTGAGGGAGGGCAAAAGAAATAAAAAATATAAAATAAAAATAGGTTAAATATAGAAAAACAGAATTTAAAATATCAATACAAACTTGTAATTTATGCATACACACAACTTTTTGTTTGTTTCTAAGTTCTGTTCATTGAAAAATGTCTAGAAGCAACGCCACCATGGTAGCAGTAAGCGTATCTATTATCTCGATCTCAGTTTCTAAATATCATTCCCCATGTCGAAGTATTTCAGATGTGATGAGACATCCGCAATTTAATTTCAAAGGGTCACCTTCCCCCCAAATACATCTGTTCATAGAGGGAGCATACATGATCAAATGCTTTAAAAAATTAGAAATGGGTGGAATGTGTTGCTCATTATACTGTTCTTTCAAATTCTCTGTATAGATGACAATTTTCTTAATGAGAAAGTTGACTGGGGAGAAAAAAATGCTATGCAGATGATTCCAGTGCCGGCTCCTAAATGCACCACCCTCAGGGCATGGAAGATAATTGAAACTGGTTACTTCTCCTTCCTGCTTTTGGAGCTTCCATAAGGTGCAACGCCATTCAGAGAGGGAAGCGGGGATTCTAACAGACAGACAGCAGCTACAAAGCAAAGGGTACAAAGCAAAGGGTAGGTTTCAGAAAAATCCCTAGACTGTTCATGGATTTTCCACGCACTCACAACATTGTTCTACGCATAGTTTCCTCATCTGAAAAACAGGAACAATGTACCTGTCTGCAGGCTTAACAGGGCTGCTGAAAATCAAGTGAGACAATGATGAACGTATTTCACAAACTCTCAAAGTGCTGTATCACTCCAAAAATATTGCTGGTAATTTTCCAGGCTTTCTGGTACAAAGGTTTTTTTTTACAACTCAGGCATGGCTCTCAAGAGACTTCAATGGTAGATTAATACTCAGTATGTCTTTGACATTCAGAACATCCTATCTACTTGACATCTATCAGCAGTGTCTCAGTCCACTTCAGAAGGCAACAGGAAACTGGGGCATCGTCAGTGTTCTATTCTGTCAAAGTTTAAGTCTCTCTTTCGCTCTCTCTCTCCGTCTATTGATCATCTTGGTTATACTCTGCTTTGCTAACTTGGTCCCTGACTCTGATGTATTTTTATAAATGTTACTGTTAAACTATTTCATACCCATCTAAGTCAAATATCCTAATTCTGATCATGACAAAGTTATGAAGGACTAAGGGTAGCGTTTAAAAGACAGCTATATAGGATAGTGGTTTTCGGAAAAAAAATCCTCCCTCTCAGTGAGATTGGGCTTGGAAGAGGTAAGATTCTTGGGGTGGGGGGAGGTGTATGCACATGTATGTTACATGTGTTGTATATATGTGTGTGTATGTATGAGGGTGAGGTACCTCACGCCATTCCTTGGAAGAGCTTCAAAATATCCAGCGTGAATGTATAGTTTGAAGAAGTACCCTCGAACCCCAGTCCTCCTAGCTTAACTTTATTTGGATAAGTATTCCACTTTTTCTTCACTTTCAGTTTTGATTGCATTGGAACAAATAAGATCAAAATGCTCCCCAATTCAGGGAAAAAAAGAAATCTTAATCGGATGAGGAGTCATACAACCCAGCTGGGGCTGTATGAAGCTCTTTATATAGAGGCTTTCACCGGCGCCAATCTTCTTCCCAGAAGCTCATTTCATTTCCCTGCTGGTAATGCTCACATCACTTCACAGTTCATTGATACCGCACTGGCAACCCTTTGTTTTCAATCAAAGGAAGATGCTGAAGCAATGCTCAATTGAACAAAGTATACGTGACACAGTGGACTTGTGCCCTTGCCACAGAGGACTGTGGGGGGCGATACAGGGAAAGATGACACTCAGCATCCCATATTCCATGACTTTACCCAGAATTGGATTATGAAAAATTACGATGACAGGGCTGTGACAAACGCTGATGCCATTGCTTCTATCGTTTCACCTGCGCACAGCATTCTTTTGGATTGCATCAAGACTCCTAACCCGATTCTCCGTCACTCATGGTTGAAAACGAAAAGGCCAACGTCCAAATAAGTTTTTAAACAGCTTCCATTGAGACTGAATTTGATATTTCCTCCCTTGCTGCTTTGGAATCACGGAGGGGTCACCATAGGTATTTGCTGATGGGCACCTTTCTATAAATCTCCCTGAGTGAAAGACTTCTTTAAGGTCGAAGAACTTGTATGTTGCATGGGTGAGTGGCGGGTACCGGGGTTATCATTTCCGGCCTTTACCCTTGAAGCTTCATTGTATCCAGGCTGCTCTAAAACCTACCACCCTGCCACCATCCTCCTCATGTATCTGCTCAAGAGAACTAGCACACCAGCAGCCACTAACAGAAGCTATCGCCCCTCCCCACGTGAGCTTCCAACAAACTAGGAAAAAAGCACGTGCTAAGGAGGAAATAAGTAGACGAAGTCAGAGCTCCTGACTCCCAACCTGGGATGCCCAGGCACCCCGTATTCTACAAGGGGAGGCACCAATGAACACTCTTGATAATGGGAACAGTACATTGAGATCATCTAAACCTTCCTATTTATCTGGATTTGGCTCCCACTGGATGAACTAGCACTGGATGAAGTATGATCGTTATTATTTCACCTTTGATTAAAAAATAGGCGACTTATGTTTTTAAGGTTTAGAAAATGAGAGAAGTTATACCCTAACGAATTTTCTTTTATGGATAAACTGCTTGAGGCCCATAGGAGATAAAGGATTTTTAAAAATGATGAAAATAATCCAGATGAGGGAAGTTCAGAGAGGTTTATTTGGAAATTCTGGAGACAGAGAATTTGAGTAGGGCTTTAAAAGAAGAGGGTGACTTCAACAAAAAAATATTTTTGGCAGAGAAAGGAGTGATTGTGGTCAGCTTGGAAAACAGGAGATAGGTCAGTTTCCCTAGGTCATGTAACACTGAAAAGATGACAGACCAGAAAGAGGCAGATGAAAAGCTCTGACTCAAAGCTTCGTGCTGATGCCCAGACCCAGGGTGCCCACGGAAAGGAGAGAAGGGCCTGTCAGGATTGTAGAGCTGGGGGTGGTCCTTCTGCTTGTTTTCGGAGACAATATGGATTTAAAACACATTGCAACATATTTCACCAGTATTTAGTGATATAATTAGTGTCCATAAATGTGTCATCCACCTTAAAAAGGTGCAGCATGGCAGCTACGCTTCTGGTCATCCTGGAAAAGAAAGAAAGGCATAGTCCCAAACATTCCTCTTCTGGTTTCGTTTTTAACTTGGAAAATGGTCTCACCAAAATAATTTTGTAAGCCGTCATTAGTTCCCAGGTTAGTCCAAAAAAGAAAAAAAATTCCACTGCTTATGAGGGAACAATGAAAAAGGGCAAACAATAATAAAGAGAAATATACATCTACCTCCTTCCCATTTAATACTCAACTCAGAATAATCTGGTTCCTACCTATATTTTACCATGAAAACTGTACCTTATCAAGCCTTCCTAGCTTCCAAACTCATGATATCATTTTTTTTTTAATTCTTGATACCCTTGTTGATCACTCCCTTGCCTCTTGAAACTCTAAACCACCTTCGTTTCAGCGTCACTCTCTTTTAGTTCTGTTTCTTCTCCTTTAAGGTATCCCCTCGAGTTCTACCATCTTTACACTCTACACCATCCTTCCAGGGTGATGAGTCCAGTCCCAAGTTTCTAATTACCATGTATATATTGATGAATCTCAAGGTACACCGCCAGGTTAGGCAGAATATTTAACCCTTTTAGGCAATTCTACTCAGTTCCCAAAACAGACCAATCTCTTTATGTCCCAAATTCAGCTGATTATCTTCCCATTTTGTTCTGTTCTTCTCACATTCTTTATTTCAAAGAAAGACAACACCCAGTTGCCTAATGCCGAATCCTAGGCATTGCACTGATTCCTCCCTCTGTGTTCCTGCAAAGACTTTTGAACGCACATCCCAATGAACTGTATCATCTCTTCTTCATGCCCATCTTTACTTAAGTTTACTTACTCACCATTCCCTTCTTGGATTTCTGAAGTAGTTGAATGGCTTCCATCTCTTCCCTCATCAATTTATCCTTCACATTGCTACCAAACTATCTAAAATGTTAATCTAACGTCATTCCCTGATAAAAACACTTAATACCTGAACTTGGCCTTCAATATAAAGACCATCTTCCTGAGAATGCAAACAAGCCCCTCGTGATCTAGAACCTTCTTACTTCTAGCTGCATCTCCGAGGCTCCCCAGGATTCAGCAATTTGGAGATTCCCCCAAAGGTGGCAAGTTCTCTAAGGCCCCCTTGCCTTTTCATATTAAATGTCTTTATTCCTTTCTTTGCCTAACTGCCCATCAGCTAGGATCTCCCTCAGAGACTGTCCCCATTCTCACCACCAACCCTGTGCCCAATCTGGGTTAAATGTTTTTTTCCACGCCATCCTTATAGCGCCCAGTGTTCCCTTATAAGGAGTGTGAATTTTGCTATTTATTCTTCCATCTTTTCCACTAAACTCTAAGTAGCAGAACAGAAGCAGTGCCTTTTACTTCTTCACATGCACTGCCCACCACTGTGTCTATCACATAATTGGTGCGTAAAGAATGCTTTTTGCTGAAGTATTCTACGCTATACAACAACAAAAACGGAATCAGCAGAACAGAAAACAAACCTACAAAATAAACCCTTCATGAATGTGTGATTTCACGTCTTAGTTAAAGAAAGTTAGTTTCATTAAACATGGATAAAACCACAGAGGGAAAGTTCCTACAGAGATCTAAAGGGGACACTGGGGTGCTTACAAAATGAGAGTTGCAGAGCTCTGGAATTTTGTGGTAGTATTGCACATTAAAATTTAACGTCTGACTACTAAGAAAGGCAGATACACTGTTCTACAACAGGACAGGGTTTTGTTTTATATTTTTTAAATGCCATGTAGTGGAGGAGGAGGAAAAGCACCCGGAAGGGGACAGAAGAGGAGAGAAGGGGCATAGAAACATTTTCCTAGAAAGCTGGGCAAGGTCTGGAGCGAGGGAAGGAAGAGGGTACTTAGGGCAGATGTGTGTCTGCGTGCAGTGCTCGTCGAGAAGAATCTGCTGCCCTGGCATACAGAGCAGACAAGCCGAAGAAAAAGAGTAAGCAAAGCAAGGAGCCACTTCGAAGAGTGTTTAGGTTAGACATTAGGTGGCAGGACTTTCCCAGAGAAGGAAGCTTCGGTGGGTGTACGACGGAGGAAGGAAGGAAGGGGGGATAGCAATTTGCCCTGTGGAAGAGGAAAGAGAGGTTGAGAAGGCTCTGAGTGGCAGGCCATTTACAGACATGAAATGCCTAGCGGTCCTCTTTTAGGCATCACTGCATGAAATCTACTTCATTTTCAGCAGAAATTTTCTTTCAAGGAAATGCTGCGCATAACCTTGGGAAAATCACTTTACCTTTAAGTGTCTGCAATTGCTCATCTATAAAATGATCTCTCAGACTTTATACTATTTACACCAATACTGAATGGTTGTATGCTACTTATAATTTATAAAAAAGATTCTAAGATGCCAAGCAACAACAAAAATTGAGAACATACAGAGGGAGAATGAAATAATAATCCAAAGAAAGGAATTATATAATTGGATAATAAACAGTGAGAAGATTATCAGCGTTGCCTATAGAGTCCCCGCACTCTAAATCACTCTGAGAATCACTTCTCCGGTGTTATCACTGATGAGATGGTGCTGCACGTGTGGACAGACAGATCCAAACCCCTGGTTCTCTGCAGAAACCATCATGCACACCAAATTTACATCACGGATATTCAGCTTCTTTCTATCAGACTATTAACAGCTTTCTATCATATTCATTACCGGCATTTCAAATGTATAATGGAGAAAATGTCAGGACTTTATACAGTAAATGATTGATCTAGTGAGAGGAAAAAAACAAGCAGTAGGAAACATGGCTAAGATCATGAGGAAGAAATATTTACAATGTATGTAGAAGTTCGTTCAACTGAGATAAAAACCGACAGCATCGCTCTGTAACAGCATTCTCTTACACATCAGACGCTATAATGCTGAACAGGAATCACTGAACGAGGTTTGGGATAACGCAAAAGACATGCCTTATTAACTCTCGGACAGCTCATTTTTTGGTCATAAATCCTATTAACTTGTATTACCAACTGCCATAAAACTTGGAGATAAAAGATAATTTATGCTCAGTGTACAGAAGCTAATGTTTCTGGAGTCCTGAGAAGCACAGGACCAGAAAATGAGAAAGTATGTATGTGAAATCTGGAGCCATTCACACCCTGCATAGTAAATGCGACACACACGCTCTGAGCACCTGGCTGTCTTCATGGGGAACACAGCCTAACCCGTCATTGACATCAGTGGGGTTTCATGGCTAAAATGTCTCTCACCATTTTCATAAAATCTCGTGCTCATAAAAGGGCATGATGTCTTATTAAGAACACATTTTTGTGGGGTAAAAGAAGGATGATGACTCTTTGGGGAGGGGCTATTAGGCATTCTATTTTTTTAATTTGCTATTTTAAAATGGCAGTTTGAACATCCCTTCAAAGTAAACGCTACCTACTGAGGTTTTCACTCATAATGACATCTGACCCGCAGCAAGTGAAATATGCCAAAATACAATCGAAAAGACATTATCTTCTAAAAAGTCAACCAGCTAAAAACTTCCAGTCTTCCAAATTTATATAGACCTGGAAGTACACTATTGCCTTTTTTGTTTAACATCTTTATTGGAGTATAATTGCTTTACAGTGTCATGTTAGTTTCTGCTGTATAACAAACTGAATCAGCTATTTGTAATTAACAAAAATGAGTCATAGGAAGTGGACTGAAAAGAGAATTAGATGAAAGATTTTAGTCTGCAACAATCTACACAACTTTAACTGAATGGCTCTCGACATACAGGCCTGTCCCAAATGACTGACGTACCCTTAATGAATGAAGGATGAGGGTTTATTTACACAACATGGTCTCACAAGAGTCTCGTATGTAGAGAAAGAAACACAGAACATTACAGAAACATTAAGAGGAGTTGAGGGTTGGGAGGCTTTTTTTAGAAAAATCAAGAGAAGCGCATTTTAGTTCCATGGTCCAGGGCTATCCCAGCCACTTCACCGTCATAGAGCAAACACAAGCACTAAAACATTTATCAGCCAAACACACAGGTCCCATAAGACATCTCACACCTCCTGCTATTATCTTCAACTTCACACAACCTGGAATTATAGAACCAATTCTAGAAGACGCTGTCCTCAAAAGTAACACTCATAATAATTAACATTTATATTGAATTCTACCACTTTTGATATATTTTAGCAAAGTTTGATGGCAATCTCATTTAATCTGTTTAAATAACGAAGATTCTTATTGTAGGTAGATTTTTTTATAGTTGAGGAAAATGCAGAGTGTTATTTTTGTTTAATTTCAGGATAAAGCCACAAGGTAGGATATACCCTTAAGGGGCATCCAAGATCAAGCTTATTTGAAAAGAATATTGTAGAGAATTTATGTGCGTGCATGCGTGTGTGTGCGTGCGTGTGTGTGTGTGTACACATATGCATACCCTATGGATAATGACCAGCCTGCAGACTGTGACTTGTTTTAAGAGTTTGTCATTTCCATCTCAGCCCATTAATCCCATGAAGAAGGAAAGGTAGTGCAGTGGAAAAACTGCTGAGTCAAAATACTGCTGTGTGATTCTTATGATCTGTCCTGCTTGCCTCCCAGGACTGTTATGAAGCTCAAATGATATGCTTCTTGTGCAAGTCCCCCAATTACCTCCTTTCTCAAGAATAGCTATTTGATGACTTTCAATTAAGAAGTACATTTAAAACATTTTGAAAGCATTCTTTATCTGTCACTGAAGCAAACCAGATTGATTTCCTTAGTCCAGCACCAAAATATTTGAAAATGGTTTCAATTTATGTGTATGGTATGTCCATCCTGATTGTGACTACAATAACCCTATTAACAAGGAACAGTGTCCTGTAGACATCGTCCTGAATATGCACACTACCTAATACAGATGCGTACTTTACTACATATGCCACATATAACACAGAGATAAATGAAAATACATCTTACAGAGTCATTTCAGCTCCAACGTTGCGTGTTCCATTTCTAGGATATAGGCTGCTTCTGTGCAATAATCAGCTTTTAATTGATCACATTTCGTAAGTGTATAATTAGAACTGCTTAAAAATATGGTAGGGTGTGTAAGCCTGGTTCGTATCTTAAGCCCTCAAACATACTCCTTTTGGCTTTTGCAGTTGCTCTGGGTGCTGTCTAACTACTCTCTCACTAAAAGTGACTGAGAAGCAGAGACCTGGGATGTGACCACAGGGAAAGACGAGCAGAGCCAACCCTACTGAGCCCCCAGAGGAAAGTCTGTGCTAAACATTCTTACTCCTCTCATGCAATGGAGAGGGTATGGTCTTGTGTGAACTTTCTGCCTCACGCTATGTAATACTTACTTGATAGGGTAAGGTAATTTTCTAGTTGTTTCAATAAGACAAAATCAAAATGACCAGAGAGAGATTCTAGAGGACATGGTGTATGCAGGCACACTTACCATGATTACTATGTTTGGGGAACTGGGGATTCTCCTTCAATGATTAAAGTCTGACATATCATAAATGAAAAAAAAAAAAAAAGATGATTATGTTACAGAACATAACCTCTGTCTTTGACGGAGACAATGGTCTGTGCTCAGTCATCTTTCCGGCCCACAGCCTTCCTCTCTTCGACCACCTCATACTGAGCTGGGGCAGCGTAACTGTGTTCACCAAAGGTGACACAAGCCACAGCCAGGCCTGGCCTTTACAAACATGCAGTGCCACTTTTTACAGTAACCTTTTTTCCGCTGCTGACTCAACATGTTCCCAATTGGCTTGGATATAAAATGGAGGATACTGCCCAAACCACACCAGATTTTCCATGAATGAGAAAAAAAATTAAGCTTAATCTCAGTTAAGCCTCTGAGATTTGGGGGTTAATTATCACTGCAACATACACAGGGTAGATTAGTACCCTGGCCAACCGACAACAATAAAAAAAAAAAGCTAGAAAAAAATTAAAGGGAATCTTTCAAAATGCATCAAACATCTTTTTCTTTTTTTCAAAGAATATTCAAAAGCCAAAAACTAAGTTTTGATTGAAAAAGAACACCAATCTACCTTTCACCTTACAGGCATTTGATTTTTACCAAATCAGGTGAACTTGAGTTTCAGGTGCTTAGGCCTCCAAGTATGGAAGGTCATTAGGAGAGCAAGCCTGAGCAACGTAGGAGTGTAAAAGGAGACTGCACCACTTCAGCGGAGATTCTCAGAGAAAAGACGAATACAAAGGATACCCCCAAGTGAATGCTAGGAAAACTGTCCAGCCAAACCTTGCTTAAGAAGAGGAACAAGTCTTCCTTGGGCATCTGTAATTGGAAGTCAAACTCCCAGCAGAATTAGCTTCAAAATACATACCACCGAGATGGTCCAAAAAAGTCTCAAACGAAAGGTCCTAAGTTATTAGTGCCTATAAATAACTGGGTTGGAAGTCCACTCTAAATTCTCCTTGGACTCACTTTTAACTCCTTCTATAAGTAATTCCCACAGGTAAAGTTCCCAGAAATATGAGGTCATAGCTAAAAATCACAAAATACGGAATGAATCAAGGTTACAAAATAGAAAAGCAAAAGAGAACATAAAAGACAGATGACCTATAAAGTCTGCAGATATCAGAATTTTTCTAGACTATAAAGGAAGTAGGACAATTATGTTTTAAGAGTTTTTAAAATGTGAGTAAAGGGAAAGCTTGTAAGAGAGATGAATCATGGCAGGAATAGCCTTTGCTACTGAAAGGATGAGTTTAGTAGCAAAACAGAACAGCTAAAGCAGAAGAGTGAAGTGGATTGCAGAGGCAATGAGGAACTTCAGAATGTAGCCCAGAGAGATTAAGACAGAAAATACAAGAGACAAGTTCTGAGATATATATGATACAATTAGAGGATCACATATATGCTTAATTGGAGTTGCAGAAGAAGGGAGAAAGAAAATGGGGGATGAGACAATATTTGAAAACATAATGGTTGAGAGTTTTCCAAACTGAGGACAGACAGCAATCTATAGATGGAGGAATTCCAAGAAATCCCAAGCTGAATACATTTTAGGAAGTCTACAATTATTCAAAGAAGATACAAAATACCACAGATAATGAAAAGATCTTAAGAGCAGAAGTCATTTTTAGATGTGGTTTTTGCTATCAGTTAATCTTCCAATTTTACTTTGCAAAAACCATTGTACCCCATCTAGTTATCTCTTAGCCAGAGTATTTACATAGAGACAAGTTTTAGTTGACTATTTTAGCATTCGCAGCATCATAAAATCATTATAAAACAATAAAGCTCAACGCTTCACAACGGTAGAGAGTTTCACGCTTCAGAACCTATTGGGAAAGTACAGGTATTTAATAAACATCTAATTAGAAATCTAAGAAGCATATCTGTGCATGTCAGACTGCTAACTGAAATCTTCTAATGACTTCCCATAGCTTATGGCAAACAAGTTCACACTGTAGTATGTAGAGTTCAAGGTTCTTCAGAGGTAGGATCCAAAGTAGTCTTCTGAGTCTGATCTTTCAATAGTTTCCATATGGCTGCTCAGAATTACCTGTAGATGCCATAACATGCCCTTCAGCTCTATCTTTCTTTAGTGGCTCCTTCTAACTGGAATGACTTTCCCATCATCTTCAATAGCAGACATCCACTCATCCTTCGAGATTCTGCTGAAATGTAAGCTCAACACAATCTATGTTCCATGAAAGGAAGGGTTTTTTTTTGTTGTTGTCATTGTTGCTTGCTGCTGTATCCCTAGAAAAGTACCTGACATATAGCAGGTACTCAAGAAATATTTGTTGGGAATTCCCTGGTGGTCCAGTAGTTAGGACTCCAGGCTTTCACTGCCGAGGGCCGGGGTTCAATCTCTGCTCAGGGAACTAGGATCCCACAAGCCGTAGAGCAGGCAAAAAAAAAAAAAAAAAAAAATTTGTTGAATTAATTAAGTAAATAAAATGTGAGCGCCTCTGTGAAGCATTTCCTTACACACCCATGACCAGATTATATAATCTTTCATCATCTTTATGTACTAACCTTTTGACCTTGCTTTATTCTGTGTTTTATAAATGTCTTCTTCACTAGACACATACTAGAGAGTAAAGAACACGTTACTATTTCTGTTTAATCTTCAATTGCCCAGCAGTGCAACAGGTAGGTAGCAGGCACTCCGTAACTCTTTGTTGACCAAATAAATGGACACTATGGAGTCTGAAAACCGAATTCTTCAGCTTCGTTTTCGCACCTCACAGGAAGTATTCCAGAAAGCAACAAAGCCACGCAATGCAAAGAGCCAGAACAAAATGCACAACTGGCTGAACGACGGTAAGCATGCATGCCATGTTAACCAAACAACAGTTTTCAGGTAATGACAGGCTACAGATGATGGACAGCAGAGGGACTGAAAGCAAAGCTGTAAGCAGCACATTGCAGTGACAGGCAAAAAAGAAAAAAAACAAACAACTGTCCACTGTCTTTAAAAAATGTTGCCCAACATGGGCTTCCCTGGTGGCACAGTGGTTGAGAGTCTGCCTGCTGATGCAGGGGACACGGGTTCGTGCCCCGGTCCGGGAAGATCCCACATGCCGCGGAGCGGCTGGGCCCGTGAGCCATGGTCGCTGAGCCTGCGTGTCCAGAGCCTGTGCTCCGCAACGGGAGAAGCCACAACAGTGAGAGGCCCGTGTACCGCAAAAAAAAAAAAAAAAAATGTTGCCAAACAATCATTTTTCAAACTGAAATACACTCATCAACCTCATAAAACATGTTTATATAATAAGAATTCTGTTCTAAGCACTACACTGATAGAAAATTTCCTTGATGTTTATCATTGGAAATGAATGACATCATCATGAGAGTGAAATTAACAACCAAGCAACTTATGAACAGTAAAAGCTCAAGACTAAGTGCTTAACAAAATCAAATACAGTTTCCAATTATAACGACAACACTGAAAATATACCAGAATTCCACGTGTAATGTTTGCCAAGCTTTGTGCTTTCTCTGCTGAGATTAATCTCAAGTGGCACTCACATTCAGCTGCTCAAAATGCAAAAATGTTAAATTTAATTCTTAGTGTCAATTTAATTTAAAAACTTTTTTTTTTGTTTTGTTTTGTTTTTCTGAGTACAATGAGGCTTCTCCTCCACCTGTTTCCCATTTAGCCACAAGTAATCAAACACCTCAACTTCACTCACAGTTCAAATACATAAATGGGGCACATGTTTTCTCCTTGTGTACGAAAATGTTACAGGTTTTGTGGAAGCAAAGCGCTGACACTGTATTTAATCCTCACTTACCGGCTGGAGCAGATAGATGAGAGACTCCTCTTGGATTATTATAATTGGCAAAGGAGTGATTCGAGTTGCTTGGAACAAAGTGCTCACTGACGCCATAATCTGGTCAAAACGTCCAGCAAGTCCTCCCAGGGTCACAATCATATCTACCTAAGAAAGCAAAGGAAAACCAGCAGTCACATATTTAAGGACTTTTAAAAAATAAATAAATAAAATAATTAAATAACATCAAACACTTCCATAGAGCTTTCAGTACCCTATTTTATTAGATACGCCATGAAGAAATGGCAGACATCATTTGTGTTGTTCAGATGAAGGAATTAAGTCACAAGATTGGTGAGTGGCAGTCAGGTTTCAATAGGTTTTCCCATCTGCCTATTCACCTGGAAAACTAGCCAACTCGCCCTTTAAAACTCTGTTCCATGTCCCTTCCATGTGGAAGTCTTCCTGATTTCACAATTGGTGCCTCTCCCATCCACTCCTCACAGCATCCCTGTGGGCACTTTGATCACCCAACAGTGAGTGAGCCCCCACTAGAACCTAGGTATCTTAAGGACCGATACTGGCTTTTCACCAAACCTAGTAAGTTGCCTAAACTCTCTGTACCTCATTTTTATGTTTACATGTAAAAACTGGATAATAATTACCAATTGAGAGGGTTGTTGGGGGGATTAAATGAGGTAACTAAATGGGTCAATAAGTGCAAGACATTTAAAACATGTTCACAACACAGTGATTGTTTAAAAAGTGTTAGCTACTCATCTATTGTATTATTTTCAGTATATTACATTTATATTACTATTTTTATTATTGGTACATGTCGTTTGGTATGTTCTTTCTTTTCATTTAACACCTTAAGCAAAGCATTTCCTATGACTACAGTATAGTTTATTTAAATGTTCCCCTGTTGTTGAAAATACATTTCCATGCTATTTGTATATAAAATTACTGTGATGCTTTCCTAACATATGAGACAATGGTTAAAGAACGGCTGCAGGGCAGTGGAAGGGGGCAGAGTAACAGTCTCCTCCTGCCTAAGGCAGGTGGCCCAAGGTCTTAAGGAGAATGAAAAAGAGGCACTGCCTGGTCTCTTTCCTTCTGCTGGTCAGCCTGGTCTTGTGATGCACCAGCAGAGTCAAAGCTGGTATACTGATCATGAAAAAGGAAAGACAGAAGAGCTTAATTAAATTATTATAAGAAAACCTTACATACAATAAAAAGTGACAGTTATACTCACTCTACCTGGAATAAAATAGAAATTATTTACAGATAGGAAGCATTTGGCTTTTAGTTTTAGTTTAGTTTTTTTTTTTTGCGGTACACAGGCCTCTCACTGTTGTGGCCTCTCCCACCGCGGAGCACAGGCTCCGCACGCGCAGGCTCAGCGGCCGTGGCTCACGGGCCCAGCCGCTCCGCGGCATGTGGGATCTTCCCGGACTGGGGCACGAACCCGTGTCCCCTGCATCGGCAGGCGGACTCTCAACCACTGCGCCACTAGGGAAGCCCCTGGCTTTTAGTTTTAAAACAGTACATTTTAAAAGCTCAGATAACATTTAGTCTGAAGAAGGCATGATTTTAGAAGAGTAACATATCACCCAAGCACCGGTATAACCTGTTCAGTCTCTAGAGGAACAGTAAGTGGCTTAAGCTCCATAAGGCCAAAGGCTGTGCTTCTCTGGTCCACAGGCTGTGGCCCTGGTCCTCTGCATAGTGCCTAACATGTACAAGACCTCAAATGTTTGATGAATGAATAAGTGAAGACACTTCAAGAAAGAACTAGTCAGCCTAAGGAAGAAAGAGATTAATCGCCATACTACAGGAATATATAAATCAGAATGGGATTCCATAAAAACATAAAAAAGTAAACTACACAGAAAAATTAAGAAATTTGGAATGAGTTTCCTATTTTTGACCTTTTCAGAGTATAGGAATTTTTATTTTGAATAAGATGCTTCAGGTCAAAGCTAGAATATTTTAAGACAAGTATACCACACATCTAGAGGACCTAAAGTTTTCTTTGGCGATCTTTTTAGAACTCCGAGCATTAGATTTGAGGCAGAGAAAGGCCATGCACTCTAGGAAGCATGTATTACTCCTAATACACAGGTGAGGACTGGGACACCTTAGTCTTCAGAGGAAACTTACAAACCTTTGTTTGGGGTTATCAAGTCTGGTAATCGCTCCTGGTCGTGTTTAGGAAACCTTATTAGTAAAGCCACTCCAGACTGGAGGGGAAAAGGCCCAGACATTATACAGGACCTCAGAAGAACTAAAGAGAATTTGCTTTACACTGAAGAGAAAGACACTAAGTGAAGTTATATATGAAATATAAAGTAGAGAAAGTTCTAAGGCTCTGGTAAAAAGCACATGGCACGGTCCTATCTACATAATCCTAAATTCATATCAGAACCAAGGCCTGATGATAAAATAGTTGATTCACTATGCAGATTCTGGAATCCTTTTTGTAGGTTCTCAATTTTTCATTACTATACTCCAAGCCTTGGGGGATCCCATAACCTTTAAGGCTGAAACTTAATCCACATCTTCCACACCGGGATATCATGATGAATCAGCAATATCTGTAAACCAGTCATTGAATTTTTCAGAATAAAGAAGCAGCGAGATTACTTCTCATCACTACTCATTTTCCCTACAGGAAATGTTTATATCCAGACTGATTAAAAACATTAGAGGATCAGTGCAAGCTGCAGTGGGCGCAGAAGCCAGCCCAGGGCTATTTCTGTAGTTCTTTAGTTCTGGTTAGAAGTAGGACATCTGGGGCTTCCCTGGTGGCGCAGTGGTAGGGAGTCCGCCTGCCAATGCAGGGGACACAGGTTCGGGCCCCGGTCCGGGAAGATCCCACATGCCGCGGAGCGGCTGGGCCCGTGAGCCACGGCCGCTGAGCCTGCGCGTGCGGAGCCTGTGCTCCGCAACGGGAGAGGCCACAACACAGTGAGAGGCCCACATACCGCAAAGAAAAAAGAAAAAAAGTAGGACATCTGATATTCACCAACCCTGTATATTTACATAGGCTTTGCAAGCCTAGATTTGTGCCTTTAGGACAGCAACGCCCCTGGGAAAGAGTGTTCAATCGAAAGCAGGCTATTTACAGACTGCCAGGATACCTTGTCTACCTGGATGCAAAGCCCTGTGCATTTCCTTCTTACGTTACCCCGCGTATTGTACATTTTTAAAACATGGTATTTTCTGGTCGCCTCAGCATCCCCACGAACGGGCTGTAAGTGCCTGGCCAAGTTCCCCTTTGTGCCCTCCTCTGACTGACCTAGTGACATTCAAACACACCAGTGACAGCTTCTCAAGCTTTTGCTTGTGTCCACACCCAGACCCCCCAAAAGGCACTTGCTCACGGGTCCTCGTTCTCTCTGCTGGCTCCCCCCCTGCCTGGTTAAGCTCACACCCTGCGCCCTCCCCCCACGAGGCCCCTACATGGCCCACTGCATGCCCTCCTCTCTAGGATCTGTGAGCATTACAGCCCTTTAATTCCACACGCCTCTCCTTGGTGCCAACTCCGCATCTGCATGTGTCTGCACCAGGCTGACCAACGAAACCCACCAATTACTCCTTACAGCACACCCAGTTACACTTTGTTACGACTGGTGACGTACTTGTGTATCTCTCCATCTAGAGGAGGCCTAGGAATCACAGACGCCAGCCGCAGCGTGTGCGACAAGGCAGACAGCAAGCATTTACTGAGCTTCCCCGAAGCATAGAAAATCAGGGAAAATTGAATAAATAACCAGAGAGGCAAGAAGCTGATTACTAGGCTGAGTTAATGTCGTCTAAATCTTACAGAACAGTGCTTCCCTACTTGGCAAGGATTCTAACAGTTAGTAGCTTTTGAAAAGAATAACTTATTTCACATGTGTTACCCCGGGTAGTGTTTATTGATCATTTACCATGTGTTAGCTACTACTCTGAACACTTAGGATAGATCAGTAAACGCGACAAAAACTTCTGCCTCCATGGAATTGATATTCAAATGGAGGACGATACATGTATAACCGAATCACTTTGCTATTCACCTGAAACTAACACAACATTGTTAATCAACTATACTCCAATATAAAATAAAAATTAAAAATAAATTAATTTTAAAAACAGATGGAGGACAACACGCAATTAATAAAAATAGAAAATAAGTATATTAGTTGGGATGTGAAAAGATGGCGAGTCCTAGAGGGGAATAAGAGAGTAGGAAAAGAGAGATGAAAAATGCTAGGCTGGGAAGAGCTTCCACTTCAAACAAGAGAGCCAGGGCAGGCTCCATCAGAAAGGTAAGAGAGGAGCAGCAAAGACCTGAAGGAGATGAGGGAGCCAGTCAGGTACAGACACCTGGAGCCAGACCCATCAGAAAACAGACTGTAGTAAGGCCCTGAAGCAGTGACATGGCCCCAGGCATTTTCAAAGAATGTCAGGAGGCTAGTCGTGAGAACTGAATGAGAAATTAGTAGGAGGAATCATTAAAATCTAAATGCTAGATCTGTATAGAGCCTTGGTAAGCCATTGTAAAGTCCCGACTTTTATTAGCATTAAGTGGAAAGCCATTTTGAGCAGAGGGGTGACACGATGTATGTATTTTTAAAAGTCACCATGCTGGGTGTCTGGAGAACAAACTGTGTGGAGGCAAAGAAGAAATCCAGGAGATCGTTAAGAGATCAGCACAGTAATACAGACGAGAGACAACTTTGCTAGCCCCAACACTTCACCAAAAACTATCATCAGTGACATCCTATTGCAAAACCCAATGGTCAGTTCTCAGTTCTGACATTATTCGATCCATCAGCAACATCTGACAAGTTTATTCTTACCTCCTCCTGGATGAAGTCTCTTCCAGAAAGATGGGCTTCCAGCAAACCATACTGCCTTGATCTCACTGGTTGTGTCTTCTCAGGAACAAACTTAACATCTCTGGAGTGGTCCAGAGCAAGGTCCTTAATTCTATTGTCATTACATCCCCTCCCTTGGTGTTCCCAGGCAGCCTTGTAGCTTTAAATACCATCAATGTCAGCACTTCCTCACTGTGTATCTTCAGTCCAGACCTCTCTCCTCAATTCTAGCCTCGTATATTCAATTGCTTACTTGACATCTGCATTTGGAATCCAATAGAGATCTCCAAGGTTCCATGATCTTTCCCTCAATCACGGTCTCCCACTGTCTTCCCCACGTCGGGTGCTCCAGCCAAAACTCCCAGAGTCGTTCCTGACTCCTCTCTCACGTCCCTTATTTATCCTCTCAGGAGATTCTACTGGTTCTAAGTTCAGTACGTATCCAAAATTTCTCCCCTCCTCAGTACCTACAACCTCATCACCACCACGGCCATCAAAATCCATCAGAGGATGTGAGCCAACGTTCTGTCTCATGGGAAACAGTGCAATAGCCTCCAACAGATCTCTGCTTCTGCCCTTATTTCTCCACAGTCTAGTCTCAATACAGTATCAAAAACAATCCTGTTAAAATGTAAATCAGATTATGACACTCTTCTGTTCAAAATCCTCCAATGGTTTTCTAATGATTTTTCTTAATAAAACAGCAAAGCCTGCAATATTGGATATCCAGGTCTGGATATCCAGATATCCAGGATATCTCTCTGGTCTCACCTATTTCCTTTCTCTTCCTTCTCTCGGCTCCAATCGTAATTTCTTCCTCCTTTCTGTCTCTTGAAGACACAAGAGTCCTTCCTACTTCAAGGACTTTGCGTTTGCTGTTCTTTCTTCCTAGAATGCATTATCCTCAGATATTCACATGGCTAGCTTCTTTACTTATTTCATTGACCATCTATTAAAAAGTTTCCCCTCGGGCTTCCCTGGTGGCGCAGTGGTTGAGAGTTCGCCTGCTGATGCAGGGGACATGGGTTCGTGCCCTGGTCTGGGAAGATCCCACATGCCGCGGAGCGGCTGGGTCCGTAAGCCATGGCCGCTGAGCCTGCGCGTCTGGAGCCTGTGCTCTGCAACGGGAGAGGCCACAACAGTGAGAGGCCCACGTACCGCAAAAAAAAAAAAAAAAAAAATTTTCCCCTCTTCCATGCCAACAGATCATATCCCCATTCCCTGATTTAAATTTTCTCCTTAGTACCTCTCATTATCTAACCCCATGCTAAATAGTTTCTTTCTTTAGCTTGTCTTATTATGTGTCACTCTAATTAGACTAAAATTAAATGATGGCAGAGATTTTTCTGTCTCTAGTGTTTAGAATGCAGCATGGCACATTATTATGTACCTGTTGGTGTCTCAAATATTTGTTGAATAAATGGAGAAATAAAACAAGGGTTGAAGGATAGTAAAAGAGCATGGTCAATGGGTCAGAGTACCGGTGGAGCCGAAGAATTGCTGAAGGCGGGGGCAAGCGGGTGAGTCAAATGGATAAAACAGAGATTATGGAGGGTTTACAAATCTTGGTATAGACAAGGTCTAGGTATATTCATACAATTAACTGAGGTAAAGAGGCAAACAATATAACTAGAGGGGATAAGTTTAAGGAAACAAGAGATCAGTGTACTGGAAGGTTCCTTCAAGTGTGTATGGAATTTACCATGAATTAAAACAGTATTGTTGAAAATAATTATTGGTGACCTAGATGTTAACTTCATCAAGACAAGCAGGAAAATGACCAGGATTATAACAAATGAAGACTACAGCAATGAGCAATAAGGATGACAGAATCTGATGACATGAGATTCAGAGCTTGAGTTTTTAGGGGAAAAGAAGAAACGAAGAATCAAGTAGAACAGCAGTGTCCAATGGGAATACAATAGGAGACACATATCCAATGTAAAATTTTCTAGTGGCTACATTTAAAAAAGTAAAAAGAGGTAAAATTTTTAAAATGTATATTGTTTAATGTACTATATCTAAAATATATTTTTTTCATGTAACCTGTATTAAAAATATTGAGGTGTGAGGAAAACTAGATAATTATATACAGAAGAATAGATCTGAACCCCCATCTCATACCACCCACAAAAATTAATTTGGAATGGATTAAAGACTTAAACATAAAACCTGAAACCATAAAACTCTTAGAAAAAAACATAGGGAAAAAAGGTCCTTGACGTTGGTCTTAGCAACAATTTTTTAGATATGACACCAAAAACACAAGTTAAAAAAAAAAGCAAAAATAAGTAAGTGGGACTGCACAGATCTAAAAACCTTCTGCAAAGCAAAAGAAACAATTAACAAAATGAAAAGGCAACCTATGGAATGGGAGAAAATATCTGCAACCATCTCTCTGATAAGAAGTTAATATCCAAAATATAAAAGGAACTCATACAGTAGCAAAAGAACCAAACAATCCAATTAAAAAGTGGGCAGAGGATGTGAATAGACATTTTTTCAGAGAAGACATACAAATGGCCAACAGGTACATGCAAAGATGTTCGACATCACTAACCGTTAGAGAAATGTAAATCAAAACCACAATGAGATATCACCTCATGCTAGTTAGAATGGCCATTATCAAAAAGACAAGATCCTACTGTATAGCACAGGGAACTATATTCAATGTCCTGTGATAAACTGTAACAGAAAAAATATAAAAAAGAATGTATATATATATATGTGTAACTGAGTCACTTGGTTGTACAGTAGATATGACCATAGCATTGTAAATCAACTACACTTCAATAAAATAAAATTTTTAAAAAACACAAGAGATAACAGGTGTTGATAAGGATATACAGAAAAGGGAACTCTTGTACACTGTTGCTGAGAATGGAAATTGGTGCAGCCACTATGAAAATAGTATGGAGGTCCCTCAAAATATTAAAAATACAACTTCTATATGACCCAGCAATCAAACTCTCTTCTGTTTCTTCTGGGTATATATATATCCAGAAGAAACAGTGTGTACACACACACACACACACACACACACACACACACACACACAAGAAGTCACGATCGTCTTCCCATGTTCACGAACATCCTCCCATGTTCATTGCAGCGTTATTCACAATAGCCAAGATAGGGAAACAACCACACAACCAAAGTGTCTGTCAACAGATGAATGGGTGAAGAAGATTAAAAAGTATGTGAGATATATTCATATATATGTATATGCATATATATGTAACATACTCACACACATAAATATACATACACACAGTGGAATAGTCTTCAGACATGAGAAAGAAGGAAATCCTGCCATTTGTGACGACATGGATGGACCTGGAGGATGTGAGATGCTAAGTGAGATAAGTCCAACAGAGAAAGACAAACACTGTATGATCTCCCTTGCGTGTGAAATCTACAAAAGCTGAACGCCAAGAGAGGATAATGTCAGTTGTCAGCAGTTGTGGGGTGGGGAAAGTAAGGTGATACTGGTCAAAGGGTACAAGCTTCCAGTTGAAAGATGAGTAAGTTCCAAAGATCTAATGGACAGCATGGTGACTATACTTAACAATACTGTACTGTATATTTGAAAGTTGCTAAGAGTAGATCTTAAATGTTCTTATCACCACAACAACAAACAAAGGTAATCATGTGAGCCGATGGACTTGTTAACTAACTTTATTATTGTAATCATTCTGTAATATATATGTGTATTAAATCATCACGTTGTACACCTTAAACTTACACAGTGTTATATATCAATTATCTCATTAAAGCTGGAAAAAATATTGAGATATTTTTCCCACTTGGTCTTCAAAATCCTCAATGTACTTTACAGTAATGGCGCATCTCAATTTAGGGTAGCTACACTTCAAGGGCTCAGGTGGCCAGTGGCTAGAGTTTTGGACCACACAGGTCTAGAAATGGCGAATAGTAGTGAAGACACCCACCCCTAATTCTGGGGACCATTCTAGAAACAGCAGCAGGAGAAATGACAGAACAAAACAACAGCACTACTATGGCTGCAGAGAATTGCTGTCCTTAGAAAAAAGCCCAGTTTCTGTTGGAATTAGATGTAAAGACATTGTGAATACAGGGGATTTTTCACAAGGACGGACCACGGGTTTCAGAGGGCACTGAGACACAGAGCATACATATTCTCGGGCAAGTCTATTTATTTTAGAACACAGCTACCATCTCTAAAGAAGGTAAGCTACTCTCAGAGACTCACACATTTCCTACCGGTTGTGACCCATCAAAGATTCAGTGTTTGTAACTCTAAAAAGCGTTATTACAATCCTGTTAGCTCTGCAGATAAAATATTTTAAATAATATATTTGTGTACACATAACACAAGAACATACCTATTATACCATATTCTGTAATATAAAAATGTTAAAAATCAATTTCTAATTGATTTTTATACATGTCCTACATTCAAGTCAGGGTATTTTACATGGACCCTTTTTGTCAGCAAAGGGAAGTGGTGGAACAGAGACTGCTTTTGGCTCTTCATCTGCAATCATGTGTAGCAAAAAAGAACCCTGAAACCCTGGATTAATACATTAAAGATGGTATATTCCCTTAAGAGCCATGGAACCACATACATGACTTCCTTGTGACTCATGTATAAAGGTAAGGGATGGACTAAATTCCCTAACCTATTTTTCAAGATCCCTTTCACTTCTAACAGTCCATGTGAGGTTCTCTGGTTTCCACTCTAACAGGTTAAATAATAATTGTGTCTGTTTTGTTTAGAGAATAAATGAAAAAGTTGGCTTTGCGTTATTTGTTTTGCCTTAATAGAATCATGACAAGACTGGCTGAAGGATATAGAACACCAAAAGGAGAAGCAATTTCATTTTTCTGTTATAGCAGGAAAAACCTTTTGATAAACAAATGGCGTTTTTCTCCGTTTGTCCTCAAGAAGACTTAGATACGGCATGCACAAAGTCTACAGCAGGGACAGTGGCTGTCAGAATATTTTAATTGCATTGACTTTCCATAAACTGAATTCTGGAGATGCATAAATGGACAATTTCTTTGTGGCTCTCCCTGATAGGTGACCATACAATTTAATGTACAAGCTGAGACACTCCTGAAAGTAAAAGGGGGACATCATAAATAATGACACCAAGAATACATGCATAAATACACGCATAAATCGAGACACACGTTTACGCTACTCTTTGAGAATTACAAGTAACATTAACAGAGCCAACTTCACAAAATTAAACTCTAGGGTCTCAAAAAATTTAGACATTATTCTTAAGCTTCCCTTAACCTTCAAAGATCTTTACTGTACAACAGTTAGGCTTAAACAGAAGGTGAAATTCTCTGGTCCAATTGTTTGATGCTCTAATTTAAAGATGGAAGACCCGGGCTTCCCTGGTGGCGCAGTGGTTGAGAGTCCGCCTGCCGATGCAGGGGACATGGGTTCGTGCCCCGGTCTGGGAAGATCCCACATGCCGCGGAGCGGCTGGGCCCGTGAGCCATGGCCACTGAGCCTGTGCCTCCGGAGGAGCCTCTGCCCCACAATGGGAGAGGCCACAACAGTGAGAGGCCCGCGTACCGCAAAAAAAAAAAAAAAAAAAAAGGAAGACCAATGCAGGCTATGAAGGAAATCATGGGATCAAGATAGAGGAAAAACAATAAACTGACAACAACCCAGCAATATCAAAATATGTTTTAATAAGCCTATAAAATAATTCCAGTGATTGATGTGAAGTACAATGAAACACCAGAGAAATTAAAGACCTCAGGTTTTATGGTATCAGAATACACTGTACTGACAAACAGAATATACGTGGCTGGATCTTGGCAGCCTGTGGAAACAATACTACAGGGATCCCATTTAAATTTCAACAAGGCCTAATGAGTCACAGTTTAATGCAAACCTGTTTGGGTGAGAAAGAAATAATGCCTCTTGCAATGGCAAGATAATGAGGCCCCAGATTTTTCTCAAATAATTTGTTCTCCATCTTCCCTGCTGCAGCCTTATTCAGGCATCATCCTTCTCACCTGGATAACTCCACTGGCCTCCTGCCTGGCCTTCTATAACCAGGTAGTTTTCTACCTGATTATGAGAGAAAGCTTTCTACATCTCAAATCTGATCATGCCAATGTTCTGTTTCAGTACTGGCTTTCCAGAACCTACAAGATAAATAAAGTCCAATCTCCTCCTATACTGACTCCTAAGTTACATCTGCCACTCCCACCCCCTTTATGTTCTAGAAATACTTTAGTTCTCAGAACACATCACAAGATTTCAAACCTCAGTGTCTGAACTATCCCCTTTCCCCACCCTCCCTTGTAAAGTATTTCCAAAGATGCCTACCTCCACCTCCGAAGAAAAAACAAACAAACTTGTTTGGACAGAGCATTTTCATCCAACTTTGTCAAACTGCAAATACATTATTAAGAAACGTCATAAACATGTTTACCACAAAACTTGTTTTTCAATGTGTTATTGAGAGAAAAGCTTAAAAAGTAAAAAAGCAGAGGAAGGGGCATATTTATACCTGAAAAGTGAGCAATGTATACAAGCTTGTTTGCATTTGACAGAAAACTGTGAAGGTGATGAAAAGGATCTATGCTCAGACAGCTGACTGAAACCATAATCCCCCAGTAAAAGTTGTAGCATAAAAGCTCAGGCAGCTCACACCCTCACTGCCCATTAGGAGCTTATAATGTCCCTGTACCTCTCTGGAGAGCTCAGCTTGTACAGACTGGAAGAAACTCTTGCTGCCAGAGGTCCTTGACACACTGGCAGCAAGTCAGCAGCAGAGGAGGCCAGGAGAGACAGGCCTACCCCAAAAGGTAGGCCCCTCCCTACTAGTGCATTCTGTTAGCTTGTTAAGGGAAACAAATGTAAACAGTGCAAGTGTTCATGTGTGATTAGGACTTTCGGTATTGCCTACCCTTTGACATCCCAAACCTGATTTACCTTTGACCTTGAATACTCAGAACAAAACACTCCCCTGATTCTGGTTAGTTCTTTATCTTCCAGTTGCAGCTGAGTTACCACCTGCACAAGGAGAGTTCAGACTGGAGAAGGTCCACTTCCAAGGGGCTTCTCACCTGTCCTATCCTGCTTACAAAGGCATTCACTTCCAAGGCCATGAATTCTAAGAGTCAGATACCCTGTCTCATTCAGTTTGCACCTTTCAACCTATTGATACAATATGTAGCAGAGTGGCTGGTAAATATGTAACAGACATTTGTTAGCTGAATGGGAACGGTTTCCATGCTTTAACTCTGGCAAACAAGACCCAGCATCACCAGGCACACAGTTTAAGTCTATTTTCTAAGGTCCTTAAAAGATGACTAAAGAGTTATCCTTCAAGGGACTTCCCTGGTGGCGCAGCGGATGAGACTCCGTAATCCCAACGCAGGGGACCTGGGTTTGATCCCTGGTCGGGGAACTAGATCGCAAATGCATGCTGCAACTAAGAGTTCACATGCCACAACTGAGGAGCCCTGGAGCCACACTAAGGAGCCCACCTGCCGCAACTAAAACCTGGTGCAACCAAATAAATAAATAAATATTATTTAAAAAAAAGAGTTATCCTTCACGAAGCCTGTAATTGGTTTTTTTTTTACTATCATTAGAATTTCCATCCTTCAATTCAGCTTGCACACACCATTACACTAATTTCCTAAATTATATTATGACTTTTCATTCAAAATTCTCTAACAGATTAACATCACCTGTAAATCAAAATTCAAATTCTTTACCTAGAGATTAAAGATCCTTCCTATGTGACCCCAACAATCTTTCTAGCACTGATGACTGCTGTGACCAGTTGTACTCCTTAGAAATCTTACCGCACACAGTGAGTTTTTCTTTGCTTTTTCATATTGCTGTCTGGAATCCCCGAAAACACTTTAATTTCAGATGCCCTGGTCATGACAGAGTACAGGACAATGACTGAGTTCATTCCCAGAATGATGAAATGCTTTTTTGATTTACCCTAGGCTTTGCATTTTTTAGTTAAATATTTCAAGCCTGGTTGTAATAACAGTGTTGTCTTTCCTCACAGGTCTGTCCTGAGTACTAATATTTCCATGATTAACTGCCCTATTGGTTCTGAAACCATATCAATGAGACCCCTGGATACGGGACATTTTTTCCATATAAACAAAAAGCAGAATGTGATATATATATATTATATATATATATATATAAAATATATATATATGGAAATGTGTTATTTTTCCTTCCATGTAAATACACAAAGTGATGGCAAGAGCAAATTTGCATGTATTTACATTTCTCTATATCAGAAAGTGAGTGCCAAGGAGAGTTGAATAGAATAAAACACATACTTGTGTTTTTTTTAACATGATTTTATTCTATTATCTCTGCTGAAAATTAAATTCTTTGAAGAGTCAGGAATATATTTAAGAGTAAGTAAAAGTTACATAAAATCATGGTCTGTATAAATAGCATGGGTATTATATATCTACTGGAGGTAATTATGGTCTCCAAACCTCTCATACCACTGGGGGTCTTAAGAAATGGAAAGATGTATTATTTGTGGTTTAGAAATCCCAAAATACCTAGCACAGCATCGTCAACACAGCTGGTATTTAGTGCAAAATTAAAACTCAAAGTATGACCTATATCACATTCAGAAACCATTAGCTATTTGGAGGTAGAGTTTTAAAGGATATTACAGTTTGTGTAAATGTCGTCCATTCGAAGCTCAATGATTGCTTGGTAGATGAATGAAAAAAATTCAAATCTGCATTCCTGATCATCCTATTCAAAAAGCACCAGGTATTTTTCACTCTGGCTAAAATTTCTATAACATACATGATGCCCTTCTAAAGTTAAATATTTGGAAGAGCACTAAGCACTCATTCCTCCCATTCTGTGAAAAATGGCTTATGAGGTACCAGAACCTGAAACCCACGTCCTCTTTCATCCCTCATTCATCCTCTTTCATTCCCACCACTGAGCAAGTTGAAAATAGACAATTTTCAAAACCTCTGCCAACTGACTGACTTTTGGTAAGAGACGCTTTGTTCCCAGAATATGAGTACTTCTGTACTTGTGATCATTTTTTAATAGCTATTACCCTATCTTGCATCATCATGATTTGTTTTCTCCAAACAATATTTCTTGCTTTTGCTTCAGCCATAAAATAAGTCTTAGCTGCATATTCTTGTCTAAAATGATAAAGGAAACTCTTGGCTTCCATGTCTGGATGGATTGGATTTGGCTATTTGTAGTACTTCGGGCACATTATTTTCCCAAAGTTTAGTGGTATAAAACTCTCTTCAGTTTTTATTGACCAGTTTATAACAGGTGGCTATCAGGCTTACTGTAGTGCAATTCTTAGATTTTGCAATCTGCTGCAATATAAATAGTTTATGTTAATTATCCCCTTTCCAACTTCTGGGAGAATAGAGACATTTTGATTGCAAATTTCACACTTGGTCATTAACACTATGGTTTCTGAATATGCACTGGACAGTTTTTTTTGCTTTTGTTTTTTTTGCGGTACGCGGGCCTCTCACTGTTGTGGCCTCTCCTGTTGCGGAGCACAGGCTCCGGACGCGCAGGCCCAGCGGCCATGGCTCACGGGCCCAGTCGCTCCGCGGCATGTGGGATCTTCCCGGACCGGGTCACGAACCCGCATCCCCTGCATCGGCAGGCGGACTCTCAACCACTGCGCCACCAGGGAAGCCCCTAAACAATCCGTTTTTTAAGAAGTTGAATCTATCCTGAAAAGGCAAGTCACAGCATCTATGATAGTCTGAATTATTCTCTGGTTACTCATTTATCTGTTTCCTCTATTAGACTGGAGTCTATTTGAGGCCATGCATTTGGTCACCAAATCCTAGCATAATGTCTTAACAGACACATACTACATAAAAGTTTGTTAAGCTGACCGGTAGATGATCCCCAGTAGCTTCCACAGTGTACTTAAGGGGAGAAAGTCTGCCTTTGGAATGCTGAAGTGAACTTCTGACTTTCCTTGGGTAACACATCCCTCAGTGAGCACAAGGCACGCAAGGTCCCCCGTAGCATGGGGGAAGCCGGAGCACACCTCTCCTCTTCTCTCTCCACCCAGGCACGAGGCACACAGTGGTCAGCGGGGCTGTGCCACTCGCCCTGCTGAGGGATCCCATCACTAAACATACAGATCCCATTCTCACTGGTTCCCTGGGAAAAGGGGACATTGAAGACCTCCCCTAGGAAACACTGCAACATGGGAGGAGCCCTCTGTTTAATTCAAGTGTCTGATATTAAAAGAAATCTTGTAAAATTAGAATATGTCCAAAAGAAACAATGCTAGAATGTTAACTAGACTTATTGGGGTGATGATTTCACAATTTAGACAAATATTGAATCATTATGCTGTACACCTGAAAGTAATATAATGTGGTACGTCAATTATACCTCAATTAAAAAAAATTATTTTCACTTAAAAATAAAAGGAAATGATGAGTCCATGAAACTGGGCTATAAACTTTACTTAGTCTGATTCCTAAAAACATTATCTAATTCGAATATCATATTGGTCCATGAAATTTATTATAAAAGCAAAAGATCACTATATATATTTTATAAAAGATCTTATTTATATTTATAATTTTTATAAAATATATTAAGGTATATGCTTTATAAAATAAATACCATATATAACTATATTACATATAAAATATATTTTATAAAATTAAATAGAATATATAAATATATTTTATAAAATATATCTATAAAATGCAGTATTTTATATTTTATTTATATAAAATTTATATTTATTTTCTGTAAATATATAAATATATTATGCAAAGGAAATTATATAAAATGTTATGAGATCACAAGAGCTAAGGTGCACAAAAATACATGACTATTAATACCACCACTGCTACTATTATATTTTTATGAAGGACTTTATATGTGGCAGGCACTGCAGTAAATGCTTTGCCTCACAACTCGCTGGTACGTGTAATTATTCTGACTTTCCAGATGAGAAAGATAAGTCTTAAAGAAGTTAAAGAGCTTCTGTAGTCATGCAGCTGAAAGAATGCCAGCATAACCCAAGCATCTGAGCACCTAACCTCTAATTACAATGTGTTGGAGAATAATTCTTTTCATAATAAGCATATTCATTCCTACAGTTGGTACAGACAGCAAGCAATGTAAGGAATGTGGACACATGACACACGTGTCGTGGGAGAATTAGTAGGAAATGCTAAGAAGATTCTTTCACAGAGGATACATGCCAGCTAAGGTTTGCCAGGATATCCTTTGGAATCTGCCTTGATGTTATTGGAAATAAATTTATTCATTGAACAGGTATTTATTGAATAAGTAACTGGGAGAAAAGAAAAGACTTAAAGCAGATGTCCATTTAAGATAGAGGATATAAATTTTAGTAAGGGAATGGAGTGAAGGGGGCAAACAGAAGGTTAGTAAAATAACCCGGGTAAGAAATGATAAAGGTCTGAACTAAGATAGTACCAGTAAGATTGGAAAGAACAAAGTGGGCACAGGAGATGCTTGTAGAATTAAAGCAACTGTGACCAGCCATTGAGGGATGGTACAGGGATAGTAAAATATAAGGTTACTCTCAGGTTTCTGCCAGGTGGACGGATGGTAGTGCCACTGAATGAGACAGAAAAGAAAGAAAATGAGATTTTGTGAGAAAGATGATGAATTTGGGTTTACACTGAAATGAAGTTCCTCTGGCCTTCCAGTTAGTGGTTAGAAATAGGGCTTTGGAGTTCAGGATTAGAGATATAAGATATAGAGTTAATGGCACAGAATGATAGCTGAAGCCCGGGGAAACAAGATAAAAGTAAAAGGCAGGTAGGACAGAATATCAATATAAGAAGAGCCAGGGAGAAAATGGAGGCAGGGATGGAGACCACAGGGCTGTGACAGGTCAGGAGGGAATGCAGGAATAGACAGGGTTACTTCTAGACCCAGTCCTGGTAAAATCAGATCCTTGACTGAGTCCGACCATACTCTGATCTCTAGGGAAGCTGTGAAAGTTGAGAGGATCTGGCCTGCCATGTAGTTTAAACACCACCAAATCTCTAGTGAAGATTTTCAAGCAGGCATAGTTTTCATGTACAATAGTTGCTGAAACATGCAGCAGAGTCTTACAGTTTGAAACTTTTTGAGGAAACATTTTAAAATTGAGAGAGTCCACAAAAAGTTACTGATTGTAGTACTTGCTTCTTATTCTATATTACCATAAGTCATGGCACACAAAGATGACACCATTCCACTGTTAGAGCATATTTGCAATGCTGAACATACTTTTTCAAATAAATGTTTTATTTTGAAATAACTTGAGATTTAGTAAGAAGTCGTGAAGATACTTCAGGGAGTACACACTTCACCCAGCTCCCAGTGATGTTAACATCTTACATAAACATGGCACATTTGTCACAACTAAGATTGACACTGGGGCACAACTATTAATGAAACTCTGGACTTTATTCACATTTCACCCCACTGCATTTAGTTTTCATGTCTCTCTCATCTCCTCTGCTCTGTGACCGTTTCTCAAGTCTTTCCTTGTCTTTCATGACCTTGAAAATAGCGGTCAGGTATTTTGTAGAATGATCTTCAATTTGGGTTTCTCTGATTTTTTTCAAAGATTAAGCTGAGATTACGGGTTTTAGGGAAGTACACCGCAAGTGCCCTTCTCACCCTATACCTAGAGAGAGGGGCGTGTACTACTAACATGAATTACCACTGATGATGTTAATTATGATTCCTTGATTAAGGTGGTATCTGCTAGGTTTCTCTAATGTAAAGATAGTATTTATTCCTTTCCAGAACACATGTGTACACACACGACAGATTTATTACATTTTGCTTTAGAAAAGATTGGAATCTTGCCAAAGATACTAGCTCATCAGAGCGGACTTTATTGAAGACATCAGAGTACCTTGGAAAATACTTCTCACAGTACTATCATAGTTCTTCCAGCAACCCTAGGGATATCTTATTATATTGATAAAGTAATTAGTCCAATCAGATACAGTCAGTCTTAAATTTGATGAGCAGCAACAGATATTTAGTATGAACATAAAGTCATTAGTCCATTACAAACCAATCATGTCCAATACTGATAATCAGTAGATATAAATAGTCTAAAACTCTCCAAGATCAGCAGGTAGGTCTGACCCAGACACCTTTCAAATTACTACTTCTCCCCTGGGTGCCTTTAAGAATGGAGTCTCTATCTCCCCACTTGGTCCTTTTGGTCTCCTGAAAGTAAGCCCCACTGGCTGTTGAAGCCAAAAATCCTGAGGGCTCATCTTCTGGGCACAGGATCCCCGCGATAGAGAGCCCGATGTGGGGCTCAGACCCCTTGCTCCTTGGGGAGAACCTCTGTAGTTGTAATTATTCTCCCATTTGTGGGTCGCCAACCTGGGGGTAAGAGTCTTGACTATACCGTGACTCCGCCCCTCCTACCCATCTTGTTATGGTTCCTTCTTTATGGCTTTATTGTACAAGATCTTTTCTGGTAGGTTTCAATCTATTTCTCTGATAGTTGTTCTGTAAATAGTTGTAATTTTGGTGTGCCCCTGAGAGGAGGTGAACTCAAGGTCTTTCTACTCTGTCCTCTTGGGTTAATTGATCAATCCTACAGTCTTTATGTGATATTTAATTTGTAGTCATTAATATTTGTCTGTGTGTACAAAACTTACACATTTGCTCTTATTTATATAATACTCAGCATCCTGCAGCATTTGATTAAAAAACTGTTTACAAAAAAATAACAGTATAAATGGGCTAAAATGTATTGAGGTTTTAGCAAATAAAACTAGTATGAATTTAAATCTATACAATATACAGTTTGAAATTAACATCAACTTTTCTGCCCAAATTTTGTCCAACATAAAGTCTGTTTAAAACATCAGAAACTGAAGTAACTGATTCTATTGCCATATAATTCTAGGAAATACCCTAATCTGTATTTTAGGAGACCTATTATTCTTAGGGCCTTAAAATCTAGATTTCCTCCTGCTTCATCCTAAACAATGTACATCTTACATTTTTTGAAACTTGGAGCAATAGCTTTTAATGTTTTCCACTGAATTCCAGGGTTTAGATCTCAAACATGTATTACAGCATCAGAATATATATGTGCTCTTTGAAGATTCAGTCATATCGGATGGCATCCTGATAAATTTATTATTCATGACTCAGTCACAGATAAACAATGTGGCAACATAAAAGAAAAGCATTAAAAAGTCACAGGTATCAGAGAACCTTTTTGCAGAGGAATAAAAGTAGAGGAGGAGCAGGTTTAAAACAGATAAATAATAAATAAGGTAATTTAGGGAAATCTTTTCTTTTATAATTAACCTCATGTTCTAGACAGTTAACTCCTTTAGGATAATGACAGACCCTAATCCAAATTCTATAAAGTTCTAATACGTTACACAGTATGGTTCCTTAACATAGTAAATAGTACTTTAATTCAATTCATTTATACTAGAGTTAATATTTTAAAGTATATGCTAAAAAGATAAGATCTTACTACAAAATATAGACATTTTGAATACAAATTCATATTTATAATTTAATAAGTGGAAAACAAGAAATGTATGATAATTTTGTAAGATTTATTAGGTGGAGAAGTATCAAGGATTTTCTGACACAGTTTATGTGTATTTTAGGAAGAAAGTTGTAAAAGCCCTCATGATGATCTCACTTGAGGGTAGGAGAATGTGTGGAGGGGAATCTTTTATGATTTTCCTTTCCAATCTCTAATCTTGCTTTTCTCCTGCTATCATGTTAAACCAAAGACAATGTTGTGCTCCCAGGTTAAACATAAGGTCAGGTGGAAGCTCACAGATAGTCTCAGATTTAACATAACCATCTTCTGCAGTCTGAACAAGAGCTAATTTGGATGGTTTTGTTAGTAATGAATTCAGTTGACCTAACCATGCTTCTTCAAACACCAAGTAACCACACTGTTCTCTGTCGTAAAGCTCTTCAAACCATCTGCTGTTGGTTCACTGAAGTGTTAGCCATCTTCCCTGTGGACTGCCATACTTGGCCACCATCTTCTCCCCTTTGCCATCTAACTTCTATTTGTTTCTCATGTCTCAGCCTTCTCTAAAAAACCTCTCCCCTAACTGCATCATCTCCTGCTCTCCTGTGAGTTCCCCGAGCATCTCTTATACGCACAGTGCTACCGTACAATCGTGAACAAGACAGACCTGATCCCAGCCTAATGGGCTACACAGTCAAGCTGGGAAGAAAGGCCTTAAGCAAACAATTAGATATACACGATTAACACAATTATTAGCAGTGTTCAGAGTATCGTAAAGGAGAAAAGAGGGAGGCATAGAAATGTAGAGCCGCAGAGCCTAACCCAGAGCTATTGTGAAGGAAAGACCTCCTTGAGGACGCCAGGCTTACTCTGCCATCATGGCCTTGGCAAAGACAAGGAAAAATACAAAAAAAAAAAAATCAAAATATATTCACAACATTCTAGAGAGGGGGGCAACATATATACAAAAAACACCTTAAGGCGAAGGAGAGGAGGGAATCTGGCATATTTTGGGAACAAGGAGAAAGGGGGCTCAAGATGAGGCTGGAGAATGCACTGGACCCAAAACATGCCAACCATGGAGGTGCCCAGCTCCCATTCTCTCCACAAAGACCTCGCTACTGGGCTGAGGGGAGGGCAGCTGGCTATCCCGGCCCAGTGGCAACCCCTTCATGACACAGCACAGCCTGCCACCAGGGCCACGCACATCCCTGGCAGCCTCCAGCCTATGACTAAGCACGGTGGGAGCAGGAGTGTGCGACCCTTTCTGCCCAATGCAGGAGTCCTCTAATAGGTCCTCTCGCTCCAGGCCTCCACTGGCTCAGCCAAGACTTTGTCCAATTTGTTTCACAGATTATATACACCTGATTATCCTCTTCCCCCAGTTTGACGCTCTCTCTGGATTTTGGCCTTGTTGAGTTTGAGATACGATGGTTTGTTTTGAGATTCAACGACTAAATACTGTATTAGAGATACTATCAATTTGACACTACAAATGACACTCACATAATTTCATTCCCAGCTTTCAATACACTCAGTGGAAGTACTAGGAAAATTGAAACAGTTGTGAAGATTTACAATTTTTTTCTAAGAAACTCAACATCAGCTATGTCGGGATGAAGCAGATAACTCTCAATAGGTTGTCTTCTGTTTTCCTTAAACAAATATATTATTACCGCAATTGATTGCTGGAAGTAGCACATTAGGTATAGCTCAAGCTACAACGGAGATGAGAAATGTTCGTTCAATTACATTTATTGAGTTTGCAGAGTGAGCTACTTGTCAATTATAATAGTTAACAAGGTTTTCCTTCAAAGGGAGAAAAGGATCTACTGCCTCAACTTAATAAATATACATTAGAATAAACCTTTCATAACTTCTGCGAAGGAGTAAGTTCTTATTAGGGGTGCGTCTCCACTGCCTATGCCATCCCGCCACACATGTATTAGGCATGTAGTTGGACTGTATGAGACATGTGGATCGACCCCCCACTCCCTGCTCCAGTCCAAGACAATCAGGTTATTCTCATCATCCTTCGCCAAAACCAAGTGGTGGTTAATGGAGAGATTTCAGGACTTTGGTCTCATGACGGTGGGAAGTGATGACCCTGCCCCTCAATCCCTCTAGATGTAACGATGTAAAAAAAATTGCTACAAGCAGCCACTGCAGACAGTCAGGGAAACCAGACTGAAGAGAAAGCTTACACAGCAGAGCCAAGACAATGGAAGAAGCAGACATGAGATCTGACTGTGCTGTGTCTGAAGTCGGCCCTACCCTGTTCGATTACTGAGGAAAGGCTGAAACACGTCTCCTGTTACTTGTACTGTGGAAACCATCCTAATGTACAAAGGTGTTTTCCTAAGTTTAAAAATGACACATTGGATCATGCATCTCAGCTCACCTTCCTGCCCTTCCCAGGAAAATAATGGTCAATTGTCAGTCACTGCTTCAGGTTTAATTCCGTGGATCTTCATGGAATACAGACTTTAAAAAGTTTGCATATCATTTCAGCAAGTATCAAAAAAAATTGTAAAATATAAAAACATACAAATGTGTGCGTTAGCTAATTGATGTGATTATACACTTGGGTGCTAGGTGAAAATCACTATTGAACACCTTTAAGAGTCCACATGTGCAAAGCAGCAGACTCTTTTCTCATTTAAAAAAAAAGTCAGTAATATTTTATTTGTTTATATAAGAGTTTGCAACGTTGGCCAAATCTAGGCCATATTTGTTTGTTTGTCTTGCCTACGTAATATATAAACACACACAGCTCTTCAGAGCAACAACCAACCTGAGATAGAAAGCAGCTACTAGCTACTCCCTTTAGGCTGAGAATGAGCTGCCAGTTTTGTTTGCTTTGTACAAGGTCCACTTCACCCATTTGGGGACCTCATCACAGTAAGGTTCTGGAATCTGTGACCTCTGATTCAAGTGCACACGTTAATGTTTTGACAACTAAGTGCAGATTTATTCATATACTGGAAAAACCTGACAAGGGAACCCAGATAAGCAGCACAAAAGCAAATAATGATTTCAGATAAGTGAAAACAGGATTGTTCACTTCCTTGGTATAAGACTCTTCACCAAATAGGCGCCTATCTTACCTGTAGGTCTTTTCCTTCTATCTTATTTTGGAGCACTTCAAGGCACTTGGTAAAGTCAGTATGGTCCTGATCAGGAGTTGAAATAATTTCACATCCCTGTGTTAAATAAGATAAAAGGTAGGAATAAGTAATGATGTCAGCCTCGGAACAAGATCAAGAGCTATAAAAGTAAAGTATCAGACATATCCTGTCATGCCTGTATTATACGTTGATCATTAGAATCATTCTCATTATCTTTATTATTTCACATAACAGGATATCTCAGCAATGATGTTACACTATCACAATAACGATCTGATTACGACAATCATTTTACCCAAAAAAGTACAGGTTTTACTACATTAATGGTCTTTAAAAATCACTGCTGTGATGACATTCAAGATTAGCGTAAGGACTCAGGTACAAGTATTATAAAATATATTCACAGTGAAATTACCTGAAATTAAACTATTTCTAAAAAACTTTGAGTTTCTTCGAGCAGACTTCCTAAGTTTACCCACACGACAGAAAGACTAATACTGAGCTAATGATAAACTACATTTTAAGTAAAATCAAGTTAGATGTCCTATAAAATTCCTTTACAGCACCCTTTACAGCACCCTTTTTTCCTCATGTAAAAAGAAGCAGGAAGAGAGATGCCTGTGTAAATATGTCTCTTGGATTACCTTTTGGACATAATGAAGTGAGTTTATAAGTTCTTTGCCTTTTCTACAACAGATAACTAGTGAAAAACACTGAAAAATATTTATAAATAGAGTGCCACAAAAGTGCCAGCTTGTTGGCACTAGTGAACTGAGGTGGTGCAAGAAACGATATTTTTGAAATGACACCTTTCTCTCCAATGTCTTACAGAAGCAAAGGTATGTAAAACCAGAGCACGAGGGGACTTCCGACTTCTTAATTCAGGAATAAAACGATGCAAGGTCTCTGACAAACAGCTGAGTAAGTGAAAGTTAAATATAATCTAGTATATAAAGTTGCCATTCGAAGAGTTTTCAAGGAGAGAAAGCAAATTAACCAAATTAACTAACGGAGCAAATTAACCAAAGTGGAACAAATTGCGCGTGTGTGCGCACACACACACACACACACACACACACACGCACGCACGCACGCACGCACACACACACACACACGCAAAAATTCACGTCTGGCAAATCCTTGCCTATAGCTTTGGGACCACAGGATCTTCAGCAAGAGAAGACTCACTGCTCCTTGAGTACAGGGAAACTGACCACTGCGTTTCAGTTGCTAAGACAATACCAGCACATACCAAGCAGTCTACAGAAGTTTGATGGATAGATAAATGATGGATGGATTAAAACCATTTCTCTCCTCATGGGACTAATGCTACGTTTCTCTGAAATATTAATGTGGATAAATCAGACTATGAGTCTAACTCAGAAAAGCAACAATGACATTATTTTTTCAGGCATTATGCTACCTGCTGCCATTAGGAAACTATGTAACACTTATTTTAAAGTATGATTAATACAGATTCTTAAAATGGTGACAAATATTAGTGCTTCATATGCAACTATATAAACTAAAATTCAACAATACATTAATGTTAACCAAGTGAACATCCAATCAGGTAAAGTGAAATACAAATTTCACATTGAGGCTTAACAAATATAGCAGTATAAAGTACTACATAAATAATTCACAGTATTTTTTTAATGAGTCATTATTTCTCAATAGAAAGAAAAACGACAAGGAAACAAACTGATATCAGGAACTTAGTAAAATTTAGCAATCAACAGTTTTCAGAACATGTCCTGGAATGGTAATAGTTCAAATTAATTTCCAATAGTACCAGCATCTATAGCTATAACAAACACAAAAATATATTCTCATAATATATGATCCTAATCTCAGTAAACTCACAAGTCATCTAAAGAGCAAAGGTTTATGTTCAGTGTGGTATATTCTAAAAAGAAAAAAGGTTCAAGGAAGGGTTATGGTAAATACTCAGATTAACCAGATAATTTTATTATTAGCTTAGTTAACCAAATAATTTTATTATTAGTTAAATTATTAATAGTCTACCTTACAAATATTACAATATTTTATTAATGACCAAATAACTGTATTATTACATCTACCTTATGACTATTAAAATATTAATCAAAATATTAGCTTTAAGCTGTAAGCTCCATGAAGGTACCCACTATGTCCCTTTGCTCATTATTGCATCTGCATACAAGAACCCAACACAGGACACGGCAAGTAGCAAGCATTCAATAATGAATAAAGTCATTTATAAAAGCCTGAGATAAATTACCACTCTAGACCAGGCATCAGCAAAGTTTTTCTGTAAAGGGCCAGATAGTAATCCTTTTAGGCTTTGCAGGCCAAAGGGCCTCTGTCCCAACTACTCAGCTCTCCCTTTGTATCATGGAAACATCTACAGACAAAAAAAAATGAGTAGGAATGGCTGTGTTCCAAAAAAACTGAAATGTGAATTTCACGTAATTTTCACGTTATGAAATATTATTATTCTTTTGATTTTTTTCCAACCATTTAATACGGTAAAAACCATTCTTAGGTTGCCAGCTATACAAAAGCAGACAGCGGACGAGATTTGGCCTGTGGGCTGTAGTTTATCAACCAATCCCTGTTCCAAGCCCACAAATAGTTTTTCTGATTTTCATCACCAAACTCTGTACATGTTTGAGGAATTTAATATGAGGGAAAAGTTTCAGGCCTTTAAAAAAATCTCTGTGAACTCCCTTTTCCTTATCTGTAACGGACCTAGCAGGCAAACTAACAGTGCCGTTGAGATGCCCTGTATAATGCCCAGAATGCACCGGGCACAGAGACGAACACAAAGCAAATTCTCACCTCGGCACTTCCGAACAATCTCTAGAAACGTCGATGCTACAGTCACACCACCTCACATCAAAGGTCACTAGAGTAAGCGAAATATTGCTAATATTCCCCATAGAACCTTGTGTGGAGGCTTATAAAACTATTTTTGAATTCACTGACAACTTGTAAGAAATTATTACAAGACAATGAGTGTCATTAATCAACCTAATTTCAAAAGATCAATGCAAAAGCCGTTAGACTGTCATTCTCAATTAATTTTACTGTTTGCCAATAATTCAACTAAAATAGGTTAATGAGTTTTTATATTTAACACACGTAAAACCTATCAGGTTATATTATGCTGACTCCTTTAAAACTCCTTAATTAGAAAGGAAACAAATCCTTTGGAAAAAAAATTATAACAACATATCAATTGTTATTTCATGCACTCTATCCAGAGAGAGACTTGGCCTCCTTAAAACAAGAGGCAAGTCCAGTGAAAGCATTCCCAAACTTGCTATTAGCTTATTCATTTTAGGATAAGTCATTTAGTGCCATTTTAGGATAAGTCATTTAGTGAAAGGACTTGTGAAAATTATCCTGCAAAATTTTATGGGGCTCTGAGACTTCTACTGCAACTTTATGGACTGTGTTTATAAGGTTAAAAGTTTAGAAGTGTTATTTCCTTGTAGGTACCATGCACACCAATTCTGAACATTTATTTGGAGTGACTTGCATACAGCTTCTCACCTAACAGAATTAAATATGTCCGTAGCTACAAAATCTAAAATGCTTTTCAACAAACAGATTATTTTCCTAACAACATATAACTTAATTCTCTGAAAAATCAGATAACCTCAAAAGTATCTTAAAATTAGAATCTTAAAATTGTGGTCTGTTGATAATTAACTATCTTCCTCACTAAATCAATAACGATAATAAAAAGTAACAATTGAGTACACATCTTGTTATATGAGATATGAGTCACTTTATATGAATTATGTTCTTGAATCTCTAAGACAACCTTATAAGGTCAATGTAATTATCACATTTTAAGATGTGTAAACTGAAGTTTAGAGAGATTAAATAACCTGCCCAAAGTCACACAGCTGATTTAGGACATAGTATGTCATCTGAAGCCCAGACCCGTAACCTACCAATGCTTTGTACTCAACCCTGCTTAATTAAACTTTGGGTATTTTGGAAGGTTTAAGCAGAAAAACACCTTTATAATTTATACTGAACCTTTATTTAGTTGCTTTTCTCCCATTTTAAATACCTGAAAATCCTTTAGCTTTTAGACAGACATGACCCCTGCCTGACTCCATGCTGATTCCATTGTAGCCGAAGGCTTGGGACCCTCAGAGCACCCACAGACATCTGAAGTGGGCAGTGAGTGCTTAGCTATCCTTCTCATCCCTTTTCTCTGCTTTCCCAACTCATTATACTGTCACTATATTTATCATTTATATTCATGACATAATTCACTTTTTTTGGCTATTAAACGTATCATTCTGATCAATATCTCTGTATAGAAGTGTTTATTTCTGGTTATTTTCTTAGAATTGAATTCTTAAAATGAAATTACTGGGGAAATTATAAGAACATTTTTTTATAACCCCTGGTAGATGTTGCCAGAGTTTCCTGCCTTTCCAGGCAGGCTGTAAATATGAATATTCCTACTGGTGTATGAGGGTGAAAAAAAAATTTCTTCTTTTAAAATATAAGTAACAGTAGGAAAGTTAATTCATCATGAATTTCTTACTGTGAATTAATTTACTTGCTGTACTTCCTTCTTAATCACAAACAGATCAATTTCATTAAGGAAAAGATGACTTTCACTGGAGAGGAAGGGAAAAGAAAGTTAAGGCAATTTTGGAGTGTGAAGCAGGGTTGAGACTGGAAGTGGTTCACCCAACTGAGGACTAAGGAGCTAAAGGACAGTATGAAAGAAAGGGACACTTCTGGGAGGGGAAACAGGTGTCAATCAAGGGTAAAGAAAAGGAGGCAAGAAGATGTCAAAGACCACCTTTCAAGTTGGCTCTGAAAAGATGAAGTACAATTTATTATCCCATCACATTAGAATATTGGTACTTTTTTTAAGTAAGCAATGATAATAAGAGCTTTATGGGGTCTTAAAATTCTAGCTCCCACACACTTTATTTTCCCCTATCCATTGCTGAAGTAGCCTTTCTTCCTGTATGTTAGCATACATTTAAAAATATTTAGGGAGATATACTCAAGAGTCTTAAAAAAATTGAATACATTACACTTTTAATAATGAGGTTCCATAATCTTTTATTAAACTGAATTGACCAGAACTCTGTAATAAGAAACTGCCTGCCAGATTAAGAGCACAGCAGGGATAAAGCAAAATGACTTATACTCTGAATAATCAAAGATAGAGATCTAAAATTAGCCCAAACTTGTTCTCACATTTGCTAAGAAGGGGAATAGTTGCATAAAGCCGATTGAAATCTAAATGATCTATGTTCCTTGACACAGGTATGAAAATTGTCTTTTTACTCTGTAGAGATGTTATCACAAAGTAACCATTTCCCACTTTCCTCTTTATTGTAGAAAGCATACTATGGTAGATTACTACTATAGTTTTATTTACCAGACTTCTAAAAACATTTCTACTTTTCAAACTAAAAAGTTTTCTTTAAATTATCAAATGACAGCTGACGAGTAACAATTTCAACAAGAATGTCACATGATTAAACTCTTAAAAATTCTAAGTAACAAGTTGCCTAATATAATCCAGTGTTCTCTTTCTGTTTTTCTAGACAGTGTATAAAAGAAGAGAACAATTGTAGCAATTCTCCATTCAATCCTTGTAGCAATTCTCCATTCAATCCCAAACATAAAGAGACATTCTAATCTGCTATAATCTTCACTGCCCTGGGTGTTGTAAAATAACCTTTCCTTTCAACACAGCATTGAACGAAAACTTTAAGCATTTGAAACAAGAAAGCCACCACATCTATTAACAGAAGTCAAAAGTTATTTTAAAACAGCACAGGGTCTCAAAATGATGGCTTCCTTCCTAAAAGCAGAGCCAGAGTTCCCAGTGGAACAGGGTGTCCAAAAGACTTAACATAGCAGGCTCAAGAATGCTTTTATAAAAGCCTGCTTGCATGGTTGGCCTTTGGACTAACGCCTGGAGGACCTGAACGGTAAACAGTTCCCTATACTGATAAACACTTTTCCCCAATGGTGGCTCACTGTGCCTAAATTATTTGTACAAACAATGTGGTTTACGCTAAGCACCTGCTTTCTTTTTGCCCCCAGTAAAATTTTGGGCATTGGCTCTTGAATGAGTTTCCCTGGTGACAACACATCACACTTGTTACAATTTGATTAAGCACACACATCCTACTGACTCCACTGGGAAAGGACTCTTGCAACTGGTGACTCATTTCCTCCAGAATTTCCCCCCAAGTGCCTTTTCCCTTTGCTGATTCTGCTTCCTATACTCACAGCTGTGATTTATTACAGTGAGGGGCTGACTATATGACCAGTGCCGTGAGTCCTCTAGTGAATTACAGAACATGGAGGTGGTCTTGGGAACCCTCAAAACAAAGAGCTACAGAGATTCTTCCTCTACTAGGATGCTTGTATAAGCTTCTATTTTATAATATTCCTGTAAGTATCTAGACGCAGAGATCTGGTCTTGTCCAGGTGCCATTCCTTCACACCCACTACAAGTATGCCAAGGATGGACTCGGCCTCCATCAGCGCTCTCTGCCAACCCTCCCCAGAAAAGCAAGGGTGTGGTGGGGCAGGAGTGGGAGTGCTGAAGGTAACCGTGGTGGAGGTTATTGTTCAGTTACCCAGAAGTAAGCAGAACCTGAAAGGAAAACTGAATGCTCACAAAGAAAAGGCGGCCACAGGATTTCCTCGGCATTGAAACTGATCCTCACTTGACTTTGAGAAAACTCCCTCCTCTCAACTCGAGGATTATGGCATAACGGCTAGAAAAGAGCACGGATTCTGGGGCCAGAATGCCTGTCTGGAGCCTACTTAAACCATTTCCTAGTTGTGTAAGCTTGGGCAAGTTACTCAACCTCTTTGTGCTTCCATACTCATCTGTAAAATGTACGTGACAGTTCCAACCTAATAAAATTTGATGCAAGGATGAAATGAATTTATAAATGAAAGTACGTATAAAAGCGTCTGTCATATTGTGAGCATGTTAAAGTCATTGTCAGCCATTACTCTTTTCAAGGTTATATTGATTATTTCTCTCATCAACTTTTAAAAGTAGAGAAAACCTGAAATAGTACAACAAACTTATAAGCATCCAAATCCATTTTAGCCTGTTGGAAACCAATATACTACTTTAACTGTTAGTGGGTAAAGGGTAGTCTTTCAATGGTGAAACTCACCTGAGAAGTGTAACACTAAGGTAAACAAAATTAAAATTTTGGCAGACTTACTTAGAATGATACTGTGCCTGGTGAATTTCCAAGAGGGACATAGAGAATGTCGAATTTCACAAACCCATTTGATCACAGAGATCTTTTTTATACCAAGTTAACATGTGGCACTTGGTATAAATCTTTTTTATACCAAGTATCTAAAAGAAGGATTAGACACCTGAGTCATATAAACTTTCGTGAGAACCTACTAATTCCTAGGGATCCCAGAAGGAATGACCAAGACTTCAGGTTGCAGGAGATCACATATTACATATTAATAGGGATAGGGAGGAAAATTGTGATAAAATTGTTTCGATCAAGCTCCGCAAGGAAAGAACAAAGGAAGGAATACCAAATAGCTACCGGTGGGGAACTGTGGGGGAAGACTGATGAGTAGGGGGTTCCACGATCCAGAGGAATGAGGGAAGAGAAACAGTCACGGAGGCCCCAGAGATCACAGAGTTAGAGAAGAGACAGGCTGGGCTGGCCCAGGAGTCACATGTGAGGCACTTGGGAGGGCTTAACAATTTAAAGGGCATAGGCTCCCCCTTTTTAAATGCCTTAAGTATGTTACACAAATTCAAACAAGACAGGCTTTGCAAAATATAGACAATTTGAAAGGACTATGATTGAGGCAAGCCTAAGAATGAAGGTGTATTCAAGAGACAGTTTCACATAATGTCCCCTGCCTGTCTCATCATTGCCTTGCTGAGATGCTAGAAGGGTAAGCCTACCAAAGTGAAGAACCTGTCACTCAGCTGTCAGTGGAAACTGCCTGTCTATAATTCCCTTCACAAAGCCTTTAGAGCTCAGCAGATGTTAATTAGTCTTGATGCTTAAGCCTACGAATTTATTATGCTCGGGGGTGGTGGTGGTGGTGGTGGTGGTGTGTGTGTGTGTGTGTGTGTGTGTCTGTGTGTGTCTGTGTGTGTGTGTGTGTGTGTGTGTGTGTGTGTGTGTGTGTTTCACTTAAAAAAGTATACCAATAAATGGAGCTGAGCTTTATATATTCATACAATTTCCTCTGTTTGGCATAAGAGTCAAACTTGCCAATGTTCTACAATTTCTCACAGTCCTGTTTGCCATTTTCTCTAAATTAATTAATTTTACCATGTCTAAAAGTTGTTGGCATGTGGCTGGGTGGAACTGGGAAAGAGACACAGCTAAAAGGAGAAAATAACAAGATACATGAGATTAGGCAGAGCCACACAGATGTTTTTAAGTGAAGATTAAAAACATCTGTGGAGACTGTTAATGTAAATAGAATTGAACCCAAGGCACTGTCAAACTCACAAGGATACTATAATTAATTCTGCTTAGGAATCAAATCTAGGTTAATAAATTGTACACTTATGGAAATAAAATGATTAGAAATCATTTTAAAAGCAATGTTACTGAGGATAGTTATTAAAAAGCTTTTCAGTTAACAACTTTACAGAGTAAAACAAAATACTAACACTTTACATTTAAATAGTTCTTTTAGCACTTCGAGAGGTCTCTCACATGTACAACATTATGTGACCATTATTACAAATATATGAAAAAGCCAGGGCTATATAACATAATTTAATTTGTATGCCTTGGTAAGACATCCATATATGCAAACTAACAACTCAAAAAATAATCTGCATAGTTAGTTCATGAAAACATTATCGCTTCATTTATAAAAACTTAAAAACTAAAAGGCACACTACTGATAGCCAAGACTTAAGTATTATTTGACATCTCTGCCTAAGTAATATAACTGCCTATACCTCCCACACACACTATTTGAGAATCAGTGTCTTTGTCTTTAAATTGCAATTAAAACACAAGCACTTCCTGCTTAACATCAGTAGTCCATTTAAGAAAAATCAGACATCCTATTCAAATGTCAACCAAAAGCCCATTTCCCATTATTTTGACTGGGAAAAAATATATTCAAACCCAAATACTCAGTCTCCTAAAATGCAACTGAAACACATTTATAGAAGCAACAGACATTATGATGAGATGTAAAATGATGAGAAATTTTCTGCTATTAGATATAACATTTATGGCATCTTATATTTAACAAAAGGAGCACAGGTTAAAAAAGTTTAGACAGGGCTTCCCCGGTGGTGCAGTGGTTAAGAATCTGCCTGCCAATTCAGGAGACACGAGTTCGAGCCCTGGTCCGGGAAGATCCCACATGCCATGGAGCAACAAAGCCCGCGTGCCACAGCTACTGAAGCCCACAAATCTAGAGCCCGTGCTCCACACCAAGAGAAGCTACCACAATGAGAAGCCCGTGCACCGCAATGAAGAGTAGCCCCTGCTCTCTGCAACCAGAGAAAACCCATGTGCAACAACAAAGACCCAACACAGCCAAAAATAAATAAATTAAAAAAAAAGTTTAGACAGACTACCCTTGCCCAGCGACTGATTCTGCAGAAATGTGGGTATGGTCATGCCACTGTTAGATGACAATAGGAAAATATCATCAAGAAACACTGATTTAATAAAAGATATTCTTTAATAATTCATGTTATTTCTGAAAAATAAAAAAAATCTTATCTTTCCCAATTCTGAAAAAGATACAATGAAAGAACAAGGAGACAATAGTCTGCCTGGATCTCTGTCTCCAGTCCTGCAGTTTACAGTGCTGTAGAATTACCAGCTGGCCTAGAATAATCTTGTTATGTCTCTAATAGAAAATTAGTGGCCTAGCATCAACTCAACATTACTGCAAGTCTCACTCATCATTTACACTGGGGTTCACTGTATCTCTTCAACCAAGTCTTATCTTTGTAACTGCAGGGCTAACAGGGTCTTGGGCCCACACCATGTTCCAATACTCTTGACCACGGTATGGTTAGGATACCATACCGTGTTCTTCCAGGATCTGGAAGAATTAACTGAGAAGATAATATCAGAACTAAGATCTAAGGGCCTATTCCTGACTTATGACGAGGGTAGTTTTCACCACCCTGTCGAGAACATGGCCTTGTGTTCATGGCAACAGTTTTCAGAATACCTAAAGACTCACTTTTGTCATAGAACACAGACGACGTTCTTATACTTACAGCCTACCCCTGCCCTTGCTATCTTTCTGTTACCAAATCACCTTGGTTCTTCAATGTCCTATCTTGGCTCAATTCCATGTCCTATAAATAGATTTTATATAATGTAATAATTTACCAGTTTGTTTGGTCATTCTTGGTCTGGCCCAACTATTGCAGCTCTACTCTTGCTACCCCAGAAATGCGGGTGAAAGGGAGTGACATGATGGAAATGTGAAGGGAGAGTGTTTGGTTCTCACACTGACCATTATCACATTGCTGGTGATACTGGCATTCATTCCCAGGGATGCTAAATACCTTGTGCAAAAAACAACTGTCCTGTCCAACAGACCAAAGATGTAATCTGTTTAAGAGCAGTAGTAGTAACTGAGTCCCAGTTTTAATAAAAAATTTTTATGGAAAACATGAACACTGATACGAGAGCTGTCTCTAGCTAGTTCTACCATTTTCCTTAAGTCATTTAAGCTTTATGAGCTTCAGTTTCCACATCATAAAACTGGGCTTAATAACACTTTAATTTTTATAATATTTTAAATTATTTTACATTTTTATCAGTATATTTACAACATATTGCTATCTTATATCCTACACAATTACAATTGTGGAAAAACCTGTTTTTCGGTGACTTTCTAAGGCATTAATTAAATACTGCAACTAATTCCTTAACCTCCTAAACATAAGAAAGCATGCTTTAAAACCCGCTTCCTATGTCCAGTAGAAACCCCAAAGACTATATGCAACAGTAACAGAATATCAGAAGTTACATGAGATATTACAGTTTCTTCAAAGGTCTCAGGAAACTGAAACACATGTGGGCATGACTGACAGAATAACTAAAAAGACTGAAATTGGTGATTTTAACCTTGAATCAAAGAAGCACTGACTGACTCAGAAAGTGAAAAATATAAAGAAAATAAAATATCAAGGAGAAAATCTGTAAAGACATGCCTCATTATGAGTTAATATTAGTGAACCAGGCAGAGACGAACTAAGACAAATGGGCAAAAGGGGAAACACAAAGATGTCACAGCTATCTGAAAAGGAGGCTTTACGGAATAAATTAGGAATGGCATACCACCAATAAAATGGACAACCTGGAAGAAATGGACAAATTCTTAGAAAAGCACAACCTTCCGAGACTGAACCAGGAAGAAACAGAAAGTATAAACAGACCAATTACAAGCACTGAAACTGAGACTGGGATTAAAAATCTTCCAACAAACAAAAGCCCAGGATCAGATGGCTTCACAGGCGAATTCTATCAAACATTTAGAGAAGAGCTAACACCTATCCTTCTCAAAATCTTCCAAAATATGGCAGAGGGAGGAACACTCCCAAACTCATTCAACAAGGCCACCATCACCCTGATACCAAAACCAGACGAAGATGTCACAAAGAAAGAAAACTACAGGCCAATATCACTGGTGAACATAGATGAAAAAATCCTCAACAAAATACTAGCAAACAGAATCCAACAGCACATTAAAAGGATCATACACCATGATCAAGTGGGGTTTATCCCAGGAATGCAAGGATTCTTCAATATATGCAAATCAATCAATGTGATACACCACAGTAACAAATTGAAGGAAAAAAAACATATGATCATCTCAATAGATGCAGAAAAAGCTTTCAACAAAATTCAACACCCATTTATGATAAAAACCCTCCAGAAAGTAGGCATAGAGGGAACTTACCTCAATAAAATAAAGGCCATATATGACAAACCCACAGCCAACATCATTCTCAATGGTGAAAAACTGAAACCATTTCCACTAAGATCAGGAACAAGACAAGGTTGCCCACTCTCACCACTATTATTCAACATAGTTTTGGAAGTTTTAGCCACAGCAATGAGAGAAGAAAAAGACATAAAAGGAATCCAAACTGGAAAAGAAGAAGTAAAGCTGTCATTGTTTGCAGATGACATGATACTATACATATAGAATCCTAAAGATGCTACCAGAAATCTGCTAGAGCTAATCAATGAATTTGCTAAAGTTGCAGGATACAAAATTAATGCACAAAAATCTCTTGCATTCCTATACACTAAGGATGAAAAAGCTGAAAGAGAAATTATGGAAACACTCCCATTTACCAATGCAACAAAAAGAATGAAATACCTAGGAATATACCTACCTAAGGAGACAAAAGACCTGTATGCAGAAAACTATAAGACAATGATGAAAGAAATTAAAGATGATACAAGCAGATGGAGAGATATACCATGTTCTTGGATTGGAAGAATCAACATTGTGAAAATGACTATACTACCCAAAGCAATCTACAGATTCAATGCAATCCTTATCAAACTACCAGTGGCATTTTCCACACAACTAGAACAAAAAATTTCACTATCTGTATGGAAACACAAAAGACCCGAATAGCCAAAGGAATCTTGAGAAAGAAAAACAGAGCTGGAGGAATCAGGCTCCCAGACTTCAGACTGTACTACAAAGCTACAGTAATCAAGACAGTATGGTACTGGCACAAAAACAGAAAGATAGATCAATGGAACAGGACAGAAAGCCCAGAGATAAACCCACACACATATGGTCACCTTATTTTGGATAAAAGAGGCAGAATATACATGAAGAAAAGCCAGCCTCTTCAATAAGTGATGCTGGGAAAACTGGACAGCTACATGTAAAAGAATGAAATGAGAACACTCCCTAACACCATACACAAAAATAAACTCAACATGGATTAAAGACCTTAATGTAAGCCCAGACACTATACACAGGCAGAACACTCTATGACATAAACCACAGCAAGATCCTTTTTGACCCACCTCCTAGAGAAATGGAAATAAAAACAAAAATAAACAAATGGGACCTATGAAACTTAAGAGCTTTTGCACAGCAAAGGAAACCATAAACAAGACGAAAACACAACCCTCAGGATGGGAGAAAATACTTGCAAACGATTAATCTCCAGAAGGTTAAAAAGGAGATTAATGCCCAAAAGGACAAAGGATTAATCTCCAAAGTTTACAAGCAGCTCAGGCAGCTCAATATCAAAAAAACAAATACTCCAATCCAAAAGTGGGCCAAAGACCTAAATAGACATTTTTTCAAAGAAGATACACAGATTGCCAACAAACATGTGAAAGGATGCTCAACATCACTAATCATTAGAGAAATGCAAATCAAAACTACAACGAGGTATCACCTCACACTGGTCAGAATGGCCATCATCAAAAAATCTACAAACAGTAAATGCTGGAGAGGGTGTGGAGAAAAGGGAACCCTCTTGCACTGTTGGTGGGAATGTAAAGTGATACAGCCACTATGGAGAACAGTATGGAGGTTCCTTAAAAAACTAAAAATAGAACTACCATACGACCCAGCATGTACTGGGCATATACCCTGAGAAAACCATAATTCAAAAAGAGTCATGTACCACAATGTTCATTGCAGCTCTATTTACAATAACCAGGACATGGAAACAACCTAAGTGTCCATCGACAGATGAATGGATAAAGAAGATGTGGCACATATATAACAACAGAATATTACTCAGCCATAAAAAGAAACGAAATTGAGTTATTTGTAGTGATGTGGATGGACCTAGAGTCTGTCATACAGAGTGAAGTCAGAAAGAGAAATACAAATATCGTATGCTAACACATATATATGGAATCTAAAAAAAAAAAAAGGTTCTGAAGGACCTAGGGGCAGGACAGGAATAAAGACGCAGACATAGAGAATGGACTTGAGGACACGGGGAGGGGGAAGGGTAAGCTGGGATGAAGTGAGAGAGTGGCATGGACATATATACACTACCAAGTGTAAAACAGCTAGCGGGAAGCAGCCACATAGCACAGGGAGATCAGCTCAGCACTTTGTGACCACCTAGAGGGATGGGATAGGGAGGGTGGGAGCAAGATGCAAGAGGGAGGAGATATGGGGATATATGTGTATGTATAACTGATTCACTTTGTTATAAAGCAGAAATTAATATTCCATTGTAAAGCAATTATACTCCAATAAAGATGTTAAAAAATTAAAAATTAAAAAATGTATACTTCTATAAGTTAAGAAGAATAAATAACATTGAAAATATTAAATATTTTAAAAATTAAGTCAATGTATGAAAGTCATAAAATAAACTATTTCTTGTTAAAAAGAAAGAATGGCATATACCACATGCATCAAGGAAGTGGATCACAAGTAGTTGGACTATAACTACATATAATCAGTGTTTATCGTATCTATATGTTTAATATTAAAACAGGTTACATGGAGCTATCAGCATGGAAAAATACATTGATAGTTACAAGTCACACTGTCCTTCAACTGAAATTTCAAATTATGTCTTTGGTTTGAATCCAATGGTACATCATTGCTCTCTAAAATATGCAGTTTTTGGGCTTCCCTGGTGGCACAGTGGTTGAGAGTCCGCCTGCCGATGCAGGGGACACGGGTTCGTGCCCCGGTCCAGGAGGATCCCACATGCCACGGAGCGGCTGGGCCCATGAGCCATGGCCGCTGAGCCTGTGCGTCCGGAGCCTGTGCTCCACAACGGGAGAGGCCATGACAGTGAGAGGCCCGCGTACCACAAAAAAAAAAGGACCACTATTTCTGTCTTGGGCTGGCTCTCTCGCATACATGTTTTCTTTTCCCTCCCTCTTTCCCCGGAAAGCAGCCTGCCATGCTGTGGGCAGCCCAATGGCCAGGAACTGATGTCTCCAACCAAGAGCCAGTAAGAAGTAACAGCCAGTAAAACCAACCAAGAACCACAGGAATAATCTTGGAAGAAATTTCTGTAGCCCCAGGGGTGCCTTGAGATGACAGAAAAACCAGGCTACATTATAACCTCATGAGAAACCTTGAGCCACTACCGCCCTATTAAGTGACTCCCGTATTTCTTACCTGGAGTCCCTGTGCAAGAGAAGAACTATTTGCTGTTTTAAGCCGCTAAATTTTAGGGCAATTTGTTACACAGTAATAACTAACGAATACAGATGGCAAGAACTAGGGTATATTCTGTTTAAAAGCTGACAAACTAACTACTTGATATTTCAGCATTTTCAGAAATTAAGCAGGCAAACCAAGTAAAAGTCGCATATAGACCTGGATTTCTCCTATAATAAGAGTAAGAGGTACCTTGAGTAGTGTTGGAAGAAGCCAAATTCAAAAGGGTTAAATAGTGAGTGATGGTAAGAAAGTGAAATAAATTCAAATTTGTCCAGACCCCTCCCCATCTTGTCTCGTCCCAGAAACACGTAAGTCAATGATGTATCTATCGGGGGAAAAAAGTCGTATGAACTTATGTTGGCTACGAATCGACTTTATGATCTTAACAAAACTTTAGCATTTTAAATTTCTTCCTTATTTTACTTTCTTCAATAGAGCCTCAGTTTCAGCTTCATTGATGATCCAAACCAGGTCGGAAAAAAAGTGTATTTTCCACTTTCAGTGGAAATAACCTCCTTTCATTTGTAACAGAGCAGCTTAAAGATTGCTTAAGGTGGAGATAATGGCTTATATGAATTGTGTGTAATGCTGCATTAACTTGTTGTCATTACCATCGTTATTAAAACTGCAGCCAAACATTCGCCATGTGCTCTACAGAGCACATTAGCTTATACAAGACATCACTGATGCCCTCTAAGAACAGATCCAAAGAGCTCAAAAGCAGTGAGTTCTCATCGATACATGAAAAAAAAAACCAACCTAGATTGTACTACATCAGCTTAGAAGCATGCAATGTAGGAATGAGAAGATTCGGTTAATCTTATTTTTCAAACAAAACCTTAACAAATAGAAGTTAGCTTTGGAGGTTCAAATCAAGAGCGAAGCAGGAAATATAAGGGGAATTCATCTAAAGGCATTAACTCAAAATTTTCCTTCACCCCCGAGCCATTCAGAAACAAAAAAAGCGGGCTTCCCATTCTTTCCTGCTATTTCCTCATCCTGTCAGATTGACACTTGCAGTCTTGGCAAGCTGACAGCATTCAAGAGAGGGAGAGAACAGTCACATCTGGCCAGATCTTCAACTGGTTTCTCGGTCTGCTTGTCCCTGCCTCTCCTGCTGTTTCTTCTGCTCCCGAAAATATGATTAATGTCTATGAATTTGCAAAACTCTGCATTGTAAGCAAGGCTGAGGGCTTTCCATCCCAAGGAGGTTGAGGTATGGAGTTAATAAGAAGTGAGACTGTGGGGAATGAATAGAAACATGCCATTGTTAAAGTAATTGAGCATGAATATCAAACACTGACTTGGGAGCAGTCTTCATTTGCTGATGGAAAGGCTGATCAGCTGGTGGGTAGATGGGGTGTGCACAGATCTGCATTCACTGCTGGCCCCAGAATTTCCATCACAACAGCCTACACTTTATAACCTTGGTACCTTGTTTCCTCACCTAGATTCATGTTTCCCTTTTTTCTCTTTCTTTTCTTTTTCCTTTTCCCTTCTTTCCTTCTATCCTCCCCTGCCTCCCCCTCCCTCCTTCCTTCCTACAAAAGTTTTCCTCTTTCTTCTTTATGAATTAATCTCACCCATCCCAGAGCCTTATACAGAATTTAAAGTTTCTTTCAATAACTGCTGTTTCTTTACAAAATGCACGATTTACTAATGCCAGTTCACAATAACACAGATGATGGTGCTGTGGCTAGAAGAACTGCTGAGGCTATAATTATCATTTTAAAAACCCTGCATCGTCCTCTAAAGCCAGTGAAAACTTGAGTGATTAATTAGTATAAGACACTCCTCTGTGTCTTTTATCATTCGCAATTAGATCATTTGTATGTTCTTAAGTGGCAAGGATCTTTGGAAGATGTGCACAATAGTGACAAAATGAACACCTTAATAAGCTGCACATTATTATTAATTTCAAGTTGTAATGAATAGTGTTATTCAGAACAGAGTAGTTCTGTTCTGAATAACACTATTATTTTAGTAATAGTTTCAAGAAAACTAATATTAAAAAAAATAACTGGTTCTAAAATTCTAGGTACTCACAATTAGGGATTTTTATAAAAATTCATTTACAAAGATGTTTTTCATTTACAATAAAATGGACAACATTTAAATGTACATCAATTGGGAACTGGTTAAGTAAAATACAATACATTCATTAAATGAAATTTAAAATGTGTGAAAAATACATAATTAATGAGGATGTAGACAATACAGTATATTTTTAATGAGGCATAAAAACTATAAACTCATTTAAAATATACATGCTTAAAAGACTAAGCATTAATGTTTAACTGATGGTCATAGAAATTCTAAAATTGTGTTCCCACTTGTCATTTTCTAAATTTCCATTTGAATGTGTATGACAATTGCTAGAAAAAAACTTCTTAAGTAACAAAGTAACCAAACAATGAGTTTCTCAATCCCTACACATACACCAAGAAAACCAGGGAAAAAAACATAGGAAAAGCAATCACATGAGAAAGACCTTAAATATAGAAGTGTTAATGGTTTACCTTAATGGCGTAGTATTCTCTAACTTCAGGCCTAATAGAATCAAAGTCTCCACTGATGAATTCAGGCAGAAAGCTGAAAGAAAGAGTTCCAAGTAAGTCGACTATTTAAGGCTACTTAGTTGCTAACCTTTAAAACTATGATTATTAAGGACCAGAGAGAGAGAGCTAATGTACTCAAAAGGAAAAAGCAACAGAGCCTATTTTCGGAGTGAATGGGATGTTACATCTTATATGCTTAGTTTCCATACAGTATGATTGAGGGCAACTCCACATATCCAACTAATGTGTCAACTTAGTCTATCAGTCAATATTTATCTTGCTTAAAAAAACATATAAAGGGGCTTCCCTGGTGTCGCAGTGGTTAAGAATCCGCCTGCCAATGCAGGGGACGTGGGTTCGAGCCCTGGTCGGGGAAGATCCCACATGCCACGGGGCAACTAAGCCCATGCGCCACAACTACTGAGCCTGCGCTCTAGAGCCCGTGCTCCACAAGAGAAGCCACCGCAATGAGAAGTCCGCGCTCCGCAAAGAAGAGTGGCCCCGCTCGCCGCAGCTAGAGAGAGCCCGTGCTCAGCAACGAAGACCCAACGCAGCCAAAGATAAATAAATAAATAAATTTATTTAAAAAATATATATGTAAAGATTAAAGAAGATTATTGGTTTAAAAAAAGCTCTCAGTTCAAAACCCTAACACAAAGACTCATAGTCTCTGCATAGTCCCTTCTACAAATATATACGAACTTTGACAGTATTTTACCCTGATACCAGTTTAAAACTTCCAGCAGATTTGAACTGAACAAATGATGATGAGGATTAGGCATTCTTTGTAGAGCAGGAGTCAGTTCAAAACCATTTTCTAAATATGCTATTGACAGGGCTTCCCTGGTGGCGCAGTGGTTGAGAGTCCGCCTGCCGATGCAGGGGACACGGGTTCGTGCCCCGGTCCGGGAAGATCCCACGTGCCGCGGAGCGGCTGGGCCCGTGAGCCATGGCCGCTGAGCCTGCGCGTCCGGAGCCTGTGCTCCGCAACGGGAGAGGCCACAACGGTGAGAGGCTCGCGTACCGCCAAAAAAAAAAAAAAAAAAAAAAATCCTACTGACATATTTCTAGAAACAGGAATCTTCTAGATAGTTCTGCAATACCACAAAGGTCATGGTTACTAAAGAAAGAGAATCTCCCCAAATGGATGTTTCTAATCATATCACTGTTACCTTATTTCTCTTCCCTACCATTTATATTTTTTCAGAACTCATTTTGGAAAACCTACCTTACTGTATCGACATAAGCCATCCTTTACTATTTTTTACGTAAAACACTGACATGACCTGGTAGAATTTCTTCCCACTTAAAACACCTAACTGTGGAGAAATAAAACTTCCCTGGACTTCCAGTACTCTGGCCAAACGCTCTTGCTTTCTGAGCTTCCTAAGTACCTATGATATAAAGAAGAGAATAGTTGCTTTCATGTCTTCCAGAAATATTCTGCTCTTCATATACCATAAAAATTAGATCTAGCTTTTTACCTAATTGTCCTGATTCAGAATCATAATATAACTTCTATATGTCTTCTCAAGATGGCCAAATTGTTACATAAGGAACCAGGTTCCTAGTTAAAGGGAGACTGAATATTACTGCTGGGCATTATATGTCAAAAGAGATAAAGCCCCAGAACCTAGAGACATCTCTAGGTCATAAAAGCTAAGACACACGGAGCTATGTGGCTCCTGGAGAGATTTTACTGATATAAATTGTTAAATCGGTTGGGGTTAAGATTCAGGCCCATAAAATTTCCACCAGAGACTCTTTCAAGAGGGGAGAAGCATAGCTGCCACCTCCCACTTAATAAGTTAAGGGAAAATATCATATTTCCTTGTCTTTCACATATGGAGTATGCAGCTATTAGCACGGGACCATTGACCTATCACTGCATGAGCCAAGGGATAAGACCTAGAGCACAGGAATTGATGCAATATCAAAATATAACTGGAAGTGGTGCAAAAGGCAAGGAAGGCCTTCATATCCAAGAGGAGGCTGATAGGATTCCATGAAAGTTAAATATTTAATACTTGTTTCATCTAACTTTTATTAGAGGTAATAAGAACTCTGACTCAGAGCTTCTTGTGTACACATTCAGGATAAAATTAATAAGGAAGAGTATTTAAAAACCCATTACTAACCTTGTTCTTTCGTACAATGTTTTTAAGTTCTTAACCCAATTGGAAATAGGACTTCTTAGGTCAACTCAGTTAACTAGCCTATGTTGGACCAACTCTTCTTTGATCTATACATCTTCTTAGGACTAAATGGTTATGAGAAAATTCTACCACAGAGTTCTGTACCATATAAACCACACAGTTTTGTCTTTTCATTAAACAATGATAGTTACTTATTAAAATTTTCAATCAACTGATTTCAGAAACATTCAGTGAACATCAGCCATGTGCAAAAAACAACAGTTCTCTCAGAATAAGGTAAAACTGGGAAGTAAAATAGGTTTCTAAATCACCTTGCCTGGTTTCAACATCTTCCTACAAACTTTTCTCCTCAAAATGTCCCTACCATAGTATCTATGAATTTCAAAATTTCATTTTATACCTATTTTGGTAACTCCCTTATATCTTAATTAGGACTAAAGATAGACTATTAGTTCATATCTCTTCTTTTCTTCCTGTTGCAAAAATTAATTCATTTTCAAAGTTTCTTTCAAATGCCTCCACCTACCACCATTCAACCACACACAAGTTAAAACGCATATGGATCACAGAATATTCATGCTTCTTATGGTCTGAATGTTTATGTCCCCACAAAATTCATATTCATATGTTGAAACCCTAACACCTAAATTAGGAGGTGATCAGGTCAAGAGGGTGGAGTCCTCATGAATAGATGAGTGCCCTTATAAGAGAAACCCCAGAAAGCTCTCCCCATTTCCATCACATGAGGACACAGCAAGAAAACAGCCATCTATCTGTCTAGGGGACAGACCTCACCATACAGTGAATCTGCTGGCACTCTGACCTAGAACTTCCCAGCCTCCAGAACTGGGAGAAGTTAGTGTTTGTTGTTTATAAACCATCCAGTCTATGGTATTCTGTTATAGCAACTTAAAGGGATTGAGACGTTGCTGGCAAGGATAAAAGGAATCATTCCTCCAATACCTCCATTATCCTTTTAAAGGAATTGAAATATACGAAGTCAAGTGAGTTTTGTGTGTCAGGTGAGTTTGGCCAGTACTTCACCATGTAAAGCAGTCATTTTAACTTAGGACTCTGGCTCTGTGCAGTCCAAACCACGTGACTTCCTAATAAGACCTACTCTATGTTCCCCCACAAACTTTAGCACCTCAAATATCAAGAATCAATTTGGCAGTTTCCAAATACTACATTTTTTTGACAATAAATAAAATGAAAAATAAAAGCTGATAAATGTAGTCAGCTGAACATCTATCCCCTAGGATACATCATCTTAAAGAGCATTAGATATTTTTCTTACTCTGCAATTAATGAAGGAAAGCAATCACGTAAATTCACTTATATATTCATGTAAAATATTAACAGGAAAACAAAATTATATAAATAAAAGATAACCAACTTCAGTAAGTTTTTAATATAATTTTCTCCAGTATAACACAGATGCTTTTAAAATGAATGAGGATGCTTATTTCTAAAAAGACTCATAGCAAAAATATACCTGGTATACACGCTGAGATAACTAAAATAATTATAACATTTCCTGATATTATAATGCACTAGTTTCTGAATCTTCCTGAAATGTGCTTTTGGACGTTGCAATTAAAAGCCCACCTAACATTTTCTGAGGCACCTGTTGCCAAGGCGCCTGGGCATTCTGAAGAGGTACTTGTTGGGGATGACACTTCACAGATGTAGAGGAACTATATTATGATATAAAAGACAGTGTACACAGAAGATAATTTTCAAAACTATTTGGAGACTGACTGCACATAGCAATTGATGAAGAGTAAATGGATTTGTGTCACCAGTGATCACATTTCTGCCTACTGTTGATGTACATCACACCAGTGGACCTCTTCTTAGTATCCTCAGTCTACCAGCACCGACTCGTTAGTATTAAAAGGTGTTACAAACTCTACAAAAATGGCATAGACTCTTGATATTTATATTTTAAATATTACTGCACTTGCTACTCACTAATGACAACGTAAGAGATCAAAAAGAGTTGAGATTAATTCATGAGCTAAAGATCCATCACATGTAATAACTGAGAGAAAGGCTGACACATACAGAAGACATACTTAACCACGGTGTGTTACAATTACTGTCTTTCATAAGACATTTTCTGACCACAGAGCCTTCTCTGCTCCCAAAGAAGATACAACCACTGCCTTCCAACTTCCATAGCAGTGAATCTCTTACTTTCCATTTCATTTTAAGCAATTTTATAAATGTCTTTTAGCTTCTTCTAGACTAAGTTCTTGGAGCAGGAGATCTCTGATTGATCTTGGTATTCCCCAAAGCACCAAGTACACAGATGGTGACAATAATGTAATAAAGTGAAAAGGCAGAGAAGGAGAAGCAGGAGGGATGAGGGGATGAAAGGAAGAGAAGTGGGAGTAGGTGGGAAAAGGAGAAAAAGGAAGAGGGGCGGGGGAAGGAAGGGAGGACAAAAAGAGGAAGCAGAGTGAGGGGAGGGGAGGGAAAGAGTAGAGAGGAGGAAGTAGAAAAAAATGGTAAAAAGGAAAGAAAAAGACCAGGAGAGGGAAGGAAGGGGAAGAAGTGGAAAAGAACAAGGAAAGAAACCTTCAATATGAACTTCTTACTACACCTGCTCCCTAACTCTTAGCTTGTCCAAATTATTTCACTTCTCTGAGCCTCATTTCCTCTTATGTAAAATGAGGATATAATGTGGAGTGGTTGTGAGGATTAAGAGTTAACATATGTAAAGGACTTAGAAAATGCCCCGCATGACGCAAGCAGGACTGAAGCCATTCAGTTAAAACAAAAGTTATTACTAGAGAAGCTAAGTAACTTGTTCGAGGTTAGAAGGCTAATAAGGGCTAGAACCAAATCTCACACCCAGGCAGCACCGTCTTTATTCTCTAACAGCTCTCTACAGCCTCCCAGATACGTGCATTTACGAAATGGAGTAAGAGTTTCTTGTGGAAAGTTCTCTACATAACTGCATTATTCCCCTCCTGATTTTATTCATCAGTGTTAATTTGGTCAATCCGTATATATTAGAAAAGTACCACTGAGGCAGAAGGAAAGAAGGATTTGTGCTCATTGCTAAATAAAGGATAGGATATTGATTAAAGGAATATGCTAGGAGGAGAAATTTTGAGAACATTGTTGAGAAAGATTATGGCTCCAGATACAAGAAAAAAGTAATGGTATCCAGTGTGAAGAAACAGGAATTGTTCATTCAAAGGTCTGAGCTAATATTCTCTGCAAAACTGCATGACTTAATTAATAGGCAGGAAAAAATCAAGGGTGATCTAAAATACAGTAAGTAAAAATGGTACCACTTTTGACTGTGTTTATAGATACAATCAGATTATTTTACTAAGTCCCGAATACAATAAAGGTATCAAAGGTATTTAAATACAGACGGTCCCTGACTTACAATGGTTCGATTTTTTGACTTTAAGTGGTGTGAAAGCAATAAGCATTTAGTAGAAATCACACCTCAAATTTTGAATTTTAATGTCTTCCTAAGTTAGTGATATGACATACTCTCTTGGAGATGCTGGGCAGCCACAGGATCGCAAGGGTAAACAACTGACACACAATAATTCTCTTTTTCATTTTCAGTACAGTACTCAATAAATAAATTACATGAGACATTCAACATTTTATTATAAAATAGACTTTGTGTCAGATGATTTTGTCCAACTGTAGGCTAATGTTAAGCGTTCTCTGAGTTGAAGGATTACCTTGCCTGGCATAGGAACGTTTTCTTGCTATACTTCCATTAGAATATGCAACTTAACTTCTCACAAAATCTTGGCCCTTATTTGAAATCTGCCCTACTTGTATATCCAACCAGAGCTGCATGGTAATCAAGCAGCAGTGTGAGTACCAAGTTACTCCATACCATATGCTATCAATCCCTAGGTATGCTCTGCTTATGCTTCTAGGTTTATGATTTATTTTAATGAATAGAGAAGTGGTAAAGAGAGGCACAATTATGAAATCATATGAGGCTTCGTGAAAGCATATTTCATTCTAGGCAGGAAACAAACAAATGAATAATTCAGCTCTGTAACCGAGCACTCTGACTCAAAATAAACAATGCAAATTTTATGGATCAGTAAAAAGTTAAAATATATAGACAGCTACTACTGCCCATGCTATGGGAATTACCTCTCAACTGTAACAACTTGGAAAATCAGACAAAATATGTTAAACAATGGTATTCAGACAGTGGAAAGCAGGCAGCTCAGGACAGCTGCTGTTAAAAAAAAAAAAGGGAAACAAATAAGATGAGCCCCTATTATTCCTCAGCTTTCTTTCTGAAGACAATTTCTATCTCAGAGCACAATGAGGGAAAACTCAGAGACCTGCGGCCTCCCTAACATGAAGAGACCAAGATTAATTTTAAGGAAAGGTGAAGAGCTTGAAAATGCAGGAAATGGAACCATACAGAGAAAGAGAGCTCTAGAAAGCCTCACTCCTGGTGAGATGCTATGAAGACTGTTGAAATGATAATAAAGGATTTAGAATGTACATAAACTTAGTTGATAAAGCAGTGGCAGGGTTTGAGAGGATTGACTCTAATTTTGCAAGACGTTCTACTGTGGGTAAAATGCTATCGAACAGCACTGCATGCTACAGAGAAGTCATTCATGAAAGGAAGAGTCCACCGATGTGGCAAACTTCATGGCTGTCTTATTTTAAGAAATGGTCACAGCCATCTGAACGTTCAGCAACCACCACCACTGAGGCAAGACGCCCCCAACAGCAAAAAGATTATGAGTCACTGAAGGCTTAGATGATGGCTAGCATTTTTTAGCAAAAGAAATTTTTTTATTTAAGATATATACATTGTATTTTAAGACATAAGGCTATTGTGCACTTAATAGACTACAGTATAGTGTAAACGTAATTTTTATATGCACTGGGAAACTGAAGAAATCCATGTGACTTGCTTTATTACAGCATTTGCTTTATTGCAGTGGTCTGGAACCAAACTCACAGTACCTCTGAGGTATGCCTGTATTTATAGAACACTCCAGCCAACAACAGCAGGTATGTACATTCTTTTTCAACTGCACGTGGAATATTCTTCAAAACAGACCATATTCTAGGCCAGGGGTCAACACATTTTTTTCTTAAGGACCCAGACAGTCAGTATTTTAGCTTCTATGGACTATAATGTCTCTGTCTCAGTTACTTAACTCTGTCATGATAGCAAGAACGCAGCTGTAGAAAGTAGGAAAACAACAGGCACTGCTGTGTTCCAATAAAACTTTACTTCTAGGCAGCTGACCTGCAAGCTACAGTTTGCCAACTCCTGCTATGGGCCAAAAATAAGACTCAATAGATGTAATGGGACTGACATCATACAAGGTATGTTCCATGACACACAATATTCTTTCTTTTCTCACTTGCTCAAAATCATCAACTCTAAATCAGTACTTCCTGGGATGAAGTATGATCACTAAGAGAATAAGCTTGAGACTTTAAAATCTCCATTTATATACAGAATGAAATTGTTATTAATTAAAAATCAATCATATGTCATTAAAGTAGCTTGTGGATTTCAATTTTTCTAAATATATTTTATCCTACTTATAATTCACACTAGCTTAATTGCCCCATTAAATTATATAATTATGTATTATATTTAACATTTATTTATATATACATAATGCAAATATAACCAATTTAATTTTATAATACTTTAGAGTTCAGGTGCACCTCAAATTTTGAAAAATACACATTTTAGAAAATAATTTTCTCATTGACAAATGTATCATTTCAACTGTGAATCAAGACCCAAAGTGTTACAGTGAACATTATCCTTTAAAGTAATAATTTAACAGCAATTTTATAAATCACATATTTAATCAAAAAGCTTAATATTTAGTATAACATTTGGTAAGACGTTACTACAATTGTAGCAAGCATATATCAGATGCTACTTCAGAAATCATTTTACTGCCTCCCAATGCTGGCAGCTTAATGTTACACATGCAGGTGGTGAAAAGTGTTGTCGGTGGCTTTCATGACACATGGGAATGGATTTTCTCTACACAGAAGGATAAACTGGGTCCTCCCTTGTGGCTTTGCTAGATTTTCAAAGCTCAGATAACACTACATAACCAACCAGTAGTTTTGGGAGTGAGACTATTTCCATTCCAGAGAACCAGTTTACATGTTTAATTAATGACCTGTCTAGTTGGCACCAAAGAAGGACGAGATACAAAGAAGAAAAAAAATAATGAATTCAACAGCAAAATCTAAGGTAAAAAGATTTCAGAAGAGAAGTAGTTTTAAAATTTAATATCAACTCTATGCCCGAAATGTACTGTTTCCTTTGCTCCACAAAGAGTTGAAGAAAGATGAAAACACTAAGAAATGAGAATGACAGAAGTAAAATTTATACAATATTTACACTAAAAATATGGAGACCAGAGTCTGCACATACTGATCACATAATACACATCAAAGACAATAAACAAGTCATTAAAAAAAATTTATATATTGCATATAACCTAGCAAGTTTCCTCTGAGGTGAATGATGTGTCAAGACCTAAAGAAGAGGTTTTGTGAAAAGACAGTTTTTCTACTAAATCATATTTATACAGTGGGTTTCCAGAAAACAAAATTTATAATATAAACTACACTCAAGCACATAGCGTCTTGTCATTTTATTCACTTTCATCATTCCTGCAAGATGCTATTCTTAAAAGACTCATTATCAAGTTTAGGATGGAAATGAGGTTTTTGGATAAGAGATAGAGAGACTGGGTCACGATTTATACAATGCTAACTGCTGCCCAACAATGCACATGGCGAGTACAATGATTTAGTGCGAAACTCTTCTAACAAGGCACCACATTTGAGGAACATCTATTCCTGAGACTGACTAGTCATTAAGCCATCTATAAAATGGTTCAATCCATCTTTTGAAACTTCTCTCTCAACATTCTCCATAAACAGGAAACAATTTTAATTTTGAAAGACTAAAATCAATATTTAAGTCTCAGAAATTTGATTTCGTCTTAATACCACTGGTTAAGACAAAATAATAAGAACTAGAGTTTTAGACTCTAGAGTTTAAGATTACAGAATATTTCAGTGCCCAAGTTCAGCTGAAAGTTGTAAATGCAGAGACAGCGCTGAGGAGAGGTCAGAGGTAAAATGATATACTCGTGAATCTTCCATACATGGGAAACTTAATTTATCAAAGATTTATTAAATATATACAATGTGTGCCACGCTGCAGATACCAAAGTTACAGATCCAAACAGTTCAAAGTCTAAGCATGCATATTATAGAAGAGGATCACTGACACTCCGTCAAGCACAGAATGCAACAGAAGAACACAGACTTGCCAGACTAGGGGAAGGGAAGCCAAGGCTTGATAACAGGTGGTCCTGCATGAAAAGTTATAAATGAGTGAGATCATGACAAGAGGATGAGAGAGAAACATAATGCCCACATTCAGGCAATGAAAAGAAAGAAAAGTCGGAAGAGGTGAAAGAAAATTTAGGAAACGAAGGAAAAGCATGTGTATATACTCCACGAGGTCACTTCCTCATTTCTTAGATGACAGGTGATTTGTCTTTCAGTCACCTGCATTCACATGTGGCTGGCGATGTTACCATCTTTAAAACACGGGAGAATGACTTAGTGCCTCTTTTAGCTTCAGAACAGGGCTTTGCACACTAAATGCAATAAAGGTTGTACAATTAAATATTTCCTCTGGCTCTTAGTATTAGGTCACTTTCCCCTCCTGCCCTTTTCTGTAATTACTTATTTTCCAAAACTGGTGAGGAGAGGAAAGGAATGAGAGACGTTATTTGAATAGAAAGTAAGCTATGGGATTATTTTCCTAGAAGGCAGTAGTGGTAGGGGTGCAGGGTAGTGCCAGAAAATGCTATGTATATTGAGGGGAATCATGCTAAGCTTGATATAATGCAGAGTGGAAGGCTTCATCTTGTCTTATTTACAAACATGAAAGAGCCCCAAAGCATATATATGGGTTAGTGCCAATTCTTCACCTTAATATAAAAGGCTAGCTCACTGAGAGTGACTTACTTTGTGTAATTTATTTGCTTTATGCTTCTCTCTGTGATTCAGTGGAGACATAATACACAAAATTCAATAAATAACAGCTAGCGATAGATGCCACTAGGGTCACTAATAGGTTGTCTGCTCCTCCCACATTTTCCAAAGCCAAGCATAATAAGCTGCCTTGCTAACCATTCTGCTAGTATAGTGTTTTTAATTCTTATTCTTCCTTTTTCCCCACAGCTTCCCTCATAATAGGAATTAAACCTTATTTAAGAAAATGCCAAAAGAATTTAAGGCATATGCTGACCTGCTAAAGTAAATACTGCGTTTCGTATCCTTGCAAATTTCTGTTTTTACCTTGCTGCTTCTATCCATTATACATGAATGTGTGAACCATTACCCTAAAAGACAGGGACTAGAGCTCAGGAAGTACTCTACAGCACTTAGTAATGATTTCTGTCTTATAGGAATCGGAAAGAATTGATAAGCTGATGATAATGGCTTAGGTGTAGGTCACCTTGAAATCGTAGAATCATTAGAAGAGGAGTATTAACAAATGTAAAAAGCATATTATGGAAAACATTTAGAAGAAATATAAAAGACAAAGGGTGACCATCCGTGTTCAAATAAAGTTGACACCAACAGTTGATTCAAATAGAAATAAAATCAAATAGGAAAAATAAATAAAAGATATGATACAAAGAGAAGGAATTTGTGTTAATGTGTGTGTATATATCATTTATCATCATCATATAGGTATGTAAGTGTATATATAGCTTTTACATTTTCAATCTTCAAAGCTTCCATACTGCTATATTGCTAAATCTAATGATCAATTCTCCCATGTTACTTTATCCATCAGAAGCACATAACAGAACTGACTGCTCTCTACTCCTTGATCCCCTTTCTTCATTTGATTTAAGAACTATGGTTTCGGGCTTCCCTGGTGGCGCAGTTGAGAGTCCGCCTGCCGGTGCAGGGGACACGGGTTCGTGCCCCGGTCCGGGAGGATCCCACGTGCCGCGGAGCGGCTGGGCCCGTGAGCCATGGCCGCTGAGCCTGCACTTTCGGAGCCTGTGCTCCGCAACAGGAGGGGCCGCAACAGTGAGAGGCCCGCGTACCGCAAAAAAAAAAAAGAACTATGGTTTCCTGGTTTTCCCTGTAAACTGGTTACTCCTGCTCTGTCTACATGATAGTTCTTACACTTCACTTGGATTTAACACTGGAGTGCCCACAGCTCAGTCCCTGGACCTCTTTCCTCTTCTGTCTGCACTTACTACTAGGTCATCTTACCAAGTCGTTTGGCCTTAAATGTCCTCTGTATACTGATGGCTCTGAAGCTTATATGTTCCCTCAACTCCAGACTCAGGTACTGAACATTCTACTCAACATTAGATGTATAACAAACACCTCAAACTCCACACATGTTATCACTGAATCTCTGCTCCTTTCCCCACCAACGCTGTCCCCCTTACAGTCTTCCAAATCTCATTAAACGAAAAATCAATCTTCTCTAGTTGTTCAGGCCAAAATCCTTAGACTCATCCCTGATTCTTCTTTTTTCCTCTTCTTAAATGGTTTGTCAGCAAGTTCTATAGACTCTTCTTGCAGAAGGTATTCTGAATCTTGCTCTTTCTTACCATCTTCCAAGCTAGAATGCTGATAAGACAACGTAGACCAATCCTCTCCTCAATACTGCCCAACGGCTTCCCATCTCACTGAGAGTAAATCATTAGTATTACCTACAAAGGCCCTACAAGATCTACCCTCCGTTAACTTTCTAACCGCTGTCTCCCTAATAAGCTTCCCCCTCATACCTGTGGCAGACAGTTTGCAAAATTATCCATAATTATTTTCCCCCTCCATCTATACTCCTTTTTAAGGTGACTTTCCAGATCCTCCCATCAAGAGGTGCTAACACAAGCCTATTTCTCCCCCACTTGAATTTGTGTTAACCTGGTGACTTACTGTGACTGACAAAATACAGTGGAAATGATGATGGCTTGGCAGGTATGAACCAAGGCCTCCAATGGAGCTGCAGCCTTCCCTTTGCTCTCCCGGAACCCTTCCCCCATCACCATGAGAAGAACTGTGGGCAAGCCTGAGGCTGAAGGATGGAGGGTAAGACAGCAGAGTCAGGTGACCCAGGTTATAGGCAGCCAACCTTCAAATACGTGAGCAAGTCCTGTCTCCAAGCTAACGTCATGGGCAGAAGTGCCTACCCAACCCGCATGTCTGACACGAGCGAGACCAGATCTGCCTAGCTGTCCCTAGGATTGGAAACAACAATAAATCATTGTTGTTTAAAGCCACTAAATTTTGTGGTGGTTTGTTATTAAATGACACCATTCTCAGGTGTCAGACTGTCCACACAGGCATTCCCTCACTCCCTCTGCCTACCCTGCTCTTCCTGTGGATTCCAAGTGACCCACCGCTTCCCCTCCTACAGGTCTTAACTCAGAAGTCACATTCTCAGTGAGGCCCCTCCCCTTTAGTTTCTACCACCCTACCGCAAAATGTGCTACCCCTTCTGCTTTTGTTCTCCGTATCGCTAGTAATATACTTTATATTCTCATTATTGATCTGACTTCTTGTCTGACTCCATGAAACGTCAAGGAAATCAGGCATTCCGTTCCCTGCTGCATCCCCAATTCCTACAATAATGTCTTCCATATGGAATGACTGTATAATACAAAACATGCTGAAGTAACAATTGAACACAATTTCCTGCATCACACAGCAATACATTAACAAAGCTGGCAAGAGTGGAGAGAAATGTATATGATCTTACATTGTTGATAAAAGCACAGATAAGCACAAATCTTCTGGAAAGCAAACTATCAACTTGAATTTAAATTTTTTAATTCATAAGTTTTGACCTCATATCTAAATTCCCAGGAATCTATTTTAAGAGCCAGGCACTTAGGTAAGTTTTGTAGGTAAAACTTTGTACAAGTTTTACGCATCAGAGTTATAAAAAATTACGAACAATAAACATTCCTGATATATGGAGAATGGTTGATAAATAAGAACATAACAAAATTTATATTTAATGATATGATAATGTGTTCACAATACAATACTGATAAAACAGGTATGATATAAAATAATATATGCATAAAAATTCCTATTTTATCACATATATACACTCAACAAGAGAAACAAGCTTAGAAAAATAAGAAATTGAAACAAGTGTGTAAAAATATAAACAGTAAGAATCTAGGTGATTTCAGGTAATTTTTATTTTTCACTTTGTATCGTCCTGTATTCTCCAAGTTCACTGTAATGAACTTGAATTACTTCTGTAAGTGGGAGGGTGGATTGGGGTAGGGGAGAATGTGCCTTTAAAAAAAAAAAAAGGAATATATAAAGGTAAAAACAAAAAACCAAAGGCAAATACTAAATAATTCAGATTTGATTCATTTAAACTAATTTATTTTTGTATTGTTATTATTTATGACTACTTTAAAAAGCACCTGAATACACTTTTGTTTAAAACTGAACAACTAAGGACAGTTTGGTTCAGACTTCTGCTGTATGGTTTGGCTAAAATCTCTGGTTTTGGTAACTTCTGCCACCTGTATCCTACCATGATTCCATCCTACTAAAAGCATGAGAATGCATCAGTGCAGTGCAAGACCATCACTGCTTTTTCCCAGTGTATCAGAAGTATACTTCAGAGAACAACTGCCACACAGAGGAAAGTCACTATGAACACCCTATTACTGGTAATAGGGCTCACAAGGCTACACAGCTATGTGAAAATGTCCTTCCCACTGACTGATGTAATGCTAAGATGACAGAAACTATAGTTGTTTTTCTTGTTCCTAACACATGGAACTGTTCTCCAGTTACTAATAACCTACTAATTTACAGCCTAGCAGGAAAAAAATTAAATACACACTAGAGGCCGCTAGTGATAAATAAGTGAATTTTGCATGAAGGAAAAAACATGATGATAGTTGTACAAAGAAGACTGCACTCTAAGCTTCTCGGCTTCAGCTGCCTTTTTAAATACTATGCTTCAAGTCAGAAAACATTTTTTTCCTGTATATAAATTTGTCTATATATATATATATATATTTTTTTTTTTTTTTTTTGGCGTTACGCGGGCCTCTCACTGTTGTGGCCTTTCCCGTTGCGGAGCACAGGCTCCGGACACGCAGGCTCAGCGGCCATGGCTCACGGGCCCAGCCGCTCCCCAGCATGTGGGATCTTCCCAGACCGGGACACGAACCCGTGTCCCCTGCATCGGCAGGCGGACTCGCAACCACTGCGCCACCAGGGAAGCCCTGTCAATATTTTTTAATAAAGGAATACATCTGAAAAAATATCATCTAAAAAAGACAAACCAAGGAAATTCTGTAAACAAAACAAAACACTATATTATTGTATTTTTAAAGCAAAACCGTGCTCTCAAATAATGAAACCTTTTTACATATTACAAATAAAAAAAATTGTATTCTCTTAAACTCGATTGTCACAATGATCCAGATCAGGTAAAGAAATACCTATGTTGTGCAATGTAGTCTGTCTTAGTAACAGTTCACTAAGAGAAACTTGTTTTTAAACGCAAAACGTATCTTTAAAAAATTACCCCCCCCAGAAAAATCATTAATCGTAAGAGTGGGATTTAAAAGAGTTTACTTAGAAAAATATATATGATAACATGAAGTCAAGGAAAATACACAGAATCCTCTGACTACAAGTTTTTATAAAATTAAGGAAGTGTACATGGTACACTTTTTTTTAAAACTTGGGAGGAACATTATTAAATTTCTCTGAATGCATGAAAGGTATTTTCATATGCATGACAGGTAACCATTTAATTCACTGTCATTAAGACCAGGAAGAATAAAAAAAAAATCTCATAACTAGGGGTATTTTGCATGACACTAAATATTAAGGTTGGGAGGTGCATTGGAATGAAAAGTATGAAGGAGATTGATAAAGACCACTAGACTGTCCTAGGGCATGATGGCAGCCAAAGAAAGATGCTGTGGATGGGTATCCGTAGGAAGCGTTTGGTTTCGTTTATCTGTGTTTGCATTTGGCCCTTCCTACCCCTGTTTACAGAAACTGACATGTTGTGAGTCTTGATGCTAGGCACAGTCCACTCCAGAAACAGACAGGACTCCCACCCCCTTGAGAAACAAGGGTAGGGGCAGATAATCCCTTAACCACGTCCACTCGGTCAGTCAATCATGTGCTCTTACGCAAGGAACGAGAGACTGTTGAGAATTCATCTGCAGCACGCAGTGCTGGGCTCACAGAGGCTGACTGCAAGCCTCTTCTGGTTCTTAGAACACAAACATAGCTGTAGATCTGGTTTCCAGGTTCCTGCCTACTTCCCAAACCCAACCCCCTCAAGCTTCTCACTTATTCTGTCAATTATAATACGTTTGCAGAGTTTTTTTGTTGTTGTGTAAATTGGTCAGATTTTTTTTCTGTTCTTTACAACCAAGAACCCAGGAACACAAAAAATTTAAATAGAAAGAAATGAAATTGAGTTATTTGTAGTGAGGTGGATAGACCTAGAGTCTGTCATACAGAGTGAAGAAAGTCAGAAAGAGAAAAACGAATACCGTATGCTAACACATATATATGGAATCTAAAAAAAAAAAAAAAAAAAAAAAAATGGTCATGAAGAACCAAGGGGCAAGACAGGAATAAAGATGCAGACCTACCAGAGAATGGACTTGAGGATATGGGGAGGGGGAAGGGTAAGTTGTGACGAAGTGAGAGAGTGGCATGGACATATATACACTACCAAATGTAAAATAGATAGCTAGTGGGAAGCAGCCGCATAGCACAGGGAGATCAGCTCTGGTGCTTTGTGACCATCTAGAGGGGTGGGATAGGGAGGGTGGGAGGGAGACGCAAGAGGGAGGAGATATGGGGATATGTGTATATATATAGTTGATTCACTTTGTTATACAGCAGAAACTAACACACCATTGAAAAGCAATTATATTCCAATAAAGATGTTAAAAAAAAAAGGAAGCTCCTAACAACATTAACAGAAGAGCTGTTAGTGTCATTCTCTAATTCTCCTCTTGAAAAAAAAATTTAAGAATGACTTTACTGGGTCAGAAATATGCTTTCATACTTAATCTATGATAGAAAAATACATCAAATTTTTATGGAGGATCATGTCTAATCATGTTTTTTTTAATCTATGCTTTTTTTTTCTTTTCAATTTTATGTATGTATTTATTTATTTAAGCTGCATTGGGTCTTTGTTGCTGCGCACGGGCTTTCTCTAGTTGTGGCGAGTGGGGCTATTCTTCCTTGATGTGCGCGGGTGTCTCATTGAGGTGGCTTCTCTTGTTGGAGAGCATGGGCTCTAGGCACGCTGGCTTCAGTAGTTGTGGTGCGCAGGCTCAGGAGCTGTGGCTTACAGGCTGTAGAGTGCAGGCTCAGTAGTTGTGGCGCATGGGCTTAGTTGCTCAGCAGCGTGTGGGATCTTCCTGGACCGGGGCTTGAACCTGTGTCCCCTTCATTGGCAGGCGGATTCTTAACCACTGCACCACCAGGGAAGTCCCCTAATCATGCTTTAATAACCATTAAGCACAGAGTGAACTAGTTACTGGGGGTGAGAAAGAGAAAAAGCCAATAAGCCTTCACTGGGGTTACAGGCTGGTGGGACACGCAAACAGGTGATTTCAGCGTGTTGTGATAAATGCTATGACAAGTTAAGGGAAACACTGGATAAAAGACCATCCAGGAAGGACGAACAGGGTAAAAGAGACTTGGAATAACTGAACCTAACCTCGTAAAGTAAGAAATCTAGTCAACAAATAACCTTAGTTCATTCAGGATTTATCATTTACTGACTTACCTGTAAGAAAAGTATTATTATTTTCAGAGAAAACTATCTAAAAGGAGCAATCCTTCTCAATTAAAAATGTTTATTTGTCATCTATTATTTGTCAAACCTCATCCTGGGTACTAGTGTTATTTCCAAAGATGAATAAAACGAGAACAAGGAATTCTGTACAATGAAGGAGAAACACTCATAGAAATTTTCAACATAATGCGGAGTGACAGTAAAAGGCTGCTTAGAGAATCTGTGCCTGACTTAGATATGGAAATTGCTAGTTACCAGGAAACAAAACATGAGCCAAGTTTTTAAAGATAAGGATTGCAACACTTAGAAGGAAGCAAAAGAAAGATTTTTGTAAATGAATTTTTAAAAGAAGGTTTTTTTTATAGTTTTCATAAATGAATCAGATATAGTGTTCTGTTAAAAAGTATCTTCATTTGGGCTTCCCTGGTGGCACAGTAGTTAAGAATCCGCCTGCCAATGCAGGGGACACGGGTTCGAGCCCTGGTCCGGGAAGATCCCACATGCCGCGGAGCAACTAAGCCCGTGCGCCACAACTATGGAGCCTGCGCTCTAGAGCCTGTGGTCCACAAGAGAAGCCACCAGAATGAGAAGCCCATGCACCGCAACAAAGAGTAGCCCCTGCTCTCCACAACTAGAGAAAGCCCGCACACAGCAACGGAGACCCAATGCAGCCAAAGATAAATAAATTAATTAAAACAAACAAAAAAAGTAACTTCATTTGATGTTAAAACTAATTCCTTGACATTTAAAAAAATTCTTGTTGAATATAGTTGACTTACAATGTTATGTTAGTTTCAGGTGCACAGCAAAGTGATTCAGCTATATATATATATTTTTAAAAATTATTTTCCATTATAGATTATCAAAACATATTGAGTATGGTTCCCTATGCTATACAGTAGGTTCTTGTTGGTTATCTATCTTATATATAGTAGTGTGTATATTTTAATCCCAAACTCCTAATTTATCCCTCCCCCTCCTTTCCCCTGTGGTAACCATAAGTTTGTTTTCCATGTCTGTGAGTCTGTTTCTGTTTTGTAAATAAGTTCATTTGTATCATTTTTTAGATTCTACGTATAAGCAATATCATAAGATATCTGTCTTTGTCTGACTTACTTCACTTAGTATGATATGATGGTCTCTAGGTCCATCCATGTTGCTGCAAATGGCATTATTTCATTTTTTTTATGGGCCAGTAATATTCCATTGTATATGCAGACCACATTTTCTTTAGCCATTCATTTGTCAATGGACACTGAAGTTGCTTCCATGTCTTAGATTATTATAAATAGTGCTGCCATGAACACTGGGGTACATGTTGACATTTCAATGGGCATTCCAATGGTGTTTTAAACAATATGCTGAGTAGGAGACCAATATGGCACAAATATTTTAAATAATCACTGACAAAGAGTGTTAATGCTTAAACAACCTCCTCCTTCATGGCTCCTCTAGCCCCAAGTTGCACACCCCCGCTGTCAAGCACCCCTACAGGTATTCAGCAGAAATGGATGGACTCTGATATCCAAGGTCAAAAATAAAGAGCTCACTGGTCTAAACCCCGTGGTGAGAGACAACACCTTCTTTCCCATAGTCCAAGCAGAAGCACTGCTCATCTCACTTGACAAAAAGTAATAAATGATATTCTAGATCACAGAGTTTAGAGAGTAAGTCAACGTTTTTAATAATCATGATTTTTCATTCTAGCTCCTTTCAGCCTGTGCATTTACAGATTAATGTCCTCTTGCTCATTATTTAGGTTCCCTTCCTTTCTCTAGGTCTCCTCTACTTCCTAAGGCAAATAATACCCAAGAGTTAAACAACTATGATATAATAATGTATGTGTGTATATACATATATATATATATATATATACACATATAAGTACACATACATACACACAGTGATTTTTTTCTTATGGTGGTAAAATATTTTCTTGTTGTATTTTAGATGCCCTTTCTCAGATTCTTTAGCATATTCTTGAACCCTCTGGCTACAGAGGCAAAACTGAAGTTTTCAAGGAATACAACTCTCAGATCTAAAACATAGGTTTGCAAGTGATAGCTCAGTGCTCATGTTGGTGTAACTGCCATTTGGATATTTTCCCACAAAGTTCATTGACTAGCCCTTGCTAGTTGAACTCCAGTTGTCACTTTTCTGTCCCCTAACAATAGGAAGGCCACAGCTGGCTTAGGTACAATATCACCAACTCAAATTTCATGTCCTATAATGATGTGTCTACAAATCATACATGCCATCTAGTTGTTGAAGTTATTCTGCTGACCCTTGGTCCAATCTCACAAAACCAAAACTTTAATAATGAAAAATCATGCAGGAAGTATCTAGGTGTGCTAGGTGTGTGTGTGTAAGCACGCATGTATGTAAATGCATATGAAAAATCGGACAGGGACCATTCCATAATTTTTCTTAAAAATTATATACATATATGCACATGAAATTATATATATGTGGTATATGATTATATATTTTATATATACAATGTGTAGTATCTAGTACATACCTGAGGTATATATGTGATTATATATTATAAATATACAACATATATGTGATATTATATGATTACTCTCAATTATTATTTAACTCAGCAATCTAATAATATATTGAAAATAAGCAAAAAAATGTGATGAAATACATGAGCTCTTTAATGGTATTAACAAGTGCTAAAAAAATTCATTTTTAAAAAAAATAAAATTAATAGAGCCATGTGTTACTCAAAACTTTGGACAGATGATCAAGGTTTCTCTGAAAAATCATCTGAAGGTAATTTATTTCTGAAGACTCACCCCCAGTGCAAGAAAGGAAAAGCAATTTGTCAGGAACATACTTTATGAAATAGAAGAGCCATAAAGAACAATGCCCCTGATTAAATTTAGTTGAAAACTGACTTCCTGCAGCTGCTCAGAATGATCTCACTCTGAACATTTATTTTGACTTCATGCATGATCTGACAAACATAGCATCTTTACATACATACTTTCCCCCTCTTCCAACACCCTGAAATGATTCAGGAGCCATGCATGGATAACTTTGGGATCTCTGATTTATAGCATTTGATAACCAACAGACTAAAATATATTACTAAACTAATCCAATCAATATTTCAACATAAATATGTCCTCACAGTTTGTTGTGTAGGGTTCTTTAATACCAAGACTCCTATTATAAATTTTCTTTTAAATGTGCTAATCATTTTTACCTTCCATCATTTTGATTCAAAGACTCAATAATGTTGACATGCTTACAGAGCTTAGTAATTTGACTGCATAAATACTTTTTAATAAAAACTTGCCAAAGCAAATGACTAAATATTGCTTACAGCTAGGCTTATAAGAATCAAGCAAAACCAAAGATCTTTGGTTTTTCTTAAGCAAAGTACACGTTTCCTCTTCATGCGTGCTAAAGCATACTGAAAGTACATTTTCAACTATGGCATGAAATGATAGAAAATAAATCCCAATCACTGGGAAAACTATAGTCACAGGTAGGCTGAAATCAATTGTCACATATATTAGAGGTTATTAAGATCACAATGTATGTTCAGATACTTGATACCAACTTACTCCACAACAGTTTTATATTTATATATCTTATTCCATAAAAGCCAATGATACTGAGCAAGCTTTTGCAGAATTTTCACTACGATAGAGAAAACAGAAGCCTTATAGATGAGTGTCTACTACTACTTACATAACCTCTGGGGTTGAAGTGACAACTTTGCAATTTTTGTTTGGTTCTAGCTAAAAGAACTAACATTCCTCCCAAAGAATGTGAAGAAATGATAACAAATTCCAACTAAAAAGGTAATTCTTAAGAATCAAGTCAATCAACTGCATTATATGAATAAACAAAATCATGGTATACCCATATAATGGAACCCTACTCAACAGTGAAAAGGTACACAACGTGATCAATCTCAAGAGCATTGGGTAGGGCTTCCCTGGTGGCGCAGTGGTTGAGAATCTGCCTGCCAATGCAGGGGACACAGGTTCGAGCCCGGGTCTGGGAAGATCCCACATGCCGCAGAGCAACTAGCCCCATGAGCCACAATTACTGAGCCTGCGCGTCTGGAGCCTGTGTTCCGCAACAAGAGAGATTGCGATAGTGAGGCCCATGCACCACGATGAGGAGTGGCCCCCACTTGCTGCAACTAGAGAAAGCCCTCGCACAGAAATGAAGAGCCAACACAGTCATACTTAAATAAATTAATTAATTTTTTTTTTTTAAAAAGGCAAAATTCCTTTAAAAAAAAAAACCATTGAATAGGTTAAAACGTCAGACAAAAGAAAACAAACCCTGTAATTCCATTTATCTGATATTCTAGAAGGCTGCAGGAGCCAGACTATAAGGCATCAACTGCCAAGGAACAGGAAGGAAATTTGGGGGATGACGGACAAGTTTTCATCTTGCCTGCCGTGGTAAATACAACTGTTAACCACTTCAAAACTAATTCAACTGTCTAAAATGAATTTTTTTGTGTGAAAATTATTCCTGAACAAAGCTGATTAAAAACAGAAAAGAATCAGAGAAGCCAGACACTACATTCCATGATTCCAAACACAATATGATAAGCTCTTACAAGTTTTCTAAGTAGTTATACAATTACTGCATACAGAATATTAACTATGAAAGAATTTATAGCTATTGTTTAAAACTACCTCATACACTTCTGCAACTGTTCTATAATTCATCACACACTGTAGCTTTGAAGGACCACCCTCCATCCTCTTGGCTTATCCAAGTCTAGTATGAACCAGCCCAAAAAGTGATAACATTTCATAATCAAGAGTTCTCTGAATAGAGGGCAGACAGCATAAGCAAGAAGAACTACAATCCTGCAGCCTGTGAACAAAAACCACATTCAAAGAAAGATAGACAAGATGAAAAGGCAGAGGGCTATGTACCACATGAAAGAAGAAGATAAAACCCCAGAAAAAAAACAAAATGAAGTGGAGACAGGCAACCTTCCAGAAAAAGAATTCAGAATAATGATACTGAAGATGATCTAGGACCTTGGAAAAACGATGGAGGCAAAGATCGAGAAGATGCAAGAAATCTTTAACAAAGACGTAGAAGAATTAAAGAACAAACAAACAGAAATGAATACAGTAACTGAAATGAAAACTATACTACAAGGAATCAATAGCAGAATAACCGAGGCAGAAGAACAGATAAGTGACCTGGAAGACAGAATGCTGGAATTCACTGCTGCAGAACAGAATAAAGAAAAAAGAATGAAAAGAAATGAAGACAGCCTAAGAGACCTCTGGGAAAACATTAAAGGCAACAACATTTGCATTATAGGGGTACCAGAAGGAGAAGAGAGAGAGAAAGGACCAGAGAAAATATTTGAAGAGATTATAGTCAAAAACTTCCTTAACATGGGAAAGGAAATAGCCACCCAAGTCCAGGGAGCGCAGCAAGTCCCATACAGGATAAACCCAAGGAGAAACACGCCGAGACACATAGAAATCAAATTGACAAAAATTAAAGACAAAGAAAAATTATTGAAAGCAGCAAGGGAAAAATGATAAATAATATACAAGGGAACTCCCGTAAGGTTAACAGCTGATTTCTCAGCAGAAACTCTACAAGCCAGAAGGGAGTGGCATGATATATATAAAGTGATGAAAGGGAAGAACCTACAACCAAGAGTACTCTACCCGGCAAGGATCTCATTCAGATTCGATGGAGAAATCAAAAGCTTTACAGACAAGCAAAAGCTAAGAGAATTCAGCACCAACAAAGCACCTCTACAACAAATGCTAAAGGAACTTCTCAAAGTGGGAAACATAACAGAAGAAAAGGACCTACAAAAACAAACCCAAAACAATTAAGAAAATGGTCATAGGAACATACATATTGATAATTACCTTAAATGTGAATGGATTAAATGCTCCAACAAAAAGACACAGACTGGCTGAATGGATCCAAAAACAAGACCCGTATATATGATGTCTACAAGAGAACCACATCAGACCTAGGGACAAGTACAGACTGAAAGTGAGGGGATGGAAAAAGATATTCCATGCAAATGGAAATCAAAGGAAAGCTGGAGTAGCAATACTCATATCAGCTAAAATAGACTTTAAAGAATGTTACAAGAGACAAGGAAGGACACTACATAATGATCAAGGGATCAATCCAAGAAGAAGATATAATAGTTATAAATATATATGCACCAGATATAGGAGCACCTCAATACATAAGGCAACTGCTAACAGCTATAACAGAGGAAATCAACAGTAACACAATAAAAGTGGGGGCCTTTAAAACCTCACTTACAACAATGGACAGATCATCTAAAATGAAAATAAATAAGGAAACACAAGCTTTAAATGGCACAATAGACCAGATAGATTTAATTGACATTTATAGGACATTCCATCCCAAAACAGCAGATTACACTTTCTTCTCAAGTGCACACAGAACATTCTACAGGATAGATCATATCTTGGGTCACAAATCAAGCCTCAGTAACTTTAAGAAAATTGAAATCATATCAAGAACCTTTTCTGACCAAAACGCTGTAAGATTAGAAATCAATTACAGGGAAAAAAACGTAAAAAACACAAACACATGGAGGCTACACAATACATTACTAAATAACCAAGAGATCACTGAAGAAACCAAAGAGGAAATCAAAACATACCTAGAGACAAATGACAATGAAAACATGATGATCCAAAACCTATGGGATGCAGCAAAAGCAGTTCTAAGAGGGAAGTTTATTGCTATACAAACCTACCTCAAGAAACAAGAAAAATTTCAAATAAACAATCTAACCTTACACCTAAAGGAACTAGAGAAAGAAGAACAAACAAAACCCAAAATTAGCAGAAGGAAAGAAATCATAAAGATCAGAGCAGAAATAAATGAAATAGAAACAAAGAAAACAATAGCAAAGATCAATAAAACTAAAAGCTGCTTCTTCGAGAAGATAAACAAAATTGATAAACCAATAGCCAGACTCATCAAGAAAAAGAGGGACAGGACTCAAATCAATAGAATTAGAAATGAAAAAGGAGAAGTTACAACAGACACTGCAGAAATACAAAGCATCCTAAGAGACTACTACAAGCAACTATGCCAAAAAAAATGGACAACCTGGAAGAAATGGACAAATTCTTAGAAAGGTATAACCTTCCAAGACTGAACCAGGAAGAAACAGAAAATATGAACAGACCAATCTCAAGTAATGAAATTGAAACTGTGATTAAAAATTTTCCAACAAACAAAAGTCCAGGACCAGATGGCTTCACAGGCAAATTCTATCAAACATTTAAGAGAAGAGCTAACACCCATCCTTCTCAAACTCTTCCAAACATTGCAGAGGAAGGAATACTCCCAAACTCATTCTATGAGGCCACCATCACCCTGATACCAAAACCAGACAAAGATACTACAAAAATCGAAAATTACAGACCAATATCACTGATGAATAGAGATGCAAAAATCCTCAACAAAATACTAGCAAAAAGAATCCAACAACACATTAAAAGGATCATACACCATAATCAAGTGGGATTTATCTCAGGGGTGCAAGGATTCTTCGATATACGCAAATCAATCAATGTGATACACCATGTTAACAAATTGAAGAATAAAAACCATTTGATCATCTCAATAGATGCAGAAAAAGCTTCTGAAAAAATTCAACACCCATTTATGATAAAAACTCTCCAGAAAGTGGGCACAGAGGGAACCTACCTCAACATAATAAAGCCCATATATGACAAACCCACAGCAAACATCATTCTCAATGGTGAAAAACTGAAAGCATTTCCTCTAAGATCAGGAACAAGACAAGGATGTCCACTTTCAATACTTTTATTCAAGATAGTTTTGAAAGTCCTAGCCACAGCAATCAGAGAAGAAAAAGAAATAAAAGGAATACAAATTGGAAAAGAAGAAGTAAAACTGTCACTGTTAGCAGATGACATGATACTATACATAGGGAATCCTAAAACTGCCACCAGAAAACTACTAGAGCTAATCAATGAATCTGGTAAAGTTGCAGGATACAAAATTAATGCACAGAAATGTCTTGCATTCCTACACACTAATGATGAAAAATCTGAAAGTGAAATTAAGGAAACACTCCCATTTACCATTGCAACAAAAAGAATAAAATACCTAGGAATAAACCTACCTAGGAGACAAAAACCTGTATGCAGAAAACTATAAGACACTGATGAAAGAAATTAAAGGTGATACCAAAAGATGGAGAGATATACCATGTTCTTGGATTGCAAGAATCAACACTGTGAAAATGACTATACTGCCCAAAGCAATCTACAGATTCAATGCAATCCTTATCAAATTAACAATGGCATTTTTTACAGAACTAGAACAAAAAATCTTAAAATCTGTATGGAAACATAAAAGACCCCAAATAGCCAAAGCAGTCTTGAGGGAAAAAAACGGAGCTGAAGGAATCAGACTCCTTGACTTCAGACTATACTATAAAGCTATGGTAATCAAGACAATATGGTACTGTTACAAAAACAGAAACATAGAGCAATGGAACAAGATAGAAAGCCCAGAGACGAACCAAAGCACCTATGGTCAACTAATCTATGACAAAGGAGGCAAGGATATACAATGGAGAAAAGACAGTCTCTTCAATAAGTCGTGCTGGGAAAACTGGACAGATACATGTACAAGAATGAAATTAGAACACTCCCGAACACCATACACAAAAATAAATTCAAAATGGATTAGAGACCTAAATGTAAGACCGGACACTATAAAACTCTTAGAGGAAAACATAGGAAGAATATTCTTTGACATAAATCACAGTAAGATCTTTTTTGATCCACCTCCTAGAGTAATGGAAATAAAAACAAAAAGAAACAAATGGGACCTAATGAAACTTATTCTGCACAGCAAAGTAAACTACAAACTAGATGAAAAGACAACCCTCAGAATGGAAGAAAATATTTGCAAACAAATCAACAGACAATGGATTAATCTCCAAAATATACAAACAGCTCATGAATTCAGGGAATTTTTGTTGGGTGCTAATCTTTTAAATGAAAGAGAAGACCAACTCTTAACTAACTAAGCTCAACTAGAACATTGTTTATATAAAAAATAATCTTTAGGACTTCCCAGTCAGGATGCTATATTCATCAATTACTCTGAGAAAACTAATCTAAAAACAACAGTCCCCCCATTTCAAATTCCTACACACTAATGACACCAAAATTCATATCCCTTTCTCAAACTACTATGCTGTGAGTTTCAGATTCTCAAAGTCCCACAGAATCACAATTTAAAAAGAAAACCTCTCACATTTAGCATCAAAATGCCAATAAATTCAAAGGTAAGGACCTTAGTTTCATGATAAAACAGTCATTTAAGAAGGAATTAGAATACAATGTACAAAAGTAAAATAGCTAGCTAGTGGGAAGCAGCCACATAGCACAGGGAGATCAGCTTGGTGCTTTGTGACCACCTAGAGGGGTGGGATAGGGAGACTGGGAGGGAGACGTAAGAGGGAAGGGATATGGGGATATATGTGCACATAGAGCTGATTCACTTTGTTATACAATAGAAACTAACACAACAATGTAAAGCAATTATACTTCAAAAAAGATGTTAAAAAAATTAAAAAAATAAAATGTTACATAAAAAAAGAATACAGTGTAACGTAAGACATTCTGGAAATAAGTGGGACATATTACTACTCATGATTTCAGACAAAAAATGGATAGTCTTTTTAGATACAAGACATTTATGGTTTATACATGCTAATAATATTAAAATATATTTATATATATCCCTGAAGTTTCTTCTCTAGCATCAAGATACTTCTAGTACCTGATACTGTATCTTAGAAACCCCTGGCTGTAAAAAAAAAAAAAAAAAAAAAGCTTCATCTTTGTGACATTTCTGCCAAGATATCAAAGAAAAATCATTAATTCAATAAATTCTTAGATGCTCATTAGTGTACTGGATATTATAAGGCACATAAAGATTAATTATGATCACTGCCTTCCAGGAGTTCACCACCTAATGAGAGAGATAAGATACATCTACACGTAGCTAAATCACAAGGTAAAATGAGAAGGTAAATAATTACAAAGTATTATGCAAAGTTAAAGGACAATAGATCACTAGAAATTTACAACCTAGTTAAAGATATACGTCTTTACAGCTCTAAATCAAGGTAAAATGTGAATATAACATTGTAAATTTAAAAGTATTACAAGATATAAGAGACGTCCAAGTCCCATCGGGCTGGAAGGAGAGGGTGTCCTCATGGGACAGACAGCATTTTATTGAGCACAGCTGCATGGAGAGTTTTACTACAAAAAACAAAACAAAAAAACACTAGCATATGCTACTAAAACCATCTGAACATCAGTACAGCAAAGGATCTAGAAGTTCTGACCAATCAGAATGGACTGCCAGACAATCAGAATGGATTATGGGTGGTACCAATGTGATCAAGCTGCAGATCAGCCTGAGAAAGGGCCCTGGGCACAGGCAGTGAGGAGAAAGGACCTGGGAGAAGACAAGGCACGGCTGACAACAGCAGCAAACGCCACACACCCTGATTCTCACCGTAGTGAGTTTAGAGTTTATCCAGGAGACAAAGGAGAAACACTCCACCTCGCCACAGTAACCTCTCTCTCACACAGACACACACACACACAGACACACACAGACACACAAACACACAGACACACACAGCACACTCTGGGGCCCTAACTAACCTTTTACACTCCATTAGGATCCTCAGAATATTTTCTAACACCCCCATTCTAGTTTAATGGTCCACACCCACGCTTTCCTTTGTCATAGAACCTATCACACAGAACTAGAGCTTTTGCATTATGTGTTTTATAATCTACCACACCGAATGCTAATTTCCTCTTTACTTCTATTATACTGTAAGTTTCTTGGGGGCAGGAACTATATTTTATTTATTTATATATTCACAGTAACCATCAAAATATCTAACTGTAAAAGGGATTCGATGGATGCTTGAATGAATGAATGAATGAATGAATCACAAGTTAAATGCTACATTCTTATTTCTGCCATTGGGTTATTCTAGAGAGACTATATCTCATTCCAAAGCTTTCTCTCTTTTTTACTCAGTTTACCTTAACTAGAGTCTAACAGAACAGGGTTTAAAAATGCTTACCTACCTTAAAAGGCATTATTTTCTTAAATGATCAGTATACTGTCAGATTACTTATGTTGTGTGATCGATTTTGTGACTGTTTCTGTACAATTCTTATTCTCTTCTACTTGATTCCATTACTTCCTTCATCTCTTAACCATAATTAGTGTGACTATAATTCTCCCGTAAGAACCTCCAGCAATGTTTCTTAATCTTTTTTTCAGATTCAGAGAGCTATGGAGTCTTTTTATTTTTTTGCGGTATGCAGTCCTCTCACTGCTGTGGCCTCTGCCGTTGCGGAGCACAGGCTCCCGAAGCGCAGGCTCAGTGGCCACGGCTCACGAGCACAGCCGCTCCGCGGCATGTGGGATCTTCCCGGACCGGGGCACGAACCTGTGTCCCCTGCATCGGCAGGCGGACTCTCAACCACTGCGCCACCAGGGAAGCCCAGCTATGGAGTCTTTATCCCAAAAAATGTCCATCCACTCCAAATTCAATATATTATGATTTTATTTTATGAAGCCCCAAAGTAACATTAATTAGGTCAGAGAGTAGTTTCCTGTGAGGGGGGCTGGCGACGGCAGGGAGGAGGCGAAGGCTCCGGCAACCCTGGGATGATACTCTACTTATTGATCTCAGTACTGTTCACACTGCTGTGCTCCCCTTTGAGAAAATTCATTGAGCTGTATCGTTATCACTTGTGCACTTCTATGTTTGTGTTTTAATATTCATTATGATGGAAAACATTGGTAATTACTGTCAGAGTTGACAACTTTCCGGACCCTGGTTAAAAATTGACTAGAGCAACAACTGTCCTTCTCTTACAGTATCTGTTAAAGATGCAGAAAAAGGACTAACTAGGGTGAGGGAGGAGAGCAATGGTGGTTGGGGGCAGGGCGGGGAGTGCATAACCCTCCCCATCATCACTTTTATTTACCTAGTACAAGCAAATAACAATCGCCCAATATTCTTTGCTGTGGACAGTTTACACTTTTCTGATCTAATACAGTGTCAATAAAATCATCGCTAGAAAAACAAAACAAACCTCCAATGCCTATCAATGATGAGCAAGAAAAAAATCTGCTCCGTAAAATCTTCCTAGCAAATCCTACCTTGCTTCTCTTCTATTTTTTCACCCTCATCTCTGTATCCTGTGATTATTCTGATCATGGGGCCAGGCTTCTCCATCCTGGTTCTGACCAACGGTGGGTTTTACCTACTTGGGAGAAGACAGGAGGCAGATGTTGCGAGCCCACCAATGGACTTTTTCATCACAGACCACTACCAGAATATAAACATGAGACTTGAGTCAGTATCAGGCTGGAGCTGTAGAATTGGGGGTATTAGCCCACACATCTGACACCCAAACTTACTACCCCACATTTCCAAAAACAGACATCTGGGGATAGGAAAACAGTCAGTTAAGAGTACAGGAGTACAGTACAAAGAGTCTTCATAAACTGTCTTCCTCTTTAATCTCAAGTCCACAACCACAGCTAGGTTCCAAATATCACTGGCGGTGCCCATTCTATGTCTCCTTGACTGGGTCTTCACCCTGCCTCAGTTTCATGTACAGACTGAACACACACCCGAATCAGAACCTATCAGCTCTCAGAGCAGAGGTAATCTAGTTACTGAAAATACACAGGTCATCAAAGTCACTCAAAACCTCATGGTGAGAGAGAACAGAGTAACTGTAATCAAATACTTATTAACAAATATTTTCTGAGAATCTAATTTTCTAGGCACAAGGGACTTTACATTCATTGAGCTTACATTCACTTGAGCAAGAAAAATTAGTCATATTTTCTGAACTCCAAATGGCAGAACTCAATGCAACTCTTTGCTACTTAGGAAAAAATAACAATTTTTTTTTTTTTTTGGCTGCACTGGGTCTTTGTTGCTATGCACAGGCTTTCTCTAGTTGCAGCAAGCAGGGGCTACTCTTCATTTCAGTGTGCAGGCTTCTCATTGCGGTGGCTTCTCTTGTTGCAGAGCATGGGATCTAGGGTGCTTGGGCTTCAGGAGTTGCAGCACACAACCTCAGTAGTTGTGGCGCACGGGTTTAGTTGCTCCATGACATGTGGGATCTTCCTGGACCAGGGATTGAACCCATGTCCCCTACATTGGCAGGCGGATTCTTAACCACTGTACCACAAAAGAAGTCCCAATAACAGATAATTTTATATTTTTCTTTTTGTTTCTCCCGACTCACTAGCATATACTCAGATCACCATGAACTGTTTTCACAATAAATAAAAACATTAAGGGCTTCTTTATAAAAAAAAAAACAAAACCTGGTAAATGGAGAGAGGTGACTTTCAAAGTAGAAACAAAGACAAACATTTGTAAAAAAAAAAAAAAAAAAAAAAGACAAACATTTGTGAAAGATGTAGAAGACTGAATGCATTCCGTACATGATCAGACGTAAGGTCACCACTGAACTTTGCTTCAGCGCTATCCCTTGGCAAACCCTGCTCCTCTGTTACTGTCTACATCAGCCTTCCTTCTTTCCATTCCTAATGTGTAAAGATCTCACTTTCTCTTCAACTGGAGATGATTCTCTACATATTCATGTTTTATTCCATAATTATAAGGTATTACATTGTAGATTAGCACACTGAATAAATAAAAAAATAAGAACAAGCGAAGCAGCGGTCCACAACCCTAACTTGGCTTTTCAAAACTCATGAATATTTTTTCCATTTCCATTGTAAAGCCTTTCTGTTAAAAATACAGTTAATAGGAACAATGTTTAGTTACCTGTGTCCAATTAGTTTAACTGGGTAGGGTTTGGATTTAATGAGATTTATTCCAAGACTTTAATTCCCACATGAAGCAGTTAGCTTCACTCATCTCCCTATTAGGGACTCTATCTCCACCCCAGCCAGCCACGTCCCTAAGCATCAGACTATGCATCACGGCAAACAATGTTATTACAACTCGAAAATCAACAACAAATACACTTTCTTCTTAAACATCTTCATATATGGACAAATGGATGCTAGATAAATCATATAAATCTTCTTGGAAGATTTCCGTGACATTACTCATAAATGTGTTCAGAAATATAAGAAATGATTATTTCGAAATTTGGGCAAAAATAATGGCACCCATTCCCAGATCCGGCAATGTACACTACTTTCAGATGCGAGTAAACATGTTGGATGTTGTATTTCTCACTAGTGGCCAACCCAATTCAATAAAATTAATCAGTACAGAAATCTACTTTTTCATAGGCATTCTAGATGGTTCTCATGATCAAGGAAGAGCTGGGAAGTACTGTGTTAATACCCTTTCACAGCTCTGGTTCATGTAATTATGTTCATGAGCTACACCCATCACAAAGAGAAAAAGCACTCAGTACCAGATCGCTGGCCACTAAGCAGCCTATAGGCATGAAACAAACAGCCCCCAATTCATATCTTGCCCACATGGCCATTATGCTCCTCTCTGAAGCAACTGGCCCAGACACTTCTATACACATACTTGAGTATTTTTTCATACACTGTCCATGTCAAGTCTTCAAGAATACAGTCAGAGGAATCCATAAAGTTTAAAAATAAAGATGCACAGGGGCTTCCGTGGTGGCGCAGTGGTTTGAGAGTCCGCCTGCCGGTGCAGGGGATACGGGTGCGTGCCCCGGACCGGGAGGATCCCACATGCCGCGGAGCGGCTGGGCCCGTGAGCCATGGCCGCTGCGCCTGCGCGTCCGGAGCCTGTGCTCCGCAGCGGGAGAGGCCGCAGCAGTGAGAGGCCCGCGTACCGCAAAAAAGAATTTAAATAAAATAAAATAAAATAAAGATGCACAAAATGATAAGAATTTAAATTGTCTTCCTAGCTGTCACTGTGGCTATATTCTTTGATAATGCATCCAGACACGCCCAATCTCATGCCTTTCTCCTATGGTAACCAGCTGCTTTCAAAATAACAGCTCCAATATTAAAAACGTGAAGTAAAAATTTTGATGCCATAAAGATGTATTTTACATCATTTCAAAATACATGTATTTAAACTCACAGCTACAGTATGCTGCATCAAATATTTTTATTTTTTGCAGCAAGGAGGTGATTTCTCAAACTATAAACATTTCAGTACATTTAATAACACATATGGTAGAAGTAGAACTAAATTTCATAGCTAGTCTACTTATATCTAGACTATAAATTCTTGTGTTTGCCAAAAGGGTGAACTATACACATGCTGGCAATGAGCTAGATTTAAACTGTGCTTTCATCAAACGTACTCTCACATCTAAAAATAGCTCCCCATGCAAAGATCAGGAAAACCAGAGAGCACAGATAACAAATCATTAAGAAATAAATTATTTATCTCTTTAAAATATATGTATGCATAACTCAGAAGTAAGTTAAATTATACTGAGTTTTACTCGATGCTAATATAAAAATCTTGAACCTTCTACAGCAGTATATATCTTTTATATGAGATCAGTTTGTATTCCTTTAAACTGTTTGAATAAAAACTCAAATTACCATTATTTTAGTCAATGTTCAAAGTCCTCACAAATATCGATATCTGATAATGCTACTTCATGAGACTGTGAAATAGTAGAATGTTTTTTTTATTTTGAATAAGATTGGCCTATTTCTACTTGCAGATACCATTCAAAGCAAAGAAATAATACAACATGGTTAAGCAGCTCTCTCCCTGAGGTGGTTTTCTGTAAAAAGAATTTGAAGGAAAATGAACAGTCACCATTCACTAAGAAGAGAAAAAGCAAGCTCAAGAGCAGAACTGATATAACAGACACTGGCTGAAAGAAAGCATACCTTTCCCTCTCTCCTTCCGTGACGTCATATAAGCGGTTGGCACCTCCATCAGCACAGGCTCTTAAAAGAGCTTCAAAAAGAAAAAAAAACAAAGAATATTTCAATATAGGAAGCTTAGAGCAGTATCTTTCAAAGGCTGAACGTTAAAAGGCACTCAGACACACACACGCATACACACACACTCACGCTCCCCTCCTTGGATCATTTCACATTCAGCCAGTGACACTGCTGGTACTGAAAACGATCCTACACATCACACACACAAGCGAGACCACCAGGCAAGTCCCTTGCTCCCTTATTTTATTAATTTTTATAGAAATTTTCTATTTATGGCAGGTATTAAGGGTTTCCATATTTTACTGTGATATGGAAGATTTCTTTTAAAAATAAATCATAGGGCTTCTCTGGTGGCGCAGTGGTTGAGAGTCCGCCTGCCAATGCAGGGGACACGGGTTCATGCCCCTGTCCAGGAAGATCCCACATGCCGCGGAGCGGCTGGGCCCGTGAGCCATGGCCGCTGAGCCTGCATGCCCGGAGCTCGTGCTCCGCAACGGGAGAGGCCACAACAGTGAGAGGCCCGTGTACCACAAAAAAAAATAAAAATAAATAAATAATAAGCATAACATCATAAGTTTATTTTAAAGTATGAAGTAACTAATAATCTAGATATATATGACTGTAAAAATTGAGAAGTTGGTACAAAATTGACTGAAACTTGGGAAGCACTAAGATAATCAGATAAGGCAAAAGAGCCCCAGCTGCCTCTCTAACTGGGCCTTTTTATCTCTTGGCTTACCGTGCTTTTCCCCTAGTATCATCCTAGGATTTGATGCTGCTGGTCAATCATTCCTTGAAATTTTCTTAGTCCATTGTCTACTATTTTTGTCGTTGTTACTTCTCTAATTTCTAATTTTCCCAGAAATGGTCAGTATCTTAGCATCAATTCATCCCTTTATTTAAAAAAATATATCCTTTATCTAATAGTTTCAAATCAAACTTTTTCTTTTTAATCCTGGGCAATATAAGAGTGAATGCTGAGATGTCTAAGATTCTAATTCCTCACCCTGAACAGACCAAAGCCTTGCCTCTGTCCCCACATAGCTGTTAAAACCAATCATTAGGTCATAAAAATCAGCAAAGACCTTGGACACCAGCAGTTTCAGAAGAAATAAACTATAATCGGCCCTCCATACCCAAAGGTTTCAAATTTGGTCCCCTGCTGAATCTGTGGAAGGAGCTGAATTCCTGTATTGCACCATTTTGTATTAGTGACTTGAGCATCTGCGGATTTTGGTATCTCAGGGGTTCCTGGAACCAATCTCCCACGGATACCGAGAGACAACTGTATTTTTTTTGAGCTACTTCCTCATTTTATTGCACTTATGAAATCACCTTCCCTTTTTGCAAATTTAGCTACACATTTAAAAGAGTGTTTATAAAATCTACCTCCAAATTTCTAGGTGTTTTATAACAGGTGGAATATTGGAAAAGATAGTTAATTGACCGTACTGGCATGAGTAAAGGTCCCAAAGAATTTTCCACTAATCAATGATATACGGGAAATAGTTTTCTGTCCTATATTATATCAGAAATAAAACAGAGGCCAAGTGGGGAAAAAAAAAAAGAAATCCCTTTTTTGCTTCAACCTCTTCAACTGTAAATGGTAATAGTATCACCTTTGACAGAGGTATTAAGCAATTAATGACTTAATAATTATAATAGTGCTCATCACAATACTGGAACATAGTAAGCATTCAACAGACTAAGGCATTCATTAGTCATCTTTCTCCATTCCTGTTAGAATGAAAATAAAGTCTAAAAAGCATTGTTTTTCTAGAAAAGAAAAGCCTAAGGTCCTTAAAAAGTGCAAAACAAAAATAAGAGTTTTTACAAGATATCTAAGAGGGACATCTCATTTTACCCATTACCGACAACAAGTATTTCCCTTTAAGGAAAGGGACCCAAATTCAAATTATACCACAAACATAACCTGCAGAAGATCACAAAATATTCTGCATATTTCCTTAATACCAAACACTAAAAGTTCAAAAACATCAAAGGATAAATGGAGAGATAATCTCACATACAAAAGATGATGTAGAACAAATGAATAGGGAGATGGAAAAGACTGATAAATAGAAACAGATGGGGGCTGCCCTGGTGGCGCAGTGGTTGAGAGTCCGCCTGCCGATGCAGGGGACACGGGTTCGTGTCCCGGTCTGGGAAGATCCCACATGCCGCGGAGCGGCTGGGCCCGTGAGCCATGACCGCTGGGCCTGCGTGTCCAGAGCCTGTGCTCCGCAATGGGAGAGGCCACAACAGTGAGAGGCCCGTGTACCGCAAAAAAAAAAAAAAGAAACAGATGGTAAACTGTAATTACCCTCAGAGTATATAATACATTTCTCTGTAAACAAAATTAACAAGTCTGTTGTATCTTTTTATGTAAGATCTTTTTATGTAAAATTGATTCACTGAAGTAAAATGAAAATCTAGAAGTAGTGGCAAAGGATTATCAAATAGAATGACTTGTCATGTTTTCGCACTATATCATTTTACAAATATCAGTTGAATTCAACATTTATACCTATCACGTGGCAGGCCCTAAACAGAATAGAAAGATGAATAACAGAAAGAACTAGTTCTCCAGACTCACACTATTGTGGAAAAAGGAGAAAGAGAAGCACATATTTACATTGCACTGTAGACATTGATGAGGGCTATGACAGAAGCAATGAAACATGATGGGAGGACTGGGACAGGAGACAATTTCAGTGGACAAATCTGTAAAACTGTGTATTATTAACTCTAGTTCAGCTAAAATCAGTGTTACTTTGATAATCCAAAATTGTTTTCTCCTGCCTGTTATTTCTCACACCCAGACTTAAACTGGTATTTTTAGAGCAGTTTTAATAAAAGAGAAATACCTAAGTCTTAGGAAGTATATTTGTCCACATCTATTCTTGTTTTAAATGAATAAAAGAGTTAAAATAACCGTGATGAAATCTGTGGACCACTCTTTTATTACCTAGAAGCTGGGATTGTGGTGCAATCCATCTGAAAGAAAACACAAGCTCCAGTCTGTCCCTAAAACTATTTTGTTTTGTTGTCAATAAAGTTTAACAAAAAAGATATACTCTACCACTTTTAAATCTTATTAATGAAATATTTTCCATGTACTTAAATAAAATTGCATTTGGAAAACAAAATTTCAAGCATGTATTACATAATGTTGGCATGAATTCATTGGTAGCAATTTGAAAGCTGAGTAAACAAATGACTATTAATGAAAGTGACCAACTAAAAAAATCAGTAGCAGAGGACACTCTCAAATAAGATATTTTTGATAAATCACGAATCAGCCTCAAAAATATGTTCACTCCATCATCATTTAAATTGTCCCACGCTTTAATGAAAAGAAGTTACTGCATGAGTTATCTTTAATGTAAAAATGTCATTGGCTCATACAGCAAAATTTTTGCAGATTTATCAAATACTACAGTTTCAATGCTTGAATAGTTATTTACTATGCATCAGGCTGATAAACAGCTGAAGACTAAAATACATTAAAATCTCTACATCAACTTTATATATTGGTACTACCAATAAGCATACTAAATACATCTGAAACTAATTTTTTTTTAACCTGGCATAAGTTACTGTTACTGACAAATAATGAAGAGCTCCACTCACAATCAGAGGTTACTTGGTTAGTTCATTAATTTCTGTTGAATAAAGCTGGACAGAAATGATTTGACTTTCTGAAAAGTAGACTATGATATTGGTTCCAAGTATTAAGATGTAAGAAAAAATAAAGTAAAATCAAAGAAACATTTTTCAGTGTCAGTCAACTGAAAGAACACTAGACATAAAGGATTTTGATTCCTATCTGGATCAGCCACTTATCAGTACTATGACTGATCTAATCCCAAGCGTGCTGATTCCAATGCAAAATAGAGTATCATATATATTTTACCAAGCTCACAAAATTTTTCAGGAACTGGAGAGAGACAACAAAGATAAAACCAGAAGGAAGTAGCATGGGGAAACATATTCTCTTACATGCAGTTGATAAAATTATAATTTTGAGAGACAGTTTGGCAGATTTATAAAAATTTCAATGTGTATGTCCTTTGATCCAGAAATGCTAGGTAGCCTCTATAAAACTTGCCCAAATTCACAAGGGCGTATGTACAAGGATAGTCACTGTGATATCATATGTAATCCTGAAAAAGCTGTTAGCAAACTTGAATGGTCATCACTTAAATATTGGTAAAATATATCAAAGCCCTTGTAAGGAACCATTAAAAAAAAAGTAGCTCTTATATGTATTTATATGTTATCTCTTATAAGATATGTTATTTAAAACTTTAGGTCAAATCTTCCTTGCAACAACAACTCAGAGAATATATAGAAATATGCCTAATTCAATAAAACTAAGAATTGTACCAAGGTTACTATGTCAAGAATGCTTATCCAAGTCATCAGTGATCAGCATTAATACGATGCACCCACACTGGAGAAAGGACGCTAGACCTACACCCTGAGGAAGCTCATCAAAACAGCAAGGCACAACAGCTCAAGAGACCCAAGAATCAAGTCTTCCTGGTCAGAAGCATACCAAACAAGGAGTGACCAGAATGTTTGAAAGTCACTCCTGGGAAGTAACTAGACGTTCACTATTTTTGTTAACAATCATTATTTATTACCTGTCTTGAAACTCTTCCTTAAAGCTAAGTAAACTTAGTGTTGCGTAAAGCCTATCATGTCTTCTTAGTTTGCTAATCCAAGACCACTTCTGTGTTGCACACAATGAACTCTTTAACCTTGATTATTCATAAGGAATAGGCATGGGATCATGGAAGACACTCTTTCACTCTTACATTAAAACACTGTGCTGCTAAAAATATTTTTACAAGAAATATGAATTATATTGTAATTACAATTTTAAAACCAGTAATAATAACTAAAAAGGAAAATACACATAAGGTAACAAGAATAATTTCAGATCCAATCCCATTATTAGGAGAAGAAATCAAATATTTTGACAGACTTGGTCAGGATTGAGTTGAAGGTGCCTACGTTAATCTGGAGGAAAGCAAAGATCCAGAATCTTATGTAGAAGATGTCTTACAGAATTCCTGGACAGCTAAACACCTCCAGTTAGCCAGATCCTGTTTACTCCTAACACAGGTCCTTCTTCCCTAGTACTCCAAAGATACAATCAGTCTTTGTGTACCTGAAATCAACCTAGTCTATGGCTATTACTGCTTTAAGCCAGGATTCTCTCCCTACTTTAGGAACAACAGTAAACCACGTAATTCCCAACTTCTATTCTTCTACCCAGATGAGCTAGTGTGGCTGGAAAAAAAAAAGGGGGGGGGTACCTTCTGGACTAGCCTCAGAAATAGTCTACCAACAAGTACACATCACATTCTTTATTAAGAAGTGATAATCACTTATGAAACATGTGAGGGCAGACACAACTACTCGGATATCAGGAAGTTCACTATCAGGCATTACAGAGGTTAAGTGGTTTGTCTTTTGTTTTATTTTTATTGCAGTAAGAACACGTAACATGAGATCTACCCTGTTAAAATTTAAGTGAATAATACAGTGTCATTAACTACAGGCACAACATTGTACAGCAGATCTCTAGAACTTAATCATCTAGCGTAACTGAAACTTGACTTCTGTTGAACAGTAACTCCCCATCTGCCCCTGCCCCGAGCCCATGGCCACCACTGTTCTATCCTCTGCTTCCCTGAGTTTAACTGTTTTAAATTTCACATACAAGGGGAATCATGAAGTAATCTGTTTTTCTGGGACTGGCTTCTTTCATATTGTATAATGTCCTTCAGTTTCTCCCATGTTGTTGCATATTGCTAGATTTCCTTCCTTTTTAAGGCTGAATAATATTCCATTATCTGTATATTCCATTATCTGTGTATTCCCTGTTTCCATTCATCCATCAATGGACACTTAGGTTATTTCCAGATCTTGGTTATCTTGAACAGTGCTGCAGTGAACATGGAAGTGCAGCTATATCTTTAAGCATCTAATTTCAATTCTTTTGAATAAACAGCCAGAAGTGGGATTGCTGGGTCATATGGTAACTCTATTTTAACTTTTTATTCTCTTTCTCATAGCGGCTGCACTGTTTTGCATTCCTACCAACAGCAAAGTAAGGTTTGAGTTTCTCCACCTCCTCACGAATACCTGCTGTCTTTTTTTTTTTTTTGATAATAGCCAAACTAAGAGGTTTGAAGAGGTATCTCATTATGGTTTTGATTTGCATTTCCCTAATGATTATAACGTTGAGCATCTTTTCATATACCTGTTGGCCATCTGCAGGTCTTCTTTGAAGAAATGTCTATTCAGTTCCTTATCCAATTTTTAATTGGGTTATTTGATTTTTTTTCTGGATAATGAGTTGTCGGAGATACTTACATTTTGGGAAATTAATCCCCTATTATATATAAGGCTTGCAAATATCTTCTCCCATTCTGTAGATTGCCTTTTCACTCCTGCTCATTTCCTCTGCTGTCCAGAAGCTTTTTAGTTTGATATGGCCCTATTTACCTAATTTTGCTTTGTTTGGTTTTTGACATCAGGTCTATGCAATCATTGCCAAGACCAGTGTCCAGAAGCTTTTCCCCTATGTTTCCTTCTAGGAGTTTTACACTTTCAGGTCTTACATTTAAGTCTTTAACCCATTTTTCAGTGAAGATAAGTGTTTTTAACCAATTTTCATCACTAGGGACAATGCTAACATAAAGCCGTACTTCATATTTTATACTTACGGCAGCCAAGAAGGTCTAAATCAATTAATTCTTCCAGAAATATCCCTTGCTTAAAAACATTGACCTGTAAGTATTCTCTGCCATGTTAAAACTTCAACCATATCATGAAGCCTAATAAGAAATATAAGGACTCATGGAAGGTTTCCTTTAATGAACTATTATCCTTAAACACATTTAGGTGTTCACTTTTAGTATTTCTTAAATTCTTCATAAAAAACAGAATGCCTGTTTAGGATATTTCTGTGATTTAAAAGAGAAGTTACAGGATCTTCCTTGGAGACCTTCACGCGTGGGGAGTGTTAAATATATTGGTCAACGATAAAAACAAGGGAAAATACATCTAAGGTGCTCTTAACTACGTATACAGTAATACAGATATTGATTTTTACATTTGTACAATTTTAAGCACAAGAAATGGTTACAGTGGTACTCCTGCCGAAGAGGACAGGGTTAGGACAAAGCTTCATTTTTTGCATAACTAATTTTCTTCAAGGGAACACCGCTCGTGCACTCGCAGCCCGTAAGTGGCGTTAAATCTACACCCAAATTCAGATTTGGCCCATGGCTCAGTTCATGCTGTTACATCTCCTGCCTGGGGGCACTGATTCAGAGACAGAGATGTGATCCAATCAAAGGTAATGAAACCTAGGGAGACTTTCCCAGGTTCCCTTTTCTGCTGTCCTGCCACCTGAGAGACTGTAAGCTTGGATCTATGATGGGCTATCATAACAGCCCAGAGCATGGAGCCAATACAGGAAGGTAAAACTAGGAGACAAGAGTACTGTTTGAGTCCTCATAGTCCTAGCAATAGCCTTTTTAATTATTGGGTTGGCCAAAAAGTTCGTTCGCGTTTTTCCATAAGAGGTTATGAAAACCCGAACGAACTTTTTGGCCAACCCTATACATGCGCTAACAAGTGCCCTTCTTTGGCTCAGGCCAGTTTGAGTTGGGTTCTCTGTCATTTGAAACTGAAGGAGCCTTAACTAATCCAAATATTAATTTCTACTTCAAAGACACAGAATCTTCCTCTTGGTTGGAGAATACGACCTTATTATGTCTCAAGTCTATACTGCATCAAGGCCTTAAAAGGAGGTATATATTTTTGTAGGTAGTTGGCTTATTATGTGTATACACTCTCACCTGCAAAGCCTTGATTATGATCCAAATTAGTCAGTCCGTGGACATGGTTAACAGACGGATTAGCATGCTTTCTCTATGGGGATGTTATTTCATGGGGAAAAACTTTCATTCAAAGCCTTTTGTGGAAATATGTGCTCTCTGAAAGAGACAGCAACAATTTACTTTGCTCACAGGAGTACCAAGATGCATAATTAATTGCTGTTTAGATAACTCTTTCACAGTTTTAGACGAAAGGTTTAATTTACAGTATACTTATGTGCAATTATTAAGAGAGCTCACATTATATGTAACATCCCACAAACCGTGAGTGGAATACTCTTTAAATTTTAGTTAAGTCAGTAACACAGAATTATCCTCATTTCAAATAAAAAGCAAATGGTGTTTATATTGAGCATCTACATGCACAGTGCCGTGCTAGCCCCAACGGGCTAGTTCACGCCATGTAACGAAAAACTTTTATTACCTTTAGGTATATGCTGCTGTGTAAATTCTATTACCCCTTCTCTCTACCACCTTCCACCTCCTCCTCTCCTAGTTATGTGCTATGGAGATAAAGTGTGACATTTAGTCATCTTTGATGCTCTTTATGAAGTCTACAATCAGGTACCACCTCAACACTTAGTGACACTAAATACATCATTACTAAGAAATCTTAAAAACAACCAAACATCAAACTGCCTGTCTATCCTAAAATGGCATGGGGAAAATTTTCTTAAAGATGAGTAAAGCTCATCATGTGTAAAAACTGCCGAGAGGGAAGCAGCGCAGAAAAACAGGGTCTTGTGAATAAAGCTATAGCACGTGCAAGTCTGTCCTAATGTGAGTTGTTAGGAATAATTAGGGTTGAGTGCATTCTCAATCATTAAATTTCTACTAAAGACTGGCCATTCTTTAGGGACAAGATGGCAAATATGCCTACTCAATCCACAGGGAATAAGGAAACATATAACAGACCTTTGTTGGTGTTGGTTATAAACACAGGGTTGCTCAACCTTGCTACTATTCACAATCTGGGCCTTTGCTGTAAGGGGTCGTCCAGTACATTGTAGGATGTTCAGCAGTGTCCTTGGCCTTACCCACTAGATGCCAGTCATACCTGAGATGTGACAACCAAAAATATCCACAGACAATGGCAAATATCCCCTACTCAGCAAAAATCACTCCCAATGCCCAAACCGGAGGACCACTTACACCTCGGCAGGCTGCCCAGAGTCCCACCATATCCAGCTGTAAGGCAGACTGCTCATCGCTATTCTCGAAAATTCCAATTTAAAAGCAAGACTATCACCCAGAAACTACATTCCACCTAGCTACCAATGTCAGGTGAATTAACAAAGCAACTTATGTCCCAGCTAAATTGCCTTCCATAGACCACTACCTAACAGCATACACAAAAATAAACTCCAAATGGATTAAAGACCTAAATGTAAGACCAGACACTATAAAACGTAGAGGAAAACATAGGAAAAACACTCTTTGACATAAACCACAGCAAGATCTTTTTTGACCCACCTCCTAGAGTAATGAAAATTAAAACAAAAATAAACAAATGGGACCTAATTAAACTTCAAAGCTTTTGCAAAGCAAAGGAAATCAAAACAAGACGAAAAGACAACCCTCAGTATGGGAGAAAATATTTGCAAACAAATCAACGGACAAAGGATTAATCTCCAAAATATACAAACAGCTCATGTAGCTCAATATAAAAAAAAAACAAACAACCCAATCAAAAAATGGGCGGAATTCCTAAATAGACATTTCACCAAAGGGGACATACAGATGGCCAAGAGGTGCGTGAAAAGATGCTCAACATCACTAATCATTAGAGAAATGCAAATCGAAACTGAAATGTGGTATCACCTCACACCGGTCAGAATGGCCATCATCAAAAAATCTACAGACAATAAATGCTGGAGAGGGTCTGGACAAAAGGGAACCCTCCTGCACTGTTGGTGGGAATGTAAATTGATACAGCCACTATGGAGAACAGTATGGAGGTTCCTTAAAAAACTAAAAACAGAACTACCATATGACCCAGCAATCCCACTACTGGGCATATACCCGGAGAAAACCGTAATTCAAAAAGAGACATGTACCTCAATGCTCACCTGCAGCACTATTTGCAATAGCCAGGACACGGAAGCAACCTAAATGTCCATCGACAGATGAATGGTTAAAGAAGATGTGTCCTCTTATATACATAGATACAACGGAATATTACTCAGCCTTAGGAGGAACAAAATTGAGTTATTTGTAGTGAGGTGGATGGACCTAGAGTCTGTTGTACAGAGTGAAGTAAGTCAGAAAGAGAAAAACAAATACCGTATGCTAACACATATATATATATATGGAATCTAAAAAAAATGGTACTGACGAACCTAGTGGTAGGGCAGGAATAAAGATGCAGGCATAGAGAACAGACTTGAGGACACGGAGGTCGGGGGGAAGGGCACGCTGGGGCAAAGTGAGAGGAGTATTGACATATATACACTACCAAATGTAAAATAGATAGCTTGTGGGAAGCAGCTGCAGAGCACAGGGACATCAGCTCGGTGCTTTGTGACCACCTAGAGGGGTGGGATAGGGAGGGTGGGAGGGAGACACAAGAGGGAGGAGATATGGGGACATATGTATGCATATGGCTGCTTCATTCTGTTGTACAACAGAACCTAACACAGCATTGTGAAGCAATTATACTCCAACAAATGTGTGTAAATAAATAGCCTTCCAATCTATCCCAGATGCAAACCTATCATCTTATCCTCTTAGACTTTTTGAATTCTCAATAAGATCTCTCCTACCATCTGTACATGTATTAATATCTATGATATTCCACGTAATCTTCCAGCATGATCCCACACCCTCTATTTGTGCCTCCTACTCGTTTTGAGACCCCATAACTAAATTATTGCCACTAGTGACAACAGTCAAAGTCAGGTCTTTCCGACTGTGTGCTCACATCATCTCCCAGGACAGATGAGAAAACAGCATTAAAGATACCACCATAGACAGGGAACATGAAAAATGACAACTTCTATTATTAGCTCAATGCATTTCATAATGTAAAAACACTGGTAAAGCGGCAGTGACAAAATGAGATGTGGCAGATGTCTACGAATGAGCAAAAATAATTAAATGCCCAGAACTACCAAGAAGAGCTGGAATAGAAGAAAAGGGCAATGACGGTGGCTGGTTTGCTTGGCAAAAGTAAGAGCTTTTAAACAAAACTCACTTTGTTAATGCAAATGTGTTACGTAATGGAAGAAGGCAGAAGCCATGGAACCAACTGACCTCCTCTGCCTGCTCATTCAGCACCAGAATTCCTTCACCTCTCCTTTTTTTTTTTTTTTTTGCGGTACGTGGGCCTCTCACTGTTGTGGCCTCTCCCGTTGCGGAGCACGGGCTCCGGACGCGCAGGCTCAGCAGCCATGGCTCACGGGCCCAGCCGCTCCGCGGCATGTGGGATCTTCCTGGACTGGGGCACGAACCCGTGTCCCCTGCATTGGCAGGCGGACTCTCAACCACTGCGCCACCAGGGAAGCCCTCCTTTTTTTTTTTTTTATGGATCAGTGGTATCAGATCTCAGAACTTATAGGCAAGACATATTTCAATAGAGAGATTTATTTTTGCATCTATCAATAGTGAAAATGTGTTAAAATCAGATATTTGTTACACAAGTGATACATTTATCTTATTTTGTAGAGATAGAAGAAAAAAATACCTAATCGGATCATATTTGTACCTTTCCAAGTACCTTTGACAAAATATTTTAACGCAATTTACTGAGAGTTTCTAGCAAACAAACCTATTCTTTTAAACAATAATCATTAAATCTAAATAGTAATGATAGGATAATTTCAGCAATTGGGGCTTAATACAGAAAAACTAGAAACAGAAAAAATTACATATTTTTACTACCAACTAATGTAAGAATTTCACATATTATAATTTTATAATTAACTACACTCCTTTTCTAACTTAGCAGAGTCAAGCTAATTCTTCTTCCTGGTTAGGAAAAAAAATAGTTTTGGGGGAGGACTGTTTGACAGCTATTAGTAAGAATAAGGGGAGAGGAATTAGAGATAATATTTCTAGAAATAGATGAAAAGAATAATCACTGGATGTTAAAAGCAAGAGATAATTACCCAACAATTCATACTAGGGCTTCTTTAGGCCAAGAGTTATAACCAGGTGGAACAAAGCACACTTAAAGAGCTTCAAGGGGATGAATAAATGCCTTACTACCACATTTCTTAGTTTGTAAGTTTTATCTGGGGACATTCTTAGAGGTGAATTAACCTTACTCTTTAAAACATGACTTATCAGGGCATGAAAAAGCTTTTTTTAAAAAAATAATTAAAAGAAAGCCAGTTGCTTTGCAGTTTAGTTAGATAAGCGAATAGCTTTAAGAGATAAAACTGAGAGGCAGTCAAGAACCATATTAAGCAGGCCATGGGACAGAACCGAGCTCAAGTATAAAATGAAGCCATGATGGGTTTTAAGTTTCAGAGTGTTCTACTCTGACCTCTGTGTTAAAAAACTTTCTTCCTTTTACATTGAGAACAGATTAGAGGGAGACAAGAGTGTAATTAATGACATTAGTTAGGAGACCTGCAGTGACCAGGGGAGAAGGTGGCTTAGACTAGAGTTGCAGCACCTAAGGCAGAGAAACTTGGATGTACTTCAACATACATTGGGAGTTGAAAGTGACTGGATCGGCTGAGAGACTTGGATGTGGAGGATGGTGCAAAAGGAATCAGAGATGACCCTCAGTTTCCTGTCTTGAGCAACTGACAAACACTGGTACTGTTTACAACTGTTTACTATTCCCTCTACTGTAGTTTTGTCCAATGCTTGGCCACATTCCATAAAATATTTCCTGCTATTCTTGGCCCTCTATCATCCTTCACATTTTGCTGTCCCATTTATATTATAACCCTATGGGCCTGCCGTTCTCCTTACAATGAGACACGTAAAGATCCAATAGCTCTTCTCTCACTTTTCTCCACATTGGATTTGCCTCCAGGGGTCTCTGTAGAGTGGAAATATTTTATACTAATGGTAGAGAAAAATTAAAGGCATTATCAAAAAAGTTTAATGAAAACTTAAAACACGAAATACAGTTTATAGGATAGATGTGATGTTAGTAAGTGTTGTTCAGAGCAGTTTTATTGTTTGGGCTTGAGTTTGGGTTTCCTTGTTTGTTTGTTTGTTTGGGTTATTCCTAAATCAAAGGAAACATGAAACCAAAATATTAGAAAGGACCTGGGGTAACTCTGAATATGTGAAATAACTTCTGGCAAAGAAACCCAGATTTGAAAGCTCAGATGCAATTGCTATGGCAAATACCAAAAGAAAAACCTGAAACAGGTCATTTTTTTTTCCTGTTTTTGTTTTCCCCCAGAAACTTGTAAGAAAATTACAAGAAATGTTATTTTCAGGAAATTTTTAAAAGGAAAACAGAGGCTATAGAGATGACAAATAAGCACAGGAAAAAGTATTAAACATCATTAGTTATCAGAGAAACTCAAAACCACAAGATAACACTACATCCTTATCAAAATGGCTGAAATAAAATATGGTGATTTTATATCAAATACTGGCAAGGAAGCAGACAAATGGGATCATTTACACACTGCTATTGGTGCTTTACTACCGCATAATTAATCTTACAACAACTCAAAGGCTTGCATTTTATTTCCTATTTACAGACAAGGAAATGAGCTCAAAGTCACATAGTTATTTGCCCCAAGTTACATAAATTTTCTTGTGGGCTTCAGAGTGTGAACCTTAATTTAGAAAATAAGATTTTTCACTTGTGTGTTATGGAGTTAGAACTAGAATTTTTGTAACAGTGAAGTCAGAATTAGAACCTGGATTCACTTGGTAACAGAGTGCACATTATTTTTGTTACACCAGAAATCCTCCACTGTGCATATGAGTTGACCCAATAAAGCAAAGTGACGTATAAACAATGAAACAACATGAGCTTAAAGTGTAAGAACCTCAAACATCAACTTCCTCAGGAACAATAATGCACACACTTTTCCAACGCAGTAAAATACCCGGTAAGAGCCACAGAAGATGTTCACGTCTAGTGACCCATTCACAGAACTAGCTTCATGTCTTACTAAAAGAAAATGAAGAACAGGGTTGAAGAGATCCTAAGAGATCTTTTAAATATCAAAGTCATTTGTATTGATCTTAGCATACTGGAGGAAACACAGTTTGCCTTCCGTATCCATCAGGCTCCCATCAGGAGATACCATGCAGTAATTCAAACAGAGAAAGTAATATGTGAAAGTAATTTGAATGTGAGAAAATTAATAACAGGGGTTGGAGTAACAGCGGGTGGAGGTGGTGAGGTAAAGAATAGAGCAAGACCAGATCTAGGAAGCAGACAACACTGGAAAGGCCTCGATGGTGGGAAATCCTCCTTCTGAAGTGTGGAGGAGGGGACACCATTCACAGGGAGGTGCTGGCCTTGGGATTCCCTATGAAGCCACCTGCAAGGGTCTGGGAAGATGCTGGAATCAGGAAGAGAAGCCCCTTCATCCAGAAATGTCTCTCCCACGCCCTCTGTTGACACAGCTTAACATCACACTCACTACAAAGGAGAAATGCTTAAAAGGCTCAGCTTCAGTATCACAGAGCAGATGGTGAAGCACGGATTTGGAGCTGAGAGTCAATAAATTAATAACTTAATTTAAAAAACATCGATTGTTCTTTCTCCCTATGACAGTGAATGTTTTTTTATTCAATTGGACATTTCCCAGCTGCTTCCGTATCCTGAAAAGTCTAAAGCAGTCATTTCCTCCTTCCCCTTAAGTATTACTCACAATCTCCTAGTTACCCCCAAGCCTCAAGCCACAAACAGGAATTCCGAAGTGATTGTTGACCTGAATGGAAATACACCACAGCTGACACATCTTTGAAAGGCTTAGGCTATTCTAGATTTTAAAAATACTTTTTTATCTTAACTCACAAGGGTACAAAAGGTCCAGTGGGGCACTGAGTTTATTAGGTATTTCCCTGTAGGGATCTGGATTAAAATTCTAGCCTGAAATGTAGAACAAAGTTATAAAATGCTTTTTTGTACTTGTATACATCAAAAGGATATTTCTCCACCTGTGCATCCTTTTTTCAGCAAAGGATTGAAATAATTCATATGAAGTGTGTAGCAATAAAGAAAAATATCCCTGGCATATTTAATCCTAAATTTTTACTTTCAAAAAAATTGAATATAGAACCAGAGATCCCTTGAATGCATAAGAAAGAAATTGAGAACAATTTAAAATACAGCAAAGAACAAAGAATAAGATAACACCTCTGTGACCTACATCTAGAATTGCCAATTGTTATAATTCAGCACTTTGTATCACCAAAAAAAAAAAAAAAAAAACTATAGAAGTTTATATTCCCTAGATTTCTCTCTGAAGACCCAACCTGTACCCAGGCCCCTTACTAGTGGTGCACACAATTCTGGACATAGGATTTATCTTTAGAGTTTTTGGGGTTGGGGGGTTTTTTTGTTTGTTTTTTTTTTTAACTTATATAGCATGCATATGCATCAATGAGAAATATATAACATTGTGTATATTGCGTGATATATTATTTTTAATTTTGAAACAATAGGCGTTCCGAAACTTGCTTTTCTCACTCAACATTATATTTCTGACCTTTTTCCATTTGGAAATACAAATCTAGTTCACTGGATTCATTTAATTCCTGTACAGAGTTAATGAATGTGTCAAAAATATTTGTTTGATCTCCTATGATTAGACAGGTAGGCGGTTTTCATGGTTTTAATTTTTTAAAACATCACAAGTATCATGTAGATGCCTCCTTGCGCACATATGAAACATTTCTCAGCCGTATATACCTAAATGGATAAGCGCTGGGTCACAGAATATGGACATTGGTGATTCAGTACATTGTAACGAATTGCTAGCCACACTGTATCAATTTATACAACTGATACAACGTATCAATCTACTGTTTAAGCAGCAAACTGAAGCTGCACACAGGACTTGATTACAACACTGTGGTAGGAGCAGCTTAGCCTACGAGTAGAACTGAAAGGTGCTGTCAAGTGCTCTGGATCACGGAATAGCAGCTGCAAAGTGCACCACGGATGGAGACTGGCCGCTGTCTTATTTTCCTCTTCCACTGTCTCCTGCAAGAAATCCCTGGCAACTTATCTCTTCGAAGCCCACCCCCAGCTGTCCTACCATAGACTGGAATGCAGGATCCTTCCAAACTCTGGGTCCTCTTTTTAGTCAATGTGCCTTAGTTCTCTTGACAGGAGGCACTGATGTTATTAGGGCTCCGACATTAATCTACACAATAACCCTCCAGTATATTTTCTTCACTCATTCATTCATTCATTTATTCATTCGTAAGCACAGACTGAATGAGCACCAAAGGTAGCCAGAAATACAGCAAAAATCACACATGGTTCCAACTCTCAAGGACACCACAGTCTAGAACTACACTATACAATATGGCAGCAACTGGCCACCTGTGGAACTGAGCATCTGAAATGCAGCTAGTCTCAACTGAGATGTGCTGTCAGTATAAGAAACACTGAATTTTGAAGACTTCGTACAAAAAGAATATAAAATTTATCATTAACAATTTTTCCATTGGTTATATGTTGAAATGATAATACTCTGAATACACTGGGTTAAGTAAGACAGTATTATGATGAACTTTTCCTGTTTCTTTTTACTTCTTTAATGTGCCTACAAGAAGATTTAAATTTACATTTGTGGCTCCCATTAATTTATATTTTCTAGCATTGGGCAATAAGGCATGAGAGGTAAATACAGTAATACAGTGAAATGATTCCTAAGTTGGGGTAAATGCAAAGCTCTATGGGAGCAGGCAGAGAGGACAAGGCCAATTCCACTTGGGGCACAAAAGAGAGCAAACCACAGGAAATGAGAGCACAAATAATAAAAAAAAAATAGTAATGTTTTATTACTATTTACAAAGTATGAGTCCTCTATGTGGAAAAAGGGGAAGGGAATGAAATCACTTCAGACAGAAGCCCAGAGGCGAGAGAGCAGAAAAAACTACCTAGATGAGCTGAAACTAGACTAGGTTACTCACGTTACCCGCTTATAACTCTAGACAAAATCAGACTTTTTGATCTAAAATAAAAACAATAATCAACTTTTTGGATTATTTCTTCCCAAAGGAAGCAATTTTAGACAACTGAAACAAAACTTCTAACATACAGAAAAAAAATTTTTTTAACCAATTATTTACCCCATGATGCCTACTACCTGTTTTTATACTATCAGAAGAATCACCAAATCTCAAGGATAAGCAGTTGTGTAAATAACATCCATGATAAGGGAATATGCACAGGTCTTGACTCAAATCTACATGAGAAAAATAAGATTTTCATATTACAGCAATTTAAAAATTTTTTTTTAATTTATTTATTTTATGTTTGGCTGCGTCGGGTCTTCGTTGCTGCACAGGCTTTCTCTAGTTGCGGCGAGCGGGGTCTACTCTTCATTGGGGAGCAAGGGTGTCTCACTGCAGTGGCTTCTCTTGTAGCAGAGCATGGGCTCTAGGCCAGTGGGCTTCAGTAGTTGTGGCTCGCGGGCTCTAGAACGCAGGCTCAGTAGCTGTGGCACATGGGCTTAGTTGCTCTGCGGCATATGGGATCTTCCCCGACCAGGGCTCGAACCCGCGTCCCCTGCATTGGCAGGCAGATTCTTAACCACTGTGCCACCAGGGAAGCCCTACAGCAATTTTTAAAATATACAGTCGTATAGCTTTTCTTTATTCTGGAGCCTATAGGTGACTTTTAATTTGTTTTAATTATGCAATGAAAGGGATGCAAAATTAGAATTTTGATCAACTACCTGGTGAACGATACAGTAAGTTATACCAAGACAAGAATTCCTTTTATTAATTCTACTCTATCTCAAACACCAAGGATCACTGAAAAACACTTTTATTCATGAGTGAAAATAAGAACAAGAAAAAAAGTCAATGGAAATATAAGAGCAAAAAGAAAAACAGTGAGATTCGCTGTTGGATGACAGTTTGTAACAGGACCTAAGAAAGAATTAATGTCAACAGCTGGAAACTGCATTTGGCTCATGTTAAAGAAATGTTGCTGCTGCAGTTTGCAAACAGGATGAATCAATAGCAGCTTGCAAGCATGAAGGATAAAAATAAATATTTCATTATGCAAAATGTGTTTCATTGTTGTATTTGTAAATTTGAAACAATTTTAAGCACTGCATGGCAGTGCGTGCTGTTATTTATTCATCCATTGGCAGGTAGTCTTTTGTTTTGTTTCCCTTTCTTGGGCTGCAGTGCATTCGAAAATAACTGTTGGTACTTGATGACAGAAACTAAAATAACTATCCCCTTTCCCCATCAAAGTACAGAACCATGAACTTTTCTTCTCCCCTACGTCTTTGATCCTTGGAACGTGAAAAGCAACACTAAGAAGAATTCAATAATAAAAGGAAACCAGTGCTTCCGGATGGGACGACAGGCAAATAAAAGTTACCCCCACTCTTTTTAAAAGATGTATTCAAGCTTGTTTTAATAATTCATAAGATATGCAACTTCATAAATGCACAAAGAAGTACAATATAGCCGGGAGGAATGAACTGAGATGAAAATATTGATCCCTATAATATTTTTAATAAATACAATACCATGCTGTGCCCTCCAAACAAACAATCCTCACAGCACAGTGATGCCCCGCTTGTTCACAGCTAACCCATCTGGGAAACCCAGCCACAGACAGTGAGATCCAGTCCGCAAGGAAAACAACTAACAATCAGAAGCAAAATCACTGAGCAACAAAAGGACGAATGGGAAGAGTCAAGCAGCCGAATCCTAACTATTACTCTGAAGAAGGCTCTTGTCAGCTAGAACAGCTTTACTGGAAGATTTAAAGAAAAAACTATGACCTTGTTTTAAGACAGCAGAGTGGAGAAGTCTCTGTCCTTTCCCCTCCCCAAATAACAGAATAAAAGAAATGGAAACTCCATCTCAGGTAAGACTAGACAAAATCTATCACCCAATCCCAATGCGTGCAAAAGCTGCCAAAGGCAATGAAACTCAAGTAGGGTCTAGGAAGGTGCTGAGAGGAGGTCTGTGGCCAGAGGTTCAGATACAAAGTCAGCGAAGGAAACACTCTGTTGCTGAGACAAAGTAGAGAAGGTAGACAAGACTGAACTGTGAACAGTCTCCTAGCTTCTACTGTACTGGCAGCAACACATAAAGTGGCAGCAACACTCTCCACTATACAACCCCGTATCATGAAGCACTTTCCTGTGAACAAGAAAAAATTCCTGCTACCCCTGCTCTCCCAGCCCCCACATAAACCAGTTTCAAATCAGGGGTTGGGAACTGAGGGAGGGCTAGATTCATTCAAAGATTAATAAAAAGGAACTAGCACAGGACGTAGAATAGACCAAGAAGTTACAGGAGACAGAGGGAAAGAGAGGAAGGAAGGAAGGAAGAAGAGAGGGATAGGAAGTAACTGGAAAGACAGATGAGGAAAAGTCGCCAGAAAAATGTTGCCACCAAGCAAACGAAAATCATAACGGGAAACATCACTATAACTCAAAGAACTTAAGGAAAAAGTTAAAACATTCAAAGAAGTGATACAGAGCTCTAGAAGACATGACAAAATCACAGAACAAGATAAAGTACGAGACTGAAGAGAACATCAAAAATTAAATCTAAGTAGGAAGTTGTTTGAAGCAGAATGAACGTGCAAGATAAGATGGAGACATGAGCAAAAAGAAACAGAAATTAACAATGAATTAGAAAAGACTGAAAGAAAAAGAGGAATGGAAGGGGCTTTTTTGTTTTTTTAATTTCACATGTGTAACTGCTTTCCCAAGAAGTATAAAGGACAAATTAAAGACAAATTTTCCAAACTAGAGGAAGATGCAAACCTGTAGACTGAGAGGGTACATACATGCCGGGGAAAAACAATATAGGATGGTGATACTGAGTCAAGTCTAATGAAAATCGCTGGTACTTAAAGATAAAAGCCCAGAAGTATTCTTTTGGGGTAAGGGGGTGGGAATCAAGCTAGCCTCAGACTTCTCTACAGAAACATTCAATATACTTGATCCCTACGAGGTCCCTAGTAAATAGAAGTACATCCAGTCAAACTGCTGTTTAAGTTTAAAGGAAACAACTACCCTTCTTTAAAAAAAAATTTTAATTTTACTGGAGTATAGTTGATTTTCAATGTTGTGTTAGTTTCAGGTGTACAGCAAAGTGATTCAGTTACACATATATTCATTCTTTTTGAGATTCTTTTCTCATATAGGTTATCACAGAATATTGGATAGAGTTCCCTGTGCTATACAGTAGGTCCTTGTTGGTTATCTGTCATATATAGTAGTATGTGCGTGTTCATCCCAAGCTCCTGAACAAATACCTATCTTTAAACATTTTAAGACCCATGAAATTTCATTCTCATAGAGCTTTTTGAAAAAAATACTCGAGGAGGGACTTCCCTGGTGGTGCAGTGGTTAAGAGTCCACCTGCCAATGCAGGGGAAAGGGGTTCAAGCCCTGGTCCGGGAAGATTCCACGTGCTGTGGAGCAACTAAGCCCGTGCACCACAACTACTGAGCCTGTGCTCCAGAGTCCGCAAGCCACAACTACTGAGCCCACGTGCCACTACTGAAGTCCGCGTGTCTAGAGCCCGTGCTCTGCAACAAGAGAAGCCACCGCAATGAGAAGCCAGCGCACCGCGACGAAGAGTAGCCCCCCACCTCACCTTAACTAGAGAAAGCCCACGTGCAGCAATGAAGACCCAATGCAGCCAAAAAATAACTAACTAAATAAATAAATACTCTGGGAAAAACCTCAGGTTACAGGAAATACACAGAAACACTATGACCAGCTGCATGTCACATCAAAGCCTTTGCTGATCCTTCTGCCTGCAGCACCCCAGCCACTCCCCACTGGGCCACCTCCCTGCCTGCTTCTCTTCCACCTCACACACGAAGGTTCTTCTTTCCTGCCACCAAGCCTTAGCTAATGCATCAGATTTTCCTTAAAATCTTGTCTGACACCATATATCATACTGTTTCCCTTCTCCATCTCTAATAAATTACCCAACTGTCTGGTGTAAATAATACACCTGAAACAAAGTAACTTTAAAAGATTGAAAACGGGCAAAGGCATACTTTGTAAGTGAAAAGAAAAAGAAAGCAGGGGTGGTTATGTATCAATAGTGGAAGAATCTATTCTCCTTTCTCAATCCAAGAAAATAAAGGGCATGGAAAAATAAATAATTACTAAGGTACAAATAAGTAAAGTATATCAAACACTGTAATCAGAAAATAGATCTTTTCCACTGTCCATAGAAAAATCACAATAACTATATATCCAAGCCACAAAGAAAATGCCATGAAAATTCCAAATAGGAAAAATAGGACAAATAACACTCTATGATCATAATCCAATAAAATATTAATTAATTATAAAATAGAAAAAACAAAAACCTAAGAGCTGAGCATTTTTCAGTCCTTAAATCAAAAGGAGGGATGATGGGGCAGGGCACACTTAGAGTAAAATGAACTGATTATTGGAAAAAAACAAAAAAATCTTTATAACCTAATATGAATCTAAAAAGGATCACAAGATGTGGTGATGAACAAATGAGTATAATGTTCATTTCTAGTTAAGAACTACTAAATCAGACCTAAAATCATTTTTAGCAGCAAACGCTCAAGGCTCACAAAACTGACTTTGCTCTAGGCAACACAGTTAAGATATTGCCGAACTGGGATTCAAATCCCACGTCATCTGGTGCCATATCCAGTATGCTTTGCCGCCCGTGTATTAATATCCTTCACAGGGTCAATTAAATTCACTAAGCTCCAATACACAATATAGTTCAATTAGACCCAAGATACCATTAACAGAAAGAAACGGCAATGTTATAAACACCACCAGGAAAGAAACAAAACAAAAACGAAAAAACCTCTATTAATTGAACTATGACACAATGCTTTATTTTCACTAAGAATCTGTTTTACTTATTTAAAAAGGTCTTTTAAACTAGATTTTAACATAATCACTCATATGCCTAAATTAAAAGGAAAAGTAAAACAAACTGGATGTGACTTTGCAAAAAAAAACACGGAATTGTTCCATGAATTCTTCCAAGAATAAATACCTTCTTCACAAATACAAGGAATTTTTTATATAGTACAATGCCTAAGTAACTACATTGTAAGCAACTGCCTTCCAACTTCAAACATTCCGAATAAAGTCACTACTCCTTACCCAACAGCCCATCTCCTGATTTAGTGACCTGTTGTGCAAGCAGCATGAGATGGAACTGGATAACATATCTGTTCTTCTTTTACCTAGTTCTCTATACAGCTTTCCTTACTTTTCATTTCCTCTCCTCTCCCTTCCTCTTACAAATGACTCATTTTCTGGTGGAAGAAAATCTAAAGCTTTTTTGCTCATTCAGAAAGTCTGCTACTTTAAAAAGTATTTTTAAAGAAGTTTAATTAATCTCAGAATCTTCTCCTTTCCTGCTTCCTGGAAAAGTAGGAGATGGAGGGTGAGGAATACCACTAAGTACTGAGAACCCTCAAGGAATGCTGGTCCATCCTTCAGTGGAACAGGCATGGTGACCATGACAACGGTGATAAGAGGATGCTAACTGCCTCTCCCTCTTGGTTCTGCTTTAATAAGCTAAAGGTCTATCGACTGGCTCAATGATTAGAAGCAAATAAACAGGGAGAAGGAAAACAGTCCTCAAAAAAGACAAAGGGGAAAAAAAGAGACAAAGGAATGTGTATTATAATAAAACCCAAATGGTCAGTTAAAACAGTCCAGGTATACGTCATATTCAAGAGCTTTAATGAGCAGATACATGTGAAGTACACACTATGTGTCCAATATTGTTTTGAAAACTCCCTGTCCCTGGAAGATATCTATCCAGTTTAAAAACACAAATCCATAAGAAAACTGGAATAATAAGAGAAAAAAGTACAACCAAAGACCCATTTCATAGGACCAACTAGTCACACATGTAAATTTTTGAAATGGGAAAGATCAGTATAGGCCTGGAGTCATCAAGAGGGACTTGACACAAGAGCAACTAAATAAGCTGACCTTTGATGGAAAGGCAGATTATAGATCAAAGGAGAGAGAGGACAGATTTATAAGCCGAGTAAAGAATGTACATCAAAGCAGAATGGCAAGGATGAGCACGGCCCAGCACACATGAAGGGTACTCAGGAGAGCAGCCTAAAAGGTTTATGTCTGTAAATTTAAAAAAGGTGAGTTTATGACAGGATCATCTTACAGAAGAAAGTACACATCAGAAAAAAGAATTTAAGTGGGAAGGAATAAACACTATAGATACTACAAAGGAATATGGTTAAAGTTAGGAGGGGCAGTCCGAAAGATGAACTGCGATGGAAAAGAAAATGCAATCAGAGAAAATAGCCTAAGAGACGTGTAATGATCAGTGAAGTTAGATGGCAGTAGTGGACACACAGTTAAAAGTGAATTGAAAAGACACTTAAAGAATGACAAACATCAATAGAGTGTGAAGACATAACAGGAAGGGGAGAAGGAAGAAGAGGAAGCATCAGAGATGATTCAATGTTTCTGTCTAGGAAAAGCAGAATGAAAGATTGGTGGCACATTTGATCACAACATCTAACACATAAAAATTCACATCTCTCCTAGGCATCTGGCTTAATTCATGCATGCCAAATGAGGCCCTCCAGCATTTTTCAATAGAAGGAGCCTAAGTATATTATACTGATATTAAGTACAACCACATAAAACAGACTACAAATAGATTTTTTAAATAATTTCCTTTCTTATGGATGAAAACGACATGAGATCTGGCTTTTGCTTTACAATAATCAGGCAGGGAAGAGTATAGATGAAGCAACACTGGCTGTGAATTAAGAACTGTTGAAGATGGATGATGTGTACATGGGGGCTCATTAAACTATTCTATGCACTTAAAAACAAAGCCTCATCACTTATCTATTCACATGAATCTAATCATTCAGAGAGCTCCCTCCTAAAGGAAATAATCATAAAATCTGACAATGTAATTTGTAAATAATTTTGAATAAAAGGCAAGTCTAACACATTATAGCCATCACTAAACATAACTGCAAATAATATATATTAAAAAAAACAAAAACCCCACCTCGTCTACCCTGCCCTTCTACACAGAACTGTACTTCAGTTGAAATCAGGTTTAAAAACAGAAAGTTACTCAAACGCTAAGTTCTTAATATTCATAGATTAATATCAGTAAGAGTCATGCACAGTATGAACTAGCATTCATGCCGTTCATACTAAGTTCATACTGTGTTCATACTAAGACTGTGAACTAGTGTTACGTCAAAGCACTAGACGTACTGTATAGTACTTTGGGTCAAATACATTTAAGAAAGCTCACACGTTGGGTAACTATAGCTATACCTCTAAATATTCATTGATATAAACATTTTATCTTCTGTCATTGCACCTGATAAAAATATAACATGTAATTGAGTCCATGCGTACTAAGTATTAATTCTCAGTCTTAAGCTGTAGCTCAGATTCAGCCAATTGTTCTTAATAAAGTGTAAATGGTTAATTGAGACCCTGAGATAATCGGAAACGCAACAGATCCCTAATGCATCTGCTTTCATAGCATTGTTTGGGGATGCATAACAGGTGTGTTTAAGCTCTTAGAGATGTAGCCCCTGCTGAAAACAAACATTATAAGATCCAAAGATTCTAAAGCCTGAAAAATGTTGTATCACATTAAAAAGAACAATATAACTACACCAACATTTACAGGCTCACTTTTTTCCCAGTAAACTTTTTAAAATACCTTACAACAGGTTTTAAGGACTCAGAGTATTGAAGGAGAATATTTTCCCAAAAAAATTTAAACCACTAGGTTCTGTCATACTTTTTAATCATTAACTTTTCATATGACACGAGGAAATTAATCAATGACTTATTAAAATGTTTTATTTGCAGAAGATATGTATAAATCAGGGGTTGAATCCCAGCTCTACCACTAGTGTGTGACCTTGAGTGTGACTTGCTACGTGACCTTGAGCAAATCTTTCAATCTCTTTGTGTCTCAATTTCCTCATCTGTTAAATGGGGATAATAAGACCATCTACTTCCCAGGATGAGAGTTAAATGAATCAATCTATGAAAAGACTGCAAGAGAGTGCCTGGCATTTAAACACTAAAAAAACATGTTAGTTGCTACCACTGCCTCCCCATCATCATCATGAAACTTTTTTTTTTATAAATTTATTTATTTGCTTATTTAATTTTTGGCTGATTGGGTCTTCATTGCTGTGCACGGCTTTCTCTAGCTGCAGCGAGCAGGGGCTACTCTTTGTTGCGGTGCGCAGGCATCTCATTGCGGTGGCTTCTCTTGTTGCAGAGCACGGGCTCTAGGCGCGCGGGCTCAGTAGTAGTGGCACACAGGCTTAGTTGCTCCATGGCATGTGGGATCTTCCCGGACCAGGGCTCGAACCTGTGTCCCCTGCATTGGGACAGGCGGATTCTTAACCACTGTGCCATCAGGGAAGTCCCCATCATGAAACATTTGAATTGCTACTGCCTTCATACACACAAATGCAAATGTGGGTTCTTCCCAATTATTTTCTTGGTAAGTAATGGCAAGTCTGGAATTTTGGATATACAATCCTTCTTGGCCTTACTCAGTGAAAGCAGTCAGGCAGCAAAGCTAAAATGGGTTCTAAAAAGAGTAACACCTGTCAACTACAAACTGCCACTGCATGGGCACCTGCCATCTCCCTCTACAAGGATTAGATCAGGTGCCACTGCAGCTGACCTTCAACACCCCCTGAAAGGAGTTCAGGCTGGAGATCAAGAACGAGGCACTCCATGCTCAGGGAAAAACACGCAAAACAGGTCTTCAGATAAGTCAGATATTTTCAGAAGCTGATTTTACAAGCCCAATTCCTGCATCTCCTCATATCTAGAAAAGCACTGAATTCCTTCATGGTGACGTCTGCTCCTCGTGACTAGCGGTAACCCTCACAAAACCTTCTGCAAAAAATATGTGCTTGATTGCATGTACTCCCCCTTCGCCAAAATCATATATACTGACCTTCCCCCACACCTCTTTGGAGCAGTTTCTCAGAGCTATCTGAAATCTGTCTCCTGGGCTAGAGTCCTCATTTTGCTCCAAATAAAACAACTTGCAACTCTCAAGTGGTGCAATTTTTTTTTTAAGTCAGCACATCTCAGATTTAGTGTTTCTGATCATGAAAGTAGGTAACTGTGTACACATAAAGTTGCTCTGAAAATTCCAAAAATCCCATTTAACAACCTACATATCCACTGATGGGTGACTGGAAAAGGACAATGTGGTGTATATACACAATGGGATATGGCTCAGCCATAAAAAATAGAACGAAATCTTGCCATTTGTGACAACAAGGATGGACCTCAAGGGCATAATACTAAGTGAAATAAGTTAGAGAAAGACAAATACACTATGATCTCACTTATTATGTGGAATCTAAAACACAAACAAAAAGCTAAGCTCATGAATATAAAGGACTGGTTGGACAGGAAATGGGTGAGAGGAGTCAAAAGGTACAAATTTCAACTAATAAAATAAGTCATGGGATGCAATGTACAGCATGGTGACTAGAGTTAATAATAGTGCATTACATCAAGTATCTTTTCTGACCACAATGCTGAGACTAGACATCAATTACAGGAAAAAATCTGTAAAAAATACAAACACAAGAAGACTAAACAATACACTACTTAATAACCAAGAGATCACTGAAGAAATCAAAGAGGAAATCAAAAAATACCTAGAAACAAATGACAATGAAAACACGACAATCCAAAACCTATGAGATACAGCAAAAGCAGTTCTAAGAGGGAAGTTTATAGCAATACAATCCTACCTTAAGAAACAAGAAACATCTCAAATAAACAACTTAACCTTACACCTAAAGCAATCAGACAAAGAACAAAAAATCCCCAAAGTTAGCAGAAGAAAAGAAATAATAAAGATCAGATCAGAAATAAATGAAAAAGAAATGAAGGAAACAATAGCAAAGATCAATAAAATGAAAAGCTCGTTCTTTGAGAAAATAAACAAAATTGATAAACCAATAGCCAGACTCATCAAGAAAAAAAGGGAGAAGACTCAAATCAATAGAATTAGAAATGAAAAAGGAGAAGTAACAACTGACACTGCAGAAATACAAAGGATCATGAGAGATTACTACAAGCAACTGTATGCCAATAAAATCGACAACCTGGAAGAAATAGACAAATTCTTAGAAAAGCACAACTGAACCAGGAAAAACTAGAAGATATGAACAGACCAATCACAAGCACTGAAACTGAAACTGTGAAAAAAATCTTCCAACAAACAAAAGCCCAGGACCAGATGGCTTCACAGGCAAATTGTATCAAACATTTAGAGAAGAGCTAACACCTATCCTTCTCAAACTCTTCCAAAATATAGCAGAGGGACGAACACTCCCAAACTCATTCTACGAGGCCACCATCACCCTGATACCAAAACCAGACAAAGATGTCACAAAGAAAGAAAACTACAGGCCAATATCACTGATGAACATAGATGCAAAAATCCTCAACAAAATACTAGCAAACAGAATACAACAGCACATTAAAAGGAACATACACCATGATCAAGTGGGGTTTATCACAGGAATGCAAGGATTCTTCAATATACACAAATCAATCAATGTGATACAGCATATTAACAAACTGAAGAATAAAAACCACATGATCCTCTCAATAGATGCAGAAAAAACTTTTGACAAAATTCAACATCCATTTATGATAAAAACCCTCCAGAAAGTAGGCATAGAGGGAACTTTTCTCAACATAATAAAGGCCATATTTGACAAACCCGCAGCCAACGTCATCCTCAATAGTGAAAAACTGAAACCATTTCCACTAAGATCAGGAACAAGACAAGGTTGCCCACTCTCACCACTATTGTTCAACATAGTTTTGGAAGTTTTAGCCACAGCAATCAGAGAAGAAAGAGAAATAAAAGGAATCCAAATTGGAAAAGAAGAAGTAAACCTGTCACTGTTTGCAGATGACATGATACTATTCATAGAGAATCCTAAAGATGCTACCAGAAAACTACTAGAGCTAATCAATGAATTTGCTAAAGTAGCAGGATACAAAATTAATGCACAGAAATCTCTTGCATTCCTATACACTAAGGATGAAAAAGCTGAAAGAGAAATTAAGGAAACACTCCCATTCACCATTGCAACAAAAAGAATAAAATACTGAGGAATAAACCTACCTAAGGAGACAAAAGACCTGTATGCAGAAAACTATAAGACACTGATGAAAGAAATTAAAGATGATACAAACAGATGGAGAGATAGACCATGTTCCTGGATTGGAAGAATCAACATTATGAAAATGCCTATACTACCCAAAGCAATCTACAAATTCAGTGCAATCCCTATCAAACTACCACTGGCATTTTTCACAGAACTAGAACAAAAAATTTCACAATTTGTATGGCAACACAAAAGACGCTGAATATCCAAAGCAATCTTGAGAAAGAAAAACGGAGCTGGAGGAATCAGGCTCCCAGACTTCAAACTACACTACAAAGCTACAGTAATCAAGACAGTATGGTACTGGCACAAAAACAGAAAGATAGATCAATGGAACAGGTTAGAAATCCCAGAGATAAACCCACGCACATATGGTCACCTTATCTTTGATAAAGGAGGCAAGAATATACAATGGGGAAAAGACAGCCTCTTCAATAAGTGGTGCTGGGAAAACTGGACAGCTACATGTAAAAGAATGAAATGAGAACACTCCCTAACACCATACACAAAATAAACTCAACATGGATTAAAGACCTAAAAGTAAGGCCAGACACTATCAAACTCTTAGTGGAAAACACAGGCAGAGCACTCCATGACATAAATCACAGCAAGATCCTTTTTGACCCACCTCCTAGAAAAATGGAAATAAAACCAAAAATAAACAAATGGGACCTAATGAAACTTAAAAGCTTTTGCACAGCAAAGGAAGCCATAAACAAGACAAAAAGACAACCCTCAGAATGGGAGAAAATATTTGCAAATGAATAAGCTGATGAAGGATTAATCTCCAAAATTTATAAGCAGCTCATGCAGCTCAATATCAAAAAAACAAACAACCCAATCCACAAATGGGCAGAAGACCTAAATAGACATTTCTCCAAAGAAGATATACATATTGCCAAAAACACATGAAAGAATGCTCAACATCATTAATCATTAGAGAAATGCAAATCAAAACTGCAATGAGGTATCATCTCACACCAGGCAGAATGGCCATCATCAAAAAATCTACAAACAGTAAATGCTGGAGAGGGTGTGGAGAAAAGGGAACCCTCTTGCACTGTTAGTGGGAATGTAAATTGATACAGCCACTATGGAGAACAGTATGGAGGTTCCTTATAAAACTAAAAATAGAACTACCATATGACCCAGCAATCCCACTACTGGGCATATACCCTGAGAAAAGCATAATTCAAAAAGAGTCATGTACCACAATGTTCATTGCAGCTCTATTTACAATAGCCAGGACATGGAAGCAACCTAAGTGTCCATCGACAGATGAATGGATAAAGAAGATGTGGCACATATATACAATGAAATATTACTCAGCCATAAAAAGAAACGAAATTGAGTTATTTGTGGTAAGGTGGATGGACCTAGAGTCTGCAATACAGAGTGAAGTAAGTCAGAAAGTGAAAAACAAATACCGTATGCTAACACATGTATATGGAATCTAAAAAAAAGAAAAAAATGGTCAGAAGAACCTAGGGGCAAGATGGGAATAAAGATGCAGACCTACTAGAGAATGGACTTGAGGACACAGGGAGGGGGAAGGGTAAGCTGGGACGAGGTGAGAGAGTGGCACTGACATATATACACTACCAAATATAAAATAGACAGCTAGTGGGAAGCAGCCACATTGCACAGGGAGGTCAGCTTGGTGCTTTGTGTCCTCCTAGAGGGGTGGGATAGGGAGGGTGGGAGGGAGATGCAAGAGGGAGGAGTTATTAGGATATATGTATATGTATAGCTGATTCACTTTGTTATAAAGCAGAAACTAACACACCATTATAAAGCAATTATACTCCAATAAAGATGTTAAAAAATTAATAATACTGCATTACATATTTTAAGTAGCTAAGACAGTGGACCTTGAACGTTCTCATCCCAAGAAAAAAAAATCTGTAACAATGTATGGCAACAAATGTTAACTGGACTTTCCTGGTGATCGTTTTGCAATATATACAAATATTGAATCATTATGTTACACACCTGAAAAAAAATATGTTATATGTTAATTATACTTCAATTTAAAAAATCCTATTTAAGCTTTTGTGAGTAAATAACTGTCAAAGAATACTTTTTTTGTAACTTTAAAGAAAAATTGCATATCCTCATCACTCACTATCCTCCAGCCACAAACAGGCTTCCTTGTATTTCTCACACACACCAATCTTACTCCCTCCTCAGGGCCTTTACACCTGCTGTTCCCTCAGCCAGAAATACTTTTCCACCAGAGTTTTACATGATTAGATTGCGACTCAAATGTGATTTCTTCAAAGAGGTACTTTCTGACCACCTCACCTTTTTATTTGCTTTGATTTGACCACTACCAGATATTTTCCTTCAGTTCTTTTGTTTACTTCTGCATAATTTGTCTTTGTCACACCACCCCCAACAAACTGTAGGCTACATGACAGCAGAAATCATGTCTCATCTGCCAGTGTATCCCCAGAATAGAAAAGGATAATTGGTTGGTACACGGCAGACATTGAGCTAAATATTTTTTAAATGAATATTTAAACTTCAAACTTTTTGAAGTGTATTGCCTAAGTTTTTCAAGGCACATGTGTTATGGGATGGTCTGCACACTAAATGATTAGGGCTGCTTATCTATTCGTGGAGCTATTATTAAAAATATCTTTGAGATTCAAAATTTATCAGAATGCCCCATTTTTGTCATTAAAGGGATTAGGATCTATCACCTTTCGATATCTGTAGACTACATTTAGAGCCAGAAGCTATTATTAAACCTTCTTTTCAAAAAAAAATTTTTTTTATGGATTAGTTTAGCACAGTAACAGGAAAAAAGAAAATCAGTGCGAAGGGAAAAATACAGACAAGCAGAAGCTGGACAGCAACTCTTTTAAAGCAGTGCTTCTTTTAGAGACCAAAAAAAAAAAAGTACTACTTCCCACTTATACTGTGGAACAGAGCAACAGAGGACTGGTTAAACTAATTATGATACATCAATAAAACAATTTTCAAAGAGTATGTTGTGAAATGAAAAAATAATTGCAAAATATTTTTAAAGGGAACCCAACTATATCTGCAGCATAAACACTATTTTAGTAAATATAATCTCACACACACACACACACACACACACACACACACACACACACACACGATTAACAAGAAATACTCCAAGGAGTTATCAGGGGATATTTTTGGATGATATAATTACAGACATTATTATTACATTATCCTTTCCTCTAGGTGCCCTTTTTTCTTTTTTTCTATTTTGTCCAAATCCTTAAATTGCATCTGCAATCTTGATAGAAATATTAGGGCTGATAAGGTGAGCTGCCTTTTGTTTTTCATTTGCAGTTTTTGGTGGGGGTTTTTTGGTTTTGTTCTTAAAGAAAAATGGGAGTAATGAATCCAGTTAAAGAAATAATCTAATTATAATCCTTAAACAGAACAAGGAGGATAAGCCATGGTAAACATCATTACTTGGATCACAGATACACTACATTCATGAGACTCCGAAGATGCTAGACGAGTAAAAACTCTACACTGTTCTTAAGAATAACAGTTCAACAACGGCTTCCATTTACCAAGTATTTACAACCTTCCAGGTTTAGACATTATCTCATTTTATCCTCACAGTAATCCAATAAGGTAGTTTTTATTTCTATTTATAAAATAAGAAAATATAGGGACTCAGTTGTAGACAACTGGGAGAAACACACACACACACACACACACACACATTCATTCACTCATTAGATTATCAGTGAGGATGTTATGCTATTCTCTAAATGCCTGAAAGATCTCATAAAAACTGTCACTATCATTCAACTTCTTTTTTAACTTTTTTTGCTGCTTCTTAATTATATTTTTTTCAGTCATAAACTCAAATTTATACCAAGCTACACACCAGTGCTGTGTCTAGAAATCCCACTTAGATTAAGGCAATGGTAACTAAATATTCTTTATTGTAACACTTAAAAGGAATGTAATAAAATTTCGTGGTTTCAGAATAAAATTTTTGTTCAAATGATTAAAAATCATACATTAAGAACATTCACTGTTAACATGCAGATCCACGGACCAGTTGTCCAAACTACCCATAGACTGTACCCTTAGTCTTGAAGCAACCACGTCTGTTTCATTCTGTCCTATCTTGGCCAAAAGACAAGCCCCACTGGCATGCCATTCCAACTGCCAAATGTTTTATTCAAGCTGTCAAAGGACAAATGGTCAGAACCATAATTGTATCTACAAAAAAGTTACTCAAAAGCTTTAACTGAAGAACACTGGTTCAAACCTCACATAACTGAAAATCCAAATTATGTTATGCTAAATTTATAGAACACTTCATCTTGAACCTTTTTTTCTTATTTCCTCTATCTTCTTACACAGGCGATATAAGAAAACTGCTTAGCAAATACCAAAATGGTAAGCATAATGGACTTTTGTTTATTTATTTTGGATTGATTCCATTTCCAATGGATATATATTAAAAATTACCTTCCTGTCCACATAGTGGTGTTGCCTACAGTGATATCAGTTCATGAATTAAACAAAATAAGGTAGCCATGGATTTATTCCATCCAAACTAGCTAAAATACATCATATTAAAATGTCTTTATAATCCAAAAGTAGTTATCGACTTACCCACCATGAGCAGAAAAAATAAGCCTAAGGAATAGCAAAGGAGGGATTAGCAAAAATCCCCATTATTTATTTATCTACATGTAACAGATCAACCTATGTATTTGCATTCTAATCCTCAAAACATGCATTTGAGATGAAGTTGGACAGAGCTGCAACCAACAAACACCCCAGCAGGAGCAAGCCTTCCCACTGCCAGGGTCTGAATTAGGCTAGACGTATTTCTATTTTAAGTCGAGCACTTCATTAAAAAACATTAAACACAAACTCTTCATATCATCCGTCAGTGTCTCCCACTTCTGTCGAACTGTTCGTTATAGTGAAACGGAAGGATAAAATTAACAACCCCTTCCCAATCCTATTCATCAAGCTTGAATAATAAAATGTCATTACTGAATCACCATTATTTTGAACCAAATGCGATACAGCCGTAAAACACAACATGTTAGAGTAAAAATGCACATTTTTCCCCCTAAACTTAAGGATGACCATTAAACTCCACTTTCCTCTGAGAATTGTGATTTAAATGGTAACCAAAAATGCATGAAAATAAATTGTCTGTCCTGTCTGTCTCTTCCTTCTCTTCATGCTTGCTGTATTTATGGTGGTCCTAACTCTGCAACCAGTAAAGAGAGGTAGTGAATATTGTGTGAAGGCAGCAAAGGCAACATTAACTTAAGAAAGGCAGGCCTTATCAGAGAGTAACAAAGTTACTAGCAAGATGTGGGTTCCTGAGAAAATAACACATAAATCCATTGCAAGGCTTCAGACAAGAATCTGCCTGTGCTGAGTACTGAATTTAACTAATTTGTATTTTTAAATAGATGAGTGAGCAAATCAACATGTGGAAATTCATTTTAAATGTCATACAAGATGTCTAAAATCTTTATGCTTAATCTAAGTGTCTATTTAGAAGGAGTGATTTTAGAGGCAAGGATGATCAAGCTGACTTTTCAAAGGAAGCATACAATCAAAACAAATTTAGTCTAAAAAATAGCAAACAGAAAAATTAAACTTAAATTATTGCTTCTGCATACATTATATTATCCATGTATTCTAAAATCATATATCATGAATCACTCATCTCCTTAGAAAATTATTTCTCTGGGTAAATATTTTCTTTCTAATATTTCCTCCAAAAATAAAGTTATATTTAAAATGATGCCTATGATGTGGTTGACAATTATATAAAATATCAATAAAATATCAAAAATATTTGAAAATTTTGCCTAAATTAGAAGTCTTTTGTGTGCTTCATTATTTCCTATGGGAACACATAGTGTCACTTTTCAAATTAGGATGTGTTCATCCCCACACAAAAATCAATCACCTTTCTATATACTGACAATGAAATGTCAGTATTAAACCAAAATTTAAAACACAGCATAACTTACAATCACTTCAAGGACATCAAAACACTTACATATAAACTGAAAAATACATGTAAAGGATCCTGTATAGTAAAAATGCTGATGAAAGAAATCGTAGAAGAAGAAATAAAAGGCAATTTCTTAGTACTGGCTAGCTTTTAGTGTTAGACAAATTCTGCATAAACAGTATATAAATATTACTATTAAAACTCATATCTAGGGCTTCCCTGGTGGCGCAGTGGTTGAGAGTCCGCCTGCCGATGCAGGGGACACGGGTTCGTGCCCCGGTCCGGGAAGATTCCACATGCTGCGAAGCGGCTGGGCCCGTGAGCCATGGCCGCTGAGCCTGCGTGTCCGGAGCCTGTGCTCCGCAACGGGAGAGGCCACAACAGTCAAAGGCCCGCGTACCGCAAAAACAAAACAAAACAAAACAAAACTCACATCTAACAGGACTATTTACTCTCCTGGGCAGTCATCAGTAGTGGCTTGAAGCCTGGTGTCCCAAATGTCCTGGCTGTGAACTGCAGTGTTCAGCATTTCTCATTTCTGGGATTGCTACAACTTCAATTTTCCTTATTCCAAAATGATACTTCTGCTCAGTCAAATAAGTTTGGTCAAAATCAAATGTAAACCATGTGACCAACCAGTAAGCAATCCTTGAAGTCTCAACTATTGTCTTGAAAGCAAATTTCAGATATCTAACAATTTTATGTTTTTCTACCCTTCTTATTAGCCATACATCAAAAACTAGATCTAAAAACTGGTGGATCTAAACACTCTATTACTGATAAAAGGATATTTCTTCCCCAACAACAAAGGTAACATTCTTAAAAACCTAAGTAGTAAAAGGATCTTAAGTTACAGAACTCAAAAGCTAATAAAAAAACAGGATTGGTTACAAAGTCAGAAACAAAAATCACAACAGCCTTTATGGGTGACATGATTTCTATGTTTTACCATAAAGCCAGGACACTAAACACAGATAACGAAATTACATTTCACAAATCTTTAATGGGTCAGGCCAATCCCAACTTGAACTACCTTAAGCAAAACAGGCAGATTTAGTTGCAAAAACCATTACTAGTTTCGTGGCTTCTGCTGCAGGTCCTGTCTCCTGAAATCCCAAGTCAGAACATATAGCTGGAAGGAAAACTGAAATCTCTGCCATCTTTCCTAACTGGGGACAATGGCAGTGAGGCAGTTGGCCTGACTAGCACCAGTTTGAAAATACACTACAAAACTACTGACTGTGAGGCCAACTGGCCCGAGGCAGGGGAACGCAATCAGATTCACAGGTTGCATCAGACCGAAATTCTCCAGACCACCCAGTTCCAGAAACTGCCCTGGAGACATTCCAGACCACCCAGTTCCAGGAACTGACCTGGGGACTTTGAACCCGGCCCAGCCTTCCCGCCTTTCGAGGGGCAGGACTAACGGTTCCCCAGGATACCCGAAAAGACCACCAAATAAGGAATACCCTGCGCCCTCCCAGATTCACCACACCCCTTTCCCCTCTTTCCCTATAAAATCTTGCCCAACCTTCGCCCGGGTGCGACTTCTCTGGCCCCCTTTCTCTCGGACCAGTGAACCTCGCCCCGGAGCGCTCCCTAATAAAGCTCACTTGAAGCTTTCCCGTTTCGTGGTGCCGTTTGTTAAGATCCAACCTTACACTGACCTGCCAAGTCATGGGTCCATCCTTGATCCAACCACAGTGGCCAATAGACTGTTCTTCTGGATGCAGCTTGCTGCAGCCAATGGCTGGGATACTGAAATGGAGCTGGACACTGTGGGGCTCCTGGGCACAAAAGCCTTTCTGTGTCCCTATTTCCTGATTACAGAAAATAGGCTTCATTCAGCCCCCATGACCTTCCCTGTGTTCCAATGGGCAGGTTCAAGCAGTTGCTAATTAGGGAAGGGAGGGGATGTGGAGACAAGGGAGGAACAGTCAAGAAACAATAGTGCGGCCTTGGGGCAGGGTCCTGGTTCCCCCTCCAGGGCTAAACAGAACAATATCTTTGAGCTGTTTTGAAGATACTGAAACCCCCTCCAGATGGGAGGAGTTAACTGTGTGATGCCCACAAGTAGACTAGTTGGAACCAGAAGGTTGATGATGCTGACTCCCAATTACCTCACCACCAACGGATCAGAAGAATGTCCACGAGCTGAGCACGCCGTCTTTGAACCATCACTAGAAAACTCCTCACAAACCCCTCCAGATCAGGACACACAGTTTTGAGGGCATTGGCCTGCTGTGGCCCCCTTTGCCTGGCAAAGCAATAAAGCTCTTCTACTGCACCCAAAACTCTGTCTCCAAGATTAAAATCGGTATTGGGGTACGGAAACCAGATTTGGCTTCAGTATGAAGACTGGCAGCTTCCCCTAGAACTAAATGGTTAGAGTGAGGGGATTCCTCAAAAGACGTGAGGCCTCACTGCCAAAAAACAAAAAAAAGAGAGAGAGAGAGAACTGTAGCAAAAAAGGAGTGCTGAGCCAACAAAAGAACAGCTCTCCACATCACTCAGTAAAAACAAGCTCACTTTTCAATATTTTAACATTCTGATATTAGGGTATGTTTAAAAATCAGTGAAATCAATACTTGGCCCAGTAACAATCGTGACACTATCTACGGGTGCACAAACTTGGTTTGTTACCCCTGGTGACATATCCGGACCACAGGAGAGTCCTTTGACTCTCAATCAATAAGCCATTTGAAAACCATGTGAGGAAGAAAAAGGAATCCAGATAGTTCACAGAATACTTTTTGTTGACACATTCTGGTATGATCAAGAAAACACTAGCATTAAAACTTGCATTTCTGATGACAGCAGCTTAAAAGAAACCTGGGAGACATTAGTGTGTCACTCTTTTAAAAAATGCTTCATCAGCAGTGTTCCTAATGGCACAGAAGACAGTGTTTGTCAAAAAAACGTGAACATCAACAACTCTCTGCAAAGTGATTCAGAAGAAAAAGAAAATAAATGTTAAGCTCTACAAAATAACTGTAACCATTTTTTCACTTATAGCTCCCTTTACAGATGTGGTTTCAGTTATACCCACAAATTTCCTGACGCTCCTCCTTTGATGCTTCAAAAGACAAAATCTAATTGCCCTCCCCTCGAAAGTGGGCTTGATCTAGTGACTCACTTCTAAGGACCATTATATAAGTAATAGTACGTGACTTCTGAAACTACGTCATAAAATCATGACAGAATCCCCTCACCTGCTCTCATGGATCACCCACTCTGGGGACAGGTACCTGCCACGCTGTTAAGACACTCAAGCATCTCCATGAAGCATGAAGGATTCTGCTACAGCAATGTGAGTGGGTCATCTTGAAAGTGGGTTCTCCAGCCCCAGAAAAGCCTTCAGATGACTGGACAGTATCTTCAGGGTAATCGTAAGAAATCCTAAGCCAGAACCACCTAGGCTAAATTATTCTTGAATTCCTGACCCAGAGAAACCATGAGGTAGAAATGTTTGTGCAATAAACAGTATAATAAGCATGTCTTTCTTTCTTAGTGATACATAAAATAATAATGCATCTTACAATCGATGGAGTCTTAGAGTCAATAAAAGGTGGCAATTAATTTTCATTTATAATCTATTGCTTAGTTGATTCTTTTGCTCCATTGCACTTAACATAGAAACCCATACTCCTTCTCACTTCTGTACTTCCTTTCTCGTTACCGTACTGTTTAGAACACATCCTCTGCTTCCTTCTGGAAGCCTTCTGTGACCCCCTCAGCCAAATAACATACCTTAGCTCATATAGTGTTCCATTATCTCCAGAACCTAATTTATATCACACACAGGTATTATCATTACCTATTTCTTCATTGAATTAATAATTGAATAATTTCTATACTAACCATCTTTGAATGCATTATTTTTTTCTAAATAAATTGGAGATACAGAGTTGCAATATAAAAGGATTTTACTCATCATAAGGGGAAAAATACTTGAGAAAAGCTTTTTATAGTTGTCAAATAGGTATTTTTCAATCCATCACTGCGGTTCTGCCCACAACTTCTAGCCCAAGGAGATGTCTATGTTCAATTCCTTTCCACACATATCAGCTCTCCTTTTCATATTGTTCTCAACTTTTAAAAATTTTATTTTTGAATACATGTATACAATTTATATAAATGTTTCAAAACTTACACATAGAAATCTGTTCATATCATAAATGCTTTTATTTACGCTACTTTTATACTTTCATTTTTTGCTTGCTGTCTCCTTCTCTTTTCTCTATGCTCATAAATATCACTGGATACCCTTCCCCTAACCACTCTCCAAGAAACATACTAGGACCATGCTTCTCCATGTTTATATACAGACATCAAGTTTCACATACACACTCAAATATGCATATATGGACTTTTTTTTTACTTTGATTTATAAAAATAGGATAATATAATTGGAACTTTTCTGCATCTTGTTTTTCTTCTACCTCAATAATACCTCATTGAATTTCCAAGGCAATGAGCAAAGCTCTAGGTCTTTTTTTCAAATGGCATAATATTCTATGACACAGGTATACCATAATATATACTATTCAACTATGGATAGGCACTTACTTTGTTTTCCAGTTTTCCGCCTCTATTAGGAATGCTGCAATAAATGTCCATAAATACGTGTCACCGTGTATATATACATATACATATTTTTCACATATGTAGTTCATATTTCTATGGGATAGTCACAGTAGTTGGAATTGCAGAATTGAAGAGACACGTATTTTTTTATGCCAATAGAAGTTGCCAGGTTACTTTCCAAGAAAAAGATAAAATAGTTCCATCTCTGCTAACAATATCCCGTTTCCTATGTCTCCAACAGCAGTAGCTGTTACTCTAATAGGTATAAAATGGTATCTCATGATGTTAACATTCTTTTCCCAACTACCATCAATTTGGGCATCTTTTCATATGTTTGAGGTTTATTTGAATTAGTTCTTCTCTAAAGTGCCTATTTTCATTCTCAGTAAATTTTTTTTTGGTTAATTTGGCTCTTTTTATCTATATATAAGACTTCTTATAGATAAAACCTTTTATCTATCATGTGTTTATACTTATTATTCCTAATCTGTTATTTTTTCCCAAATCCATTGTTGTTTTTCTTTTAACACTGTTTAATATTTTCTGCTACAGAAAATTTACTGATTTTTTATATAATCAAACATGCCTACTTTTTAAACCTCTGGGTTTCCAATCCTAGTTGAAATGGACTTTCCTTAATTCTACATTAACATATATTGTAATTGATTGTCTTTAAAGATTTTTATTGTTTTTTATTTTTTACATTTAAGTCGTTTACACATTTGGAAACATTTCCACACACAATTTAAGGGTCCAATATTATTACACAGTCATTTATGAATAAGAAAAACATTTTACACATCTTTCATCAGCAGAGTTGGAAAGTTGCTTAAATTTAAGTTGATTCAAGTTTCCTTATTAAATCATTTTTGGAATAAGGTAAAAAAATACAAATATATATTGTGTACAAATCCATCGTATTTATAAATTCCTAACTAATTCACTTTAGCAAACATATTGGCTCAACTTAAAAATCTGGCTACATCAAGGGAGCATGTTTTCATGAATTAGAAGTCACAAGGCCCAAGCAAGATTAATTTCACTGAAATAAAACAATCAAAAATAAATTAACTTCAATTCAATATGCATACTTGGAACACCTATAATGCAAAAGGAATTTTTATGTTAAATTCAAAGAGTTTTAGCAGATAATGCCCACCTGTGGTACACAGCATTCCTCATGTTACTGTTACCATTATATAAAGGAGAGACAATGCAATTCTTTGACTCAGAACAGATATTAGAAACAGAGTTTTCGGAGGTCATTATAACCTGAGAATGTTCTAACACTGAGATGTAGCAGATAAGCCCAAGGTATTAAGTTGCTTCTAATATTCTCTATATTACTATATTTTCAGCATATTATATATATAATTTTTTCATTCTATTTCTACCTTTGTTCATAAGGTGGAATTCTTAACCCTCGTGCATTACCTATTCCAACATTGTAAAACATTCTAAACAGCCGCCTGTTTTTCGGCTTCTAGGATTCTCTGCTCTTCCAGAAGGTTCCCCAAACTGTGGTGCCAGCCAAAGCCTGGTATAAAATGTTCTCTAACAATACAGGAGGCAAGAGAAGGGCACTAACCGGGCCAGCATTCATCAGGACTCCTCAGTTTGACAGACAACAGCTGCTCCCTTCCACATCAGCTCATAAAATAAAGAATTCTATGTCCTAGCTGTTTTCTTTTTTCTTTTTTGAAACATCACTTTTGATCTCCTCGCAATTTATTATCAGAGATGGCGTTGTTGCCTGCAGCAGTTTTCAGTGAACTCCTGGTGTGTGTGTGCATCCACAGCGATCTCCAGCTCAATCCCAAAGTCCCTTTCTGAATTCCGATGGCATGCACAGCCACCACCGCATGATACACCACGTGCACAAAGGTGGTTACTTCTTGTGTGGGGTCTCATCTCAATACAGGATAAAAACGTCTCAAGGGCAGGGCCTTCCCTGTATGCCTCTCAGATCCCCTTCGGGCACTGTATACAATACTGGTAAATCTCAGATGCTAAGTAAATCCTCACTGATTGACGACACATACTACACCGGATTGTAAAGCCCTTCCAGGAAAGGGTCTTGTCTGTCGTCTCTGTAATCCCAGCCATCTGCCAGACCCCCATCTCACTTATTAGTTTGATAAGAATGTTGAACCACCACTAATTCCCAACATGGGACAAGAGGCTTAAGGACTTTATGGTGACAGAATCCTGAGGAGATTTCCCTTTCAGAAAATGTTTTGTTTGCTTGCTTTAAATCAAGAAAATTAATATCCTCAGAAAGCAGTTTCCTTCATTAAGACTTTAATGCTAATAATGAATGCTTGTCACACTCTTCCACCTAAAGCTTACCTAGTAAAAATATTTCAGACAAGAGTGTTCTAATTAAAACAAATTAAAGTCACTCCTTGGGAATTAAAATAAGTACTCAGAACAATGAAGTACAGCAAAAAATGATAACTGACATTTGTGTCTCGCTTCTTAAGTATATCGCTTCATAAAGAAATCAGCTTTATTTTTTTTCTGTTCGAAATATTTTGTTTTGTGTAGCATTAACAAAGTTTCTGAACTTTCTGAGGTACATGTGCAAAGAAAATTGTAGCTACAAGTGTTAAAGAAAACCAAGATCAAAAAGTTGGATGGTAAAAACAATCTTTCACTCAAACATCCAGCCCATTATGCAGAAAAGAGGAGAGACATGGTCACAAAAGGAAACCAAATATAATACTAAAAGGCTATGTTCTCGCTGATAAAAGAGAGATGCGATATGAGAAGAGCAGACTGGGAGATCACGCAGAGCTAAAATTTACATCTACCAAGGCCATTAGCTCAGGAGCTAATAAATGTGCTAAAAAAACATGATGTTTTAAGACCTAAAGCACTAATTCTCAAACCAGACCAGAGGCATCTTGTTAAAAACTGTTAGAAAGGCAAATTCTTGAGCCCTGCTCCAGACCTGCTGAATCCAAAATGCTAAGGCTGAGGTCCTCCGGGTCTTCTGGCACAGGCTCAATTTGAGAACCACTGGCCTAAACTACATGAATATATGTAAAATTAAGGACAGAGTATCAGACAAATTTTGGTATTAATGAAAGCTCGTAAGGGAAGTAAACACACTAATCAAGACAAATGTTAAAATTTATTAGGATAATAAAGATTAGAAGACACTAAATGTACCTTAATGTCTATTTTTTTTTTTGCTGTACACGGGCCTCTCACTGTTGCGGCCTCTCCCGTTGCGGAGCACAGGCTCCGCACGCACAGGCTCAGCAGCCATGGCTCACGGGCCCAGCCGCTCTGTGGTATGTGGGATCTTCCCGGACCAGGGCACAAACCCGTGTCCCCTGCGTCGGCAGGCGGACTCTCAACCACCATGCCACCAGGGAAGCCCAATGTCTATTATTTTTGTAACAGCTTACAGAGATATAATTTCCATACCATAAAATTAACACATTTAAAGAATTCAATGGTTTTAGAACATTCAGAGAATTGTTCAGCCATCACCACAATCAATTTTAGAATATTTTCATCACTCTAAAAAGAAACCCCATATCTTTAGTAATTCTCCCCTAACTCCCCATCCCTCATCCACTAATATATTCTGTTTCTGTAGATTTACCTGTTCCAGACATCTGATATGAATGGAACCATATAACTATGTGATCTTCTGTGTCTTGATTCTCTCATTTAGACAAATGTTTTTAAGGTTCATCCATGTTGTAGAATGTTTCCGTATTTTATTCCTTTTTATGACCTGAACAAGTTTCTACTGTATGGACATACCGCACTTTGTTTATCCATTCATCTGTTAATGAACTTCAGGACCATTTCTACCTTTTGGCTATTATGTGTAACGGTGCTATGAACATTCACGTACAAGTTTTGTGTGGACATTACGTTTTCATTTCTCTTGGGAATACACCTACGAGTGGAACTGTTGGGTCAAATGGTAACTCCATATTTAACCATTTAATGAAGCGACCAACTGTCTTCTAAAGTCACCGCACCATCTTACATTCCCACCAACAGCATATGAGAGCTCTGATTTCTCCACATCCTCGTTAACACTTTACCTTTTTGATTCCAGCCATCTTGGTGAGTATAAAGTGGTACCTCACTGTGCTTTGATTTGCATTTCCCTAATGGTTAATGATGTAAAGCATCTTTTCATGTACATGTTGGCCATTTGTCTACCTTCATTGGAAAGTGTCTACTCAGATCCTTTGCACATGTTTTAATTGGGTCATATATCTTCTTATGGAGTTGTAAGAGTTCTTTATATATTCTATATACAAGTCTCTTATCAGATATATGATTGGCAAATACTTCCTCCCATTCTGTGGACTGTCTTTTCAGTTTCTTGGTAGGGTCCTTTAAAACAAAATGTTTTACTATTTTTGTTAAGTATCTCCTGAAAAATATCAGCTTTGAACTCACTCTTTAACGCTAAGTGTAATTTTTACTAAGACGCTGGATATTAACATATGGAAAACATGACTTATACTGTGGAAGTTTTACTAGATTGGGAAAGATACTGTTCATGCTACACAGACATGACATACTACTGCCACCTGGAAGCAACATATATGAACTGTCCAAATAGTATTTGGAATAAGCTGTTTCAACGTAAAAAGCAACAGTTCTGTGACAACTTTACCAACACAAATAATATTAACTTAACCACTTTCATTGCATGGAAGGTAACCAGAAATACAAAGTATTACAAAATGAAGACTTCATGTGCTTTCTACTTTTTAAATTCTTTGAAATATTGTGTACTCTCCAAGGATAATTTTCCTTGGCATAGAATATGCAGAACTCTCATGTTATCAAGGACTCAGAAGGCAACATAATAATGTTCTGTGGATATCTTGGAAGTCTAAAAAACTAAAAACTGAGTAGGTTTATGTGCCTACCAAAAAATGGGGAGGTCAGGTCAAACAGCCAGCTGACATCAGACTAATTTTCCTCAAATGGGAAACGTAGGGCATGAAGTAACGGTAAACAAATTGGCACAGACTGGCAGGCTGATAGAAAGGAAGGCAAGCAGACAGGCAGAGGGGCGAGTAACAGAGATTCTATTCAACACAGTGCAAGGTGCCAACCAAGCACTGACAAGAGAGGTAGAAGCCAAAGACGATCCACTATTGAACGTTAACAGCTCAAACAGTTCTATTAAATGTAGTCCCCCATGAAAAACGTCCATGCTGCTTAATTAAAATCATCTACAGCTGTTCTGCAAGCAGTTCTAAAGCAAATTTGGGGAGTGGATGGGGAGAAGGTAACACACAGCTAAAAAGTCCTGCTATACACTGACTATAGGTAGGGAAGGAGGTGAAGCAGAAAAAAACTGAAGGAAGAAACAGTTTCCATCTCTGACATGAAAGTGTCCACTTAAAACCTGATTCTTGATTAATGTATATACACTACTATGTATAAACTAAATAACCAACAAGGACCTACTGTACAGCACAGGGAAATCTACACAATATTTTGTAATAACCTATAATGGAAAAGAATCTGAAAAATATAGATATATAGTATGTATAACTGAATCACTTTGCTGTACACCTGAAACTAACAAAACAGTTTAAATCAACTATACTTAAATTTTAAAAATTAATTCATTTAAAAACGAAAACCCAATTCTTTCTTATGATTGCTGTCCCTGCTATGCTAATGAATTTAAATCCCGTGAAAGGTCCTCTCGCTTTATTTGCTACTATATAATGCTTATCTCCCAAACCTCAAAGGAACAGTAGTTCATTCAGCCTTATAAAATCTGTTCAGGAAAGATGCCATTTCCCTAAGAAAACAAAAGAAGAAATAAAGGAATTTCTGACATTGGAAAATGTTCTCTAACCCATCCAGATGTAGCATTTTTTGCTTTTGTTGTTGTTCTGGCATACTGAGAAATATTTGTATTTTTCCCTTCACCATACTGGTTATCTACAGACTTATTTTCTAAATATTCATGGGTAAAAATATATTTTCCAATTCTTTAACTTCCTTCAGTAGTATTAACAGTTATTAGTTTGTTTAAGAAAGTTTCCAATAGTTTAAAAAATTAAAAGTACCATCATCCTCTATTATATCATCCAAGGTGCCAAAGTATGATCTTAATCATTCCAAATAACAAGGGTAGTAAATAAAAATGGATAAGAATCATGCAAATTTGAAGAAGCGGATCAGAATTTCATAAGTTAATGAAAAACAAAAACATACCTCTACCATATTATAAGAAGATGAAAGTAAGTGGTAAATATCTATTAGCTTGTTTTGGAGAAATGTTTCCTCTCACCTTTATTTATGATACCAAAGCTGAAAATATGCTATTTGGAAAGTTCAAATGAACTAAAGATAAGGACAGCACCCAATTAATCAATCAAGTATAATAACCTCCTAGTTTTATGACCCAAACATCAATCAGATGTCATCTTAGGGCTCCCTGGATACACACAAGAAAGAAAATAGAGTACAGGTAATAACAAAAAGTTCAGAAATAAATTTTCTTCTATGTATATTTCTAAGCTCACTCAATTTTACAATTTTTTCATTCCATGATTGTAAATAACTTGTTATTTATCTCTAATTTTTCCTCGTTTATTTTGTTGACATATTTACTAACAGTTTGCCTTAAAATAAGTTTCAGAACTATGATGGTATCATCCATAAAACTGAAAGAAAAAGTTCAATTAACTACTAACAATTCTTACTAGAAGTAAAAGACACCACTTAAGTTTACTGAAGTGACACTATCCATGTACCACAATAAATTGTCTTTTAATTTTGATTCCAAACTGAACATAAAAGGCAGGTGAAATTATTATCAGTTCAGTGTTCAAAAATAAGAAAGATAGCCACCAACAATAGCATGATGACATAAAATTGTTAAAAAGGGAAACAAAATGCTCACTGGTAGGCAAAAGTAAATTCTACATTGATTCTAAAGTTGAAATGCAATAGAAATATCCACTTCCAGTTTGTTCCAACAAGTGCTTAACAAAGATTAAAAATCATCGTATAAAATAATTAGTGAATGTTCCTGACATAATGAGCACCATACAGTAAACACAACTGAAACCCACTTCAATGGCAAAAGATCTCCAAGTACCAAGGTCAGCACTCAAAATAAGAAGTCTCATTAGTCTCACAGTGCAGAGATAGAATAAATATAAAAGGATGGATGGAATCGTTACCAAGTTGTTTTCATACTGATTGGAAGTTTGACATTTATGGTTTGTAACTTCTAAAAGTAAGGCTAGCAGAAAAATTGTCCAGTTTGCTGAGATATACAGTTAATCAAAACTCACTATACCTACAAGTGTTTTGTTTTTTTTTTTAAACAAGGAGTAAGGGACTGCATTGCTCAATCTTCCTTCCAGAAACTTGAATGCCAATGGTGTGTAATAAAGAATAAAACTTAAAAGTTCATATCTCACCTTCAATTTTTGGTTAAACTGAATGAACGAAAGAGATGTGAAAGGCCTCAGGATTCTACTTAGCTACAACAGTTCATGGTTGCATGCTTATGGAAAGTTAACAGATGTCACAGACAGGATATAAAAATCATTTCCTACAAGTAAAACCTCCAAACCATTTCTACACCACATTTAACTAAACATATGTAGAGTAATGCATACACAGCTTTTAATGTTGTTAAGTATGGAAATATTACTTTCTATTTACAAAAGAAAAAAAAAGTTTACATTTGCTTTGTATTTATCTTTCTCCTGTGGAGAGGACTGCTGCTTCTTTAAAACCCAGAAAGAGATCTATCTCGATCTGTGTTTATACTGTGAGAAGAATAATAATTCACCTCTCCAAGAAAATATTAAGAGTTTATTAAAGCACGCTTACAATTCCATTATCATTAGAAAAAATACCCGTGTTAGACTAATTTCTAACATTAACATATTTTTTGCTTTGTTATGTAAGAAGTTATAAAAAGGCACAAATGGAACGGAAGTTATTACTGAGGCCTCTGCTAAAAATGTCCCATAAAATCTAGAAACACTGTTCTATTTGCAACACTATGACGATACCCCTATCTCATTTCCAACAATGCGAGATGGTATTTTATTCAGCCAGAAAGAGTTTTGGAAGATAGTCCTTAGAGGCCTACTGAATGTTCTGAATTAAAATATATTTTCTCAAGGACATCTTTGATTCAGTAATAATTGAGATTAAAAAAATGAAAAAGTAAAGAAAAAGCAAACTAATAGTTCTGCCTACATAATCAAAGCAAAAGAGAATCTGGTGAACTTAAGCATATGGACATGGATAAGCCATATGCAATTAAGTCTACTGTGTTAAATAAATGTAGAGTGGCTTAGGCTGGCATATTTATATTTCTCAAGATCCCTAAACTTGCTTTCTATGTACATTTACATCTGTACTCCTACAAATTTCGGCTTATATTTAGCTTTTTTCCTCTAAGATGAAAAACCCAGCCTATTTCCAGCCAGTACAAAGATAATGCCCCTTTTGTTATTCCTGCAATGTTCTATATGCTATTGAATATAAAGGATGCACAATGCTGTGAATCATGATTAAACTGCCAGTGAAACCCCAGAAAAAGGACTGAAATTATAAAATGCATCACTATAAATAAGATGTATAAAATAATCATAAAGCAAAAGGACTGGCTTGGATTTGTAACTAATGATAAATTATACATTGAATAAATATTTAGCTAGTGAATGATACAGTCTGGTAATGATAAGTACATTCTAAACACAGCATTACCAATCTATTTTTAACATAACCAAAACTTGCTGACAATTGAAAAAATGCACTGCACATTATCTATCCTCTACCATCTCCTCTTCTGAACGCCCAAAAAATCCCAAAGACGTATCACGTTACTGAGAAAGTCAAAATATCAGTGTTCTTAAAGGTAGTAATGGAACACAGGAGGGGAGGTTCCATTTTTTGGCACTTTGATCTTCAAAATAAAATTACAGAACAATTTTACCTTAAGGGCAGAATTATAATTTCAAAAACAAATATTCTGGAAGATTATATTATTTTCCATTAACTTCTATTACTTTGGAATGTGTTTCACACATTGACCACTTACATATAGGAAAGATAAATTCCAACTACACGATGAAAGAATTTTAAATAAAATATCTCATAATGCTAAATTCTTACAGTCATTCACTTATGACTTATTGGGGAGGAAATAACAACCATCATTGGTATTTTTCCCCTTTTCACTATTTAAGTTGGGAAGGAAGGAAGGAAGGAAGGAAGGAAGGGAGGGAGGGAGGGAGGGAGGGAGGGAGGGAGAGAGGCTGGTAACTTCTAAAAGATATTCGGTTTTGTGAGTCTATCTTGGCTGATTTCACTAACCCACTTCATTCCCCACCCTTGGATAGTCTGGTGAATATTTTTTCCAATAAAGTTAATTCAATGAGTCCACTCACTTCATAAAAACCACCGAAGTGTTTACACATATATATATATTTGTATTAACATGACAGATGTTGAGGGGAAAAAAAGGTAAGGTATTTTTCTGATGTAGATATTCAAAAGAAAGGAACTTATCTTAAATATTTTGAAGAACTGTATGTCTGTTGCCAAGTTAGAAACACAAAAGTGTAAAAACAAACAAAACAGTATGCACAAAAACAACCTTTCTTTCTTTAAAAACACATTTATATCTTGTTTCAAAGCTACTGCCCCCTCATCTAAAAGAGCCTCCAAGCCCTAGGCGATCTTACCTAGTAAGGACAGTTTCATTGAGAATCAGGGGTGGGATTTGTTATTTACCGGTGAGTGAACAAGTCTAGTGCCAAGAGCAGGCCAAGGTGCTGCAAACAGGACACATCCTATGAGGGAAGAGGGAAGATTTCCATTTAAGATTGCCCGTTATGTGAAATGACCTACAGAACATCCGGAATGAAGTTGAGAATGGTCCCAAAGCAATGCAATGCATCTCTCTAATTGATGTTTTACAAGAAAAGCAAATTCTTCTCATCTGTATAAAGGGCAATAAATCAGTGTCCAAGATAATCACAGACAATTGAGTTATTGAAATTTGCGCTTTAATCTATTTGGTCATACCTTTTCCTGTATCTGTTTAAGGTGTCCAAAACTGATTTTTCAAATTCTGATTATGCTCATCAAGTTAATATCTAGTATGTAGGGTGTTTCCACTGTTTCTCTGAAGTCAGTGAAATGTCTTCTGTAAACAAAGGGGGACCAAGGGAAGTTCAATGCTACTACCAACAATTGATTAGAGCTACAACATACTAAGGTAAGAGCAAGACTGCCTAGAGAATACCTGGCACCAGACTTGTAAAGAAGAAGGACCTTTGAGATCAATCATCTTCTAAAGAGAAGAGAGTTGAACAATTCTCAACTTGCCAAGAAGCCTTATATATAATTGTATCAGTGTGCTAGGACTTTCAAAGCATACACCACAGTTAGGGTGACTTAACAGAAATTTATTTTCCCACAGTTATGTAGACTAGAAGTCCAAGAACAAGGTATCAGCAGGGTTGGTTTCTCCTGAGCCCTCTCCTTGGCTTACAGATGGTGCCCTTCTCACTGCGTCCTCATGTGACCCGTTCTCTGTGAGCTCCAGCCCTGGTAACTCTTCCTTTTCTTATAAGGACACTAGTCCTCTATTGACCCTACCCAAAGACCTCATTTAACTTTCATTACCTCTTTAAAGATATTATCTCCAAATACTGTCACATTAGGGGCTGGAGCTGCAACATATGATGGAGGGGTAGAGACAGTTCAGTCCATAATGATAATACATTTTAGTTTGCCAAGAATATTATGATGTATACAGTGAGACTGGATACATCAAACACTAGATTGTAAGCACAATAATAACAGGGCTTGTGTCTTTCTCACTGATATTATGGGCCTTGTACATTGCTTGACATTGACAATGTGAAAAAATATGGATTAAAAAAGAAAATCATGGAATCTTTTTGCCTCTCAGTAAACATATTAGAAAGTGCTATGCTGTGAAACTTGATATTTTATAATGACTTTTCTTTTTTAAATATCAAGTACAACAGTTCATACAAAGCACCATGAAATTAGGATGTATAGCAGGATATTTATAAAATGCATTTCAAATATAAAGTACTTGAAGTTTTGGTATCAATTCCCTAAATGCCCTGTGATATTGTAGTTACTGAAACAAAACACCACCAACACAATGGTCTAAGAGTGAATCCTAAGAAGTAAAGTAACACTGAGGTCCTTAATATAACATTTATATTATACTACCCAGAATGATGAAAGATTTAATTCAGTAGAAATGGGCCATCATCTTGGGGATGAGAGTAGTAGATTATGTCTCTAGCCTCGCATCAGACAAAATGTGCTTTGTTCTGTGCCACTAATACATGAAACTGTCATCTATTTAAATAACTTTTGGTAGTTCCCAAATGTTTTCGTATGAATGGGATAGATCTTTTCTGCCAGCCTTATTTACAGGGACTACAGCTTGTACATAACTGTTGTGCTTAATGGACCTGAACCAAGTATGCAAATTGCTCATCAGATCTTTGGCTTAATGTTCACTTAAATGTGCTCAAAGCATAAGTTCTGTGAAACACTAAGAACAGAAAATGACATAAATAGTGTCAATTTGGTAGTTCAGTAAACTGTGATAAGCCTCAAGGTTACAGGATTCTTAAGTCTAATGACTAATCTACTCATCACTAGAACAGGTGCCTCCCAGATCATCCTAACTAAAATTTGGATACCCTAAAGCCTAGCATTTTCCCACCTAAAGTATCAGCTGGATCTTTGCTTGGATGCATTTAAATGACAAAAATGCACATGATATTCTACCTATCCAGGTAGTCATAACCAGCAAATCCTTAAAAGCTAAATTCATGATAACTATTTAGATAACAAGGAAGCCTTATTAGAAGGTATCACTATTTCACTTTCATAGAGATTCTGCCATTATATGTATCTAACAGTTCACACTGTTCAGTTCTATTGAATATGTTCAAAATTAGAATATTTCCTCCCCCTACAGTTCCTTTCCTACTAGCTTAAACAAGTGTTTTGCCCTATGGTTTCCCCCTATGGTATTCCTTTCAGTTTGTTCCAAACATTGCCAGTAAACTCTAGACACAGAAAGAATGTAGATCAGAGTTTCTCTCAGCCAAACGTCTGTCTCCCAGTGAAGTAGTGAAGAGGATATCACACCCTTACTCTTTTCTGCTTCCCAATGGCAACTTCTTTCGAAAGACTCCAAGCAGCTATTACTGTGAAACTAAAGGCTCAGAGAGGCTCAGCTTCCCCCAAAGACTACCACTACAAAAAATTTCGAGTTATTTTTAATCGTACACAAATATTAACCAGTGGAAATGTTCTTTAACTCATCTATATTCAATTAAATAGCATGATCTTAAAAATAAATAAACTTTCAGATGCAGCTTGCCTTCAAACAACCTATTACAAAGGAGAAGTCACTAAGCAAGGTGGGAGAAAAAATTAACACACATAGGAACACTAATATTTTTCTAACACATAACGGTCTTTAGACATCAAACTTTAAAGCAGGGTGGGGTAAAAATAAATGTTTGCAGATTCTTAAGGGTAAAATACACTACACAGCGTGGGGGAAATGGAGGTAAGTCACACCATGTTTCTCTGATTGCTTCTCAAAGCCTGCTCTCTCAGAAGTCCTTCAAACCAGCTGAATAAGCTCTATATAACAAAAATGGAGAAACGCCATCATGGAGCGCCTTTATGTCTCCATAACAAATTTCTGGGAATCACTGTTGAACATGACAACATCTGCATTTCAGGGAAGGCCACCTAAGACCCGAATACTTTGATTGGGAGCATGACAGGACACCTTCTAAAGAGCTGAACACCATCACTTTACGAAAGGCAAAGTGCTGAATTCCCTTCTGGACAGTTAACCCAAAGGTGATGCTTTACTTTTATCTAGGTTTGTGTAGTATTCCACTATCAGCTTCGTGCAGAGATAGAATTCTTCGGGTTTGTGTTTTGTTCTTATTTCTTTTCTTTGTTTTTTTTCACTTTTACTTTATTTCAGTAAGGATACCTCACTACAAAGGTACTACTCAGCCTCCCTAGCAAGGATAACTATTAATAATGTGCTTATACTCTTCTAACTAACCACACGTCAGGCTCACTTCATTGGGCTTAACGTCAGCAAGTGTGTGTGTGTAAATTAAACATGGAGCAAATGTAAGTAAATAAATGAATGAGTTAAAAATATATATACGCATAAACGTAAGTAGCCATACTGACTTGAAGCCATTTTCTAGTTACATTAAAAACCGACATACCAGTTAGGACACAGATCTAAAGAGCAGGAAAAAAAACAGAGTAAAACAAGCAGTCCAAATGTCTACACTAACTGCCATAAAGGACACAGGGTCACATGGCCCGGCAATCACTAGTTTTGGGTCATTTTCCTATGCAGTCATAGCATTTCATCTGTTACCCTAATAGATGGTTAAAAATACATATAAAAATCATTTCATGGGCAATAATGAAAAAGAAAAAATTGCAAGCATAAAATAAATAGTGAAGGGAATATTAAATAGTTAATGGGGACTGACACTTTTTCATTATAAAAAGTGATGTTTTAAATTTTTACAATGCACACATATTCTATAATTAAAGATTAAAATCCATCGAAAAACTGAAGCATTTATATTCTCAAAAATAAGGTTAACCTACTGTTCTTACAAAGAAATTATTTTAAAGAAAGGAGCATTATAAGCATTACAGTAAAAATATATGATAAATCTCTTTAGAAACTAATGTCAGAAGATAAGGGTATTGCTTAATTGCATAATATTCTTCTCTATAATAAAAGATATACCTTACCATAATACCTTAATGGAGAAAGGGGATATATTCCAATGACACATTTGTTAGCACTTCAACTGTCAAAGACATAAAACCAAAAAGGCAAAAAAGGAATACATTCTTGCACATGAGCTATGAGGAAAGAAGATGAGATTAATGAAAATAGCAGTTCTGATTGGTTATACTAGAAAATACAAAGTAAGCATCTGGGAGTCTTAAAGCAGAGGGAAAAAAATGATTGAGAGAGCTCCAATTTAGATGAAGTTGAAAAGGGACCCAACCTAGGCTGAAAACCAAAGAGGAATCTGGGGAGGGGGAGGGAGAGCGTGCACCTGCACCCATCTGTTGCCCGCTAACTGGTTCAAACCTGGGCAAGAGGACTTCCAGTATCTAGAAAACACCAAAGACAGACACTGACCTTCAGCAATTGCTAGGATGACCTACAATAGCTGCCCCCAGGCTAGTGTCACAGGAACCAGGAGGAAAACACCATCAGCTAAACACTCTCTATCCTTCTTCAAGAAGCTTATTCTCTTTTTTTTGCAGTACGCGGGCCTCTCACCGCTGTGGCCTCTCCTGTTGCGGAGCACAGGCTCCGGACGCGCAGGCTCAGCGGCCACGGCTCAGGGGCCCAGCCACTCCGCGGCATGTGGGATCTTCCCGGACTGTGGCACGAACCCGTATCCCCTGCATTGTCAGGCGGACCCTCAACCACCGCGCCACCAGGGAAGCCCAAGAAGCTTATTCTAAAGGAGCGATCAGGTGATATAAGTAAAAGAAACAAAGTACAAATACTAGGGAGAAAATCTCTACCTGGGCACGCTAAGGAAGGCTTTGTACATAAGAGGTGGCATTTGAGTTGGACATTTAAGGATGAGTTGAAGTTTGTAAGATGAATAAGTAAAAATCTATTTCAGGCACAAAATAAGGCGGCAGTTCTATTATATCCATCACTAAATACATAGGATGGGGTAGTTATGGAAGATGAGGCCATAGATAAAAACTATATTAGAAACACACTCTTAAAAAAAAAAAGATAGACTAGGACTAGCCCTTTCAGAGTCAGCTTTAGGAATAACCTTATGATGATTTTGAAAATTTCAAGGTGATTATCAAAAAGTATGTTTCCCTTGAAATTCCTCTAACAGGGATAATGGATACAAATACAAACAATAGGAATAAAATAGCTACTGATACCAAGTTTATTAAAGCTACCAACCAATTCAACCAATCTATACATAAAAAGGACAAGTATCCAATTTCTCTTATTTCAATGAGAATAAACAAAACGGACACCAGAAGTGAGGTAAGAAAGTCCCACAGAATAGAGAAATGGTATAGTAGAAGAGCAAAGGAAGAGGAAAACTTAATATAAATTTCTTAACTTTGGTTTGACCTTAAACTTCAAATAATCAGGGGAAAAGAGGCATACAGAGTCCTGGGGTGCATAATTTATGAAGGAAAGGGTCAGTACAACAAAGTGCTTTATAGCAGATTTCCACTTCACCTTAAAACAAATCTGATGGCAATACTAATCACTAGCACAGTATCAGTATAATTAGCAGAGTAAGTCACGATTTTGTTAACAAATGCTTTACTCAGCTAAGGTGTTTTTGTTTAAAGACAGAAAAGCATACAGACTGAGCAAAGTAGATGCAATTAAATCAAATGCTACAATAATTTCACAGCTGTTGAGAAGCAGGGATAGATCAAGTTCCATCTGAGGCCTTGTGGCTCTTGATGAAGATGCCGCCTTCAAGAACAGGTTGCACCTGTGTCTCTCCCACCCACCCCACCCCCCTCCCCCTCCCCACCCCACCCCCCCACCTCCCCCTACCCACCCCCCTCCCCCTACCCACCCCCCACCACCACCACACACACACCCCCACCACCACCCCCCCGCCAGCTCTCCATTCCAACCACAACCCAGAGCCCACAGTTCTGTCTCCAGCTTCAAGCCCAATGTCTGGCACAGAAAGGCCACAACAGGTATCAGTCACAAACAGAACAGAAAGGGAAACAATGATATTATCAAATCAAAGAGCTTGCTTATATTTCAATTCATGAAATGCCACAGGTACCTCCCTTTAAACTGTAAGACCTACCAGATTGGTCAAATATTTCATGACTTAAGCTTCATCCAAAATGAACAGAGTATGTTGCCCATACCTTGATATGGTCTTAAGATTGGTTACCAGGGAAATAAAAGAAAGAAATCAAGTGAAGGAAAGTAATTCCTTATTAGGGGAAAAAGGTGTGAGACCATAGATAAACACCTGATACTGACATAATCTGATAATCGAGAGAGGTCACAACAGTGAGAGGACCCCGTACCGCAAAAAAAAAATAAATAAATAAAGACACAGGCTTGCTGAATGGATACAACAGGACCCATACATATGCTGTCTACAAGAGACCCACTTCAGACACATACAGACTGAAAGTGAGGGGATGGAAAAAGATATTCCATACAAATGGAAATCAAAAGAAAGCTGGAGTAGCAATTCTCATATCAGATAAAATAGATAAAATAGACATTAAAATAAAGATTGTTACAAGAGACAAGGAAGGACACTACATAATGATCAACGAATCAACCCAAGAAGAAGATATAACAACTATAAATATATATGCACCCGACACAGGAGCACCTCAATACATAAGGCAACTGCTAACAGCTATAAAAGAGGAAATCGACAGTAACACAACAATAGTGGGGGACTTTAAAACCTCACTTACACCAATGGACAGATCATCTAAACAGAAAATTAATAACAACACACAAGCTTTAAACGACACAACAGACCAGATAGATTTAATTGATATTTATAGGACATTCCATCTAAAAACAGCACATTACGCTTTATTCTCAAGTGCGCACAGAACATTCTCCAGGATATATCACATCATGGGTCACAAATCAAGCCTCAGTAAATTTAAGAAAACTGAAATCATAATCAAGCATCTTTTCTGACCACAACACTAAGAGATTAGAAATGAATTACAGGGAAAAAAACATAAAACACCAACACATGGAGGCTAAACATTACGTTACGAAATAACCAAGAGATCACTGAAGAAATCAAAGAGGAAATCAAAAAATACCTAGAAACAAATGACAATGAAAACATGACGATCCAAAACCTATGGGATGGGGCTTCCCTGGTGGTGCAGTGGTTGAGAGTCCGCCTGCCGATGCAGGGGACATGGGTTCGTGCCCCAGTCCGGGAAGATCCCACATGCCGCGGAACGGCTGGGCCCGTGACCCATGGCCGCTGAGCCTGCACGCCCAGAGCCTGTGCTCCGCAAACAGGAGAGGCCACAACAGTGAGAGGCCCGTGTACCGCAAAACAAACAAACAAACAAAAAAACAAAAACAAAACCTATGGGATGCAGCAAAAGCAGTACTAAGAGGGAAGGTTATAGCTATACAAGCCTACCTCAAGAAACAAGAAAAATCTCAAATAAACAATCTAACCTTACACCTAAAGGAACTAGAGAAAGAAGAACAAACAAAACCCAAAGTTAGCAGAAGGAAAGAAATCATAAAGATCAGAGCAGAAATAAATGAAATGGAAACAAAGAAGAAAACAGCAAAGATCAATAAAACTAAAAGCTGGTTCCATGAGAAGATAAACAAAATTGATAGACCATTAGCCAGACTCATCAAGAAAAAGAGGGACAGGACTCAAATCAATAAAATTAGAAATGAAAAAGGAGAAGTTACAACAGACACCACAGAAATACAAAGCATCCTAAGAGAATACTAGCAACTCTATGCCAATAAAATGGACAACCTGGAAGAAATGGACAAATTCTTAGAAAGGTATAACCTTCCAAGACTGAACCAGGAAGAAACAGAAAAGATGAACAGACAAATCACAAGTAATGAAATTGAAACTGTGGTTAAAAATCTTCCAACAAACAAAAGTCCAGGACCAGGTGGCTTCACCGGTAAATTCTATCAAACACTTAGAGAACAGTTAACATCCATCCTTCTCAAACTCCTCAAAAAAACTGCAGAGGAAGGAAAACCCCCAAACTCATTCTATGAGGCCACCATCACCCTGATACCAAAACCAGACAAAGATACTACAAAAAAAGAAAATTACAGACTAATATCACTGATGAATAGAGATGCAAAAATCCTCAACAAAATACTAGCAAACAGAATCCAACAACACATTAACAGGATCATACACCATGGTCAAGTGGGATTTATCCCAGTGATTCAAGGATTCTTCAATATACACAAATCAATCAATGTGATACCCCGTAGTAACAAATTCAAGAATAAAAACCATATGATCATCTCAATAGATGCAGAAAAAGCTTTTGACAAATTCAACACCGATTTATGATAAAAACTCTCCAGAAAGTGGGCATAGAGGGAACCTACCTCAACATAATAAAGGCAATATATGACAACCCACAGCAAACATCATTCTCAATGGTGAAAAACAGAAAGCATTTCCTCTAAGATCAGGAACAAGACAAGGATGTCCACTCTCACCACTATTATTCAACATAGTTTTGGAAATTTTAGCCACAGCAATCAGAGAAGAAAAAGAAATAAAAGGAATACAAATGGGAAAAGAAGAAGTAAAACTGTCACTGTTTGCAGATGACATGATACTATACATAGAGAATCCTAAAGATGCCACCAGAAAACTACTAGAGCTAATCAATGAATTTGGTAAAGTTGCAGGATGCAAAATTAATGCACAGAATCTCTTGCATTCCTATACACTAAGGATGAAAAATCTGAAAGAGCAATTAAGGAAACACTCCCATTTACTATTGCAACAAAAAGAATAAAATACCTAGGAATAAACCTACCTAGGGAGACAAAAGATCTGTATGTAGAAAACTATAAGACACTAATGAAAGAAATTAAAGATAATACCAACAGATGGAGAGATATACCATGTTCTTGGATTGGAAGAATCAATATTGTGAAAATGACTATACTACCCAAAGCAATCTACAGAATCAATGCAATCCTTATCAAATTACCAATGGCATCTTTTACGGAACTAGAACAAAAAATTTCACAATTTGTATGGAAACACAAAAGACCCCGAACAGCCATAGCAGTCTTGAGGAAAAGAAATCCAGCTGGAAGAATCAGGATCCCTGACTTCAGACTATACTACAAAGCTACAGTAATCAAGATAATATGGTACTGGCACAAAAACAGAAATATAGAGCAACGGAATAAAATAAAAAGCCCAGAGATAAACCCTCGCACCTATGATCAACAACAAAGGAGGCGAGGATATACAATGGAGAAAAGACAGTCTCTTCAATAAGTGGTGATGGGAAAACTGGACAGCTACATGTAAAAGAATGAAATTAGAACACTCCCTAACACAAAAATAAACTCAAAATGGATTTGAGACCTAAATGTAAGACCGGACACTATACAACTCTTAGAGGAAAACATAAGAAGAACACTCTTTGACATAAATCACAGCAAGATCTTTTTTGATCCACCTCCTAGAGTAATGGAAATAAAAACAAAAATAAACAAATGGGACCTAATGAAACTTAAAAGCTTTGTACAGTAAAGGAAACCATAAACAAGACGAAAAGACAACCCTCAGAATGGGAGAAAATATTTGCACCCGAATCATCTGACAAAGGATTAATCTCCAAAATATATAAACAGCTCTTGCAGCTCAGTATTAAAAACACAAACAACCTAATCCAAAAACTGGCAGAAGGTCTAAATAGACATTTCTGCAAAGAAGACATACAGATGGCCAAGAAGCACATGAAAAGCTGCTCAACATCACAAATTATTAGAGAAATGCAAATCAAAACTACAATGAGGTATCACCTCACACCAGTTAGAATGGGTATCATCAGAAAATCTATAAACAACAAATGCTGGAGAGGGTATGGAGAAAAGGGGAACCTCTTACACTGTTGGTGGGAATTAAATTGATACAGCCACTATGGAGAACAGTATGGAGGTTCCTTAGAAAACTAAAAATAGAATTACCATATGACACAGCCCTCCCACTACTGGGCATATACCCAGAGAAAACCATAATTCAAAAACACGCATGCACCCCAATGTTCACTGCAGCACTATTTACAATAGCCAGGACATGGAAGCAACCTAAATGCCCATCGACAGGTGAATGGATAAAGAAGATGTGGTACATGCATACAATGGAATATTACTCAGCCATAAAAAGGAATGAAATTGGGTCATTTGTAGAGACATGGATGCCTCTAGAGACTGTCATACAGAGTGAAGTAAGTCAGAAAGAGAAAAACAAATATCGTATATTAACACATATATGTGGAACCTAGAAAAATGGTACAGATGAACCAGTTTGTGGGGCAGAAGTTGAGACACAGATGTAGAGAACAAAAGTATGAACACCAAGAGGGGAAAGCAGAGGGTGTGGGGGTGGTGGTGTGATGAACTGGGAGATTGGGATTGACACGTATACACTGATGTGTATAAAATGGATGACTAATAAGAACCTGCTGTATAAAAAAAAATTAAATTTAAAAAATTAATTAATTAATTGATAAAAAAACACAACCAATTTCAGAAATGCAGTTTTGGTGGTTTGTGTTAAGATTCCTTATGATGGATATTCCATGCTGTATTTTGTCACACCCTTTCTGCTGGATATTTAGGTTACTTCCAGTTTTCTCCCATCATTAATAATGTTGAGTCTCTTGCTTGTAAACCTTTGGTTACGTCTTTGGTTGTTTCCCCCCACCCTCCACTCAGGATGAATTCCTAGAAGTGGAATTACACAATTTAAAGAAATACGCTTTCTTTTATGACTCACTGCATATTGCTAAAAAGGGTGTACATTTCAGTCTTTTATAGACAGTTCATGACTGTGCCCTTTCCTCCCCCCCCCACAAAAAAAAGAGGTTAAGAAATCTGAGGCCAATAGTCACAAAGGCCAATAATCTCTGATCGCTACAGAAAGTTAGTGAGATACTATCTATATTTCTGTCATTTTATCTATACTCACTAACTATACTTCTGTTGTTTTATCTACCTACCTACCAAATACTTACTTTATGTCCCCAGATTAAACCCAGAGTACAAAACACTAGACACGTAGGGCTATTATTCCAAGGCTTGTGACCAAGAAAATCATTAAAACTTCACGATGCACTAAAGGGAAAACACACTCAAAAACTTTTATAATCTTAATCTCCCTTGAATCCCTCCTTTAGTCATTTTAAGTAAACTTTATAACATGCCACTTAAACATTGCAGTAAGAAATTAAAACCTTCAGAGTAGTCTTTCCCCTGAAACGAATCTCAGGAAATACCCACTCAACAGAAGCCCTTGGCCTATAGGTTAAAGGTAAAATATAGATTTTATATAAGAGACATATTGTGTATCAGCCTTCAAATTTTTCTGTGTTTTAGTCTAGCAGTCCAGCTTCCACCCCTTAATTTCTGCTCCTGCCAAATCTTCACATCCACAGAAGTTACAGAAAATGTTGTACATATGAGCTCAACAGCAACAGCACGGCAGCCCCCAGCCATGACTTACTTGCTGAAATGAAATCCCAAACCACAATGCTGACTTCCCTCCTAAACCCATGATGCTGCTTTTTTCTGGGGCGCTCTCTGTTGTGAAAAGCAACAACTCAAGCTCAGAGTTTCCCTGTTTCATTGCCTTTACTTGGAAGAGCAGCAGCACAAACATAAACCCACAGCCTCTGTTATGAGACTCACAAAAAACCTATTCCTTAGTCTTTGTTAACAGATCTGATTTTTAAAATGGTTCATGGCTCCAAAATGCCAAGAATTATCCTAGAGGCATATATGAAAGAATTTAACATTTCAATAACCTAAAGGAAAGTTATTTTGGAAATGAGAATTATCTAACCATTTCAGTACACAGGACACTTTAGACACCTTTACTTCTCTTCATGTATATTGATACATACTAACCAAGTGTTCATCTTTTTATGCAAATCAAATGATTAGCGGGTGAATGTCAGGCCTGAGACTTTTTCAGATCAAATTCACTGCAGAAAAACTAATGAGATGAAGAACTTCAATCAGCTCAAAAATCTACATCATTTCACACTACGTGCAAAATAGGACCATTAACTCCCCAAAATATAAGCCTTAAGATGTGGTTTTCATTATCCAAGGTTTCCAACAGTTCCTATCAATGAATATTTTGTCTATTTCTAATGTTTGCAGTAAAACACAGTTGCTCACACACTCTCCTAAAATGATTATAAAACCTGATGTAATGAGTTCAGGTAGAAAAGATGTGCCTAAGCAGTTTGCTCTGGTATTTAATCGCAATATCAACCATATTAAATTCTTTTATTCCTTGTAATTACTAAGCAATTATGCACCAGACACAGAACTAGGTAATAGAGATAAAGTGACAAAAAAGACCTTTTGGACTATGGTACCCAAATAACTACCTAATTACAAGTAAATGAGTAGTAAGTGCTATGAAAGATAATACTTAAGTAATTGTCTGTGAGGGCAATGTTAGTACACAACTATAATGTCAAAGTTTACATTACCTAACTTAAAGACGGCTAAGTTTAGAATACCAAGAGTTTTCATCATGATCCTACTGGATAAGAAAAATTCTTTTCACAAAATCATGTATAATGATTTATTCCCTCTAGTACCACAACTACCTTTGTCCAGATGTGAGCTTATTAACATAATACATTTGCACTCTAAGACACACAACCTTAATGATGAGAATAACTAAAGAATTCTGGGCTGATGAGACAGTATCAGGAATATGCTTCAGTATATCACAAATCAAGTTCTTCTGCCTATCATTTGACCCAAAACTTACATTGATAACATAGCAGAAGGATCCCTTTGAAAAAAAACTCAAGATTTCATTAAAGAAGAGCAGAGGTTCAAAACAGCAAATGCTATTTAACATCACTTTGAGTTCATTCCATAAAAATCAAAGAATAATATAAAAGAGTTAATAGAACCTATTTTTTTTTGTTTTGTTTTTTTGGGGTTTTTTTGCGGTACGCGGGCCTCTCACTGTTGTGGCCTCTCCCGTTGCGGAGCACAGGCTCTGGATGCGCAGGCTCAGCGGCCATGGCTCACGGGCCCAGCCGCTCCGCGGCATGTGGGATCTTCCCAGACCAGGGCACGAACCCACGTCCCCTGCATCGGCAGGTGGACTCTCAACCACTGCGCCACCAGGGAAGCCCAATAGAACCTATTTTTGACATGAAACCTCACAGGAGTTTAATTTTGTGAAACTATTCCATTTTTAACTATATTTTTCAGAATCCCTAGAGATTCTAATATATTGGCAACACGTCTTCTGTTTTAATGTTGCAAATCCAGTCACCCTGCAGATACCTAATTACTGAATGCCAGAATGAGGGAGGCTTGTGGATGCTTTTTGCTGTCACTGGTGCCAAAAATATTTACACTGGAACAAATACTTGTTGAATACTCAGGAGAAACATACAGTAGTTACGAACTGCAATAGAGTGATGTTATATTGTAATTCTGTCCTTGGAGGTCCACGCTGTGGAAACCACATGTATAAACAGGTTAACAGAGAAGCAAAAATGGATTCTTCTGATAATTCAATAATTAAATCACCTTATTTTAAATTCCACTTTTTGGTATTCCAGTTGGGTTCTGGGATATTTATTTAACAGTCACATGAGTCCCAAGTAGAGTAAAAAAGCAAAGAAACATAAATGCTAAGTAAGGTTACCTTTGCACCAAAGATGACGAAAACATTTGTCCAAAGGCTGATTCAGAATCACAAGGCAGTATTTCAAACTCCCTATGGGGAAAAAAAGCAAACTAACGTAAACAAGTGAACCAAGTCTTTCATTCCCCTCATATGAGTCTGGAATCATACTCTCTGAGACCAGATTTGCAGTCTACACAGAGCTAAATTTTAATCACAGCTAATTTCTTATACCTGAATTTTAAAAAATACCATAGGTTAATTGGATCTACTTTATTCAATACGTCCATCACATTACCATATTGCTGAGGAATTTATCATAAAAATAGTTTATCATAAAGACAATTGGGTACGCTTCTTTTTGTACAGGGTGTGCAGCAAAAATGCCCTTGATATGAATCCTTATCCTTTTGATATATGTAACACTTTGATTCAAGTACCCTTCTACCTGGCTGGTCTGCTATCATCTTGACGTTGTTTGCCAAGTAGCATAGGTCTAATGGGTGTGTACTTTCACATGCATTTTCATCCTCATTCATATTCTCTCCTTCACTTTCATTCTCTCCCTCCACCCCGAGTTATCTTGAACTCTCCAATGTAAAACTTTGTTTCCACAAAATCCTACTAGTTCTTTTCATGACTCTTTTATTCCAAGTTTTTAGATGACACTCAAAAGACTAAGAAAGATGGAAAAAAGTTACTTCTCCAACAATCATTTCAAGCCTTTTATAATGTACTGTAAATAGTGCAAAGCAGAACGCAATCAGGCTGTTGAAAATCTGTCATTCAGCTCAGTCCAAGCACTCCATTTCATTTATGGAAAGAAATGTTTGTTTGGTGATAAGAAAAATTAACTTTTTTTTTTTTAAAGCAATCTCAGTGTTAGAAATGGAACAAGATAAGGAAACGAAAAGGGGGTGGCATCACCCACAGCAAACGTTATTAAGTGCCGATTATATACCAGTCACCAGGAGTGCAAAGAGGAATAGATTACAGGGTATCTGTGAGAGAAGACAGTTATAATAAAGACGATTTATTCCACAATACAGTACAACACAAGGAAGGATATGAGGAATGCTGGGTAACAGATAAATGAATGTGGCAGAAGTTCAAAGCCTAGAAAGTCCGTAAGGTCTGGTGTCATCCTAGAAATCTTTGTGATATGCAGATTTTTGAACTTGATCTTAAAAAGAAGTAGCTGGACAGAATAAAGCAAAGGGCATTCCAGACAAGGAAAACAACACACAGGAAGCTGCTATCCTTTGCCAGTAGGACTGTTACCATGGAAAGTTTAGGAAGCAACACCCTAATGACGTGCACCTAAGACATGAATACTAACATCCCAGATTTTAGACATGCTGTTTAGGATGACGGAGGAATTTCAATTGAGGCACCACGAAGTATTTCGAGTGATAGAGAAATAAGTAGTAAAGGCAATTTATGTATATCGGGGGATCATCCACACAGAGGTGATAGCTAAAGGTCAAAGCACAGACACAAGCTGAGACACTACAAAGAAAGAGCAGAGAGAGAAAAGAACAAATGACGAACACAAAATTGTCATGTTTTGCTCACCGTTACAGAACAGAAGGACGTCAACAAAGGAAATACAGAAGAAAAAGCCAGAAAGGTGAAAGAACTAAGCAGGTAATTCCAAGAATGTGCCGTCGATAACAGAGCATGCCGAGGAGACGTCACAGAGCCTAGACAATGAGAAAAGGCCAACGAGGGTGGGAAAATCTCAAAGAAAAGTCTAAAAATTCACGGAGGCAGCCTCAAGATAGTAACGAGAACAAGGAGTTAGAAAACTGAGAGATGCCTCTTCTTAAAAAATAAAAACTGAACTGTGAGAAATGGGGGAAAAAGGCAGCAAAGCCCAGAGCAGGTATTTTAAATACAGAAAATATTATATTCGAATTAGGAGGAGGGAAGTTAGAGAGAGAAGGGAAATGATCTATTTATTCATTTAACAGGTTTTTTTGTTTTGTTTTGTTTTTTTGTGGTACGCGGGCCTCTCACTGCTGTGGCCTCTCCTGCTGCGGAGCACAGGCTCCGGACGCGCAGGCTCAGCGGCCATGGCTCACGGGCCCAGCCGCTCCCGGACTCTCAACCAGTGCGCCATCAGGGAAGCCCTAACAGGTATTTATAGAGCACAGAGTAGTCTTGTTCAGGAATTAACACTCCCTCCCCCCACCCCCCTGCCCTACGGCTTACCTACTACTGATAAAAACAGGTGTTGAGATTCAGGCACAGGATGACCTATCACAGAGACATACCAAATTGAGGTAGAGGCAGAGTACGGTCAATTTATTTATAAGAAAGTAAACAAGAAACAAAATGAAGATATGGAAGTCAAATGGAACATTTAAAATGACTGCTGTAAGAAACGGACTACAGGAACTGACAGTCCACAGGTTTAAAAACAGGAATTCATTTGGGGTTAACTAACAGGCATAGGACATCAGATCTGCCTATAATTCAGGACTTTTCCCACCAATTCTTTTTTTTTTTTTTTTAGGGCAGGCCTGCTAGTTTATTCATATTGAATCTAAACCTTAGATCTCTGGCTTAACAATAACACAGGAAACCTTTAAAGACACAATAAATATTGTGTTAAATCAGAGATGGTTTAAACCAGTCATATAACTTCTAATACTCTGGGTTGGCAACTACAGCATGACAAATTATATACATAAAGATATTTAGGTACTAGGATCTAATGTTCTTTCCTTTTCTCATCTAGACTCCTCTGGGAGTAGAAATAGGAATCGGTGTAAACAAGTAAGACGGTGATGACAGCTGGTTTGAGAAGTGGCAGAATCGCTTGTCAAGAGGTAAAGGGAAGCAAGGAGGCATCTTCGGGCAGCGTTAGAGTGAATGACTGGCAGAGACCAGTGATCGTCTCACAATATTCATTCTTTAACAACAGAAACCTGAGGGGTTTTTTGGTTTTGGTTTTTACCAAAATGGTGAAAAACCATCTCTCGGACTCCTTTGCAGCAAAATGTAGTCATAAGACTAAGTTCTGGCCAAGAAGATACACAGAAGAGCCTTATATGTTACTTCTATGGGGGCTCCATAAAGTGGAGGGGGCCTTTCCTTCTGCTTTTCTTCCTCCATCCTGCCATCTGGAGCAAGACTGATGAATGAATGAAAGTCTAGCAGTCACTTAGGATCCCAAGAACAAGGGCAACAGCCTGAAAGAGCCTGGGTCCCTGATGATTCCATGAAGCCTCCATCCCAGCACTTCAATTCCTGGCTCCAGATTTCTTTTATATGAGAGAAAACTAAACTCTTATTTTATTTAAGCCAATAGTATTTGGGGTTTCACTATTCTGTAGAGAGAAACTGAGTTTTAATTAACGCAATGACCATGGTCCAGGCTGGGTTATGGTAAAGATGATCTAGAGAGGAACTGGAGAAGACAAAGAGCAAGCAAGCATCAAAACACAGGAAGACTTTAACTCATTCATTCATTCAACAGGGATAAGAGATTCACAGCCTGGCACACGATAAGTGCTCAATATAATGTTAATGGCAAGGAGCTCATAATTTGGATAAACCAATGGTCCTTTAATCTTTGGCAAGATCTCCAGTGCTAGAGGAGGCATTTGACAGTATTGTATGTGTATGTAAGTGAACAAGCAAACTACTCTCTGTCACTGATTCTTTGATATGTGAACTCAGTATTTTTGTGGCTCAAAGAACAATCTGATGAAGGGGTAAAGCATTATTATCCAACTTACTGCTCCTCTAAACTCATACTTTCATTAAGGTGTATCTGTGAAAGCACATTTGCAAAGAATGAAGCCATTTGAAAATTTATAGCACATTTATGATTTACTAATGATGCTATCAATAATCAATTTCTATACATAACATTTATGTTTATCTATTTCTATACATAGAGATATTTAGGTACTAGGATCTGATACTCTTTCCTTTTTTAATCTAGACTACTCTGAAATTATAACTAGGTGAAGTCAGTTTGGCATTTATTTTACATTCAAAACCCTCATGATTACTAATCCCTAGTAGGCTGGGCTTTAGAGAATTCTAATAAGCCCACTTATTTGGCTGTGTGGTTTGTGATATCTGAGTAACTGATTTAACAACTCTGAGCCCACCAAGTATGGAAGATTCAGGGAGATATAACACATAGCTGAGTACGATGCCTGACACAAAGTAAATAAATACTCAACAAACACAGTTTTTTGCCCCTGGCAAGGACTTTCTTATCTTTCACAACTTAGAGAAAATATTTTACTTTCTTTTTTCCAACCTCTCTCCCTTTCCCCCCCATTAATCATTCTCACCTAAAAACCATAATATTTAATTGCTTCTGCTAATAATTGTTATATGCTTCTTACTCAACAACAGCGGATACACTTTAGGCAAGTAGAAAAAATAATTTACTCATCCCTTTTCTCTTCAAAATTTAACCTAGGTCTTGGCACAAAGAAGTCATGACATAACTGTTTCTAACATAAACTTTAAAAACCACTCACTGTGCTGTTTCCTGTATCACTAAAATAGGTACCCTACAACTAACCATACACACTTGTACACAAACCTAACCATCATAATTTTATGGCGTTCCAAATTTCTTCCCAATTAACCTTTTATCAATTTATTTTTTAAATTTTTATTGAAGTATAGTTGATTTACAATGTTGTGTTAGTTTCAGGTGTACAGCAAAGTGCTTCAGATTATGTATCTATCTATCTATATTTCTTTCTGAGATCCTTTTCCATTATAGGTTGTAACAAGTTATAGAATAGAGTTCCCTGCTATATAGTAGGTCCTTATTGGTTACCTGCTGTATACATAGTAGTGTGTGTATGTTCCCAAATGCTTAATTTATCCCTCTCCCACCCAGCTTTCCCCTTTGGTAACCACTGTTTGTTTTCTATGTCTGTGAGTCTATTTCTTCCCAATTAATCTGTAAGACTTTGTGTCTTACAAAATTGCTTCTAATGTCACCATACCCTGTATGAACAGAAACACAATCTTGGAACTTTTTTTTTTTTTTTTTTTTTACTGTAAAGAACAAACCAGGGCAGGCTCAATATTCGTGCCCCTCACTTAATGGAGTATATGGTCCAGTTCTAAACCAGCTACAAACTGAATTCTATTTCGATGGCATTATAAAAGTAACAGACCGAGACCATGAAGGGAAAAAGGGTGAATACCATTATTTCTAACCTCATCATCAAAAAGAAGTCAACATCCAAAGAACTCAAGGCCCAGTGAGATAGTTAAGATTTAAACAGTTCATTGTTGCCAGAAGTTGAGGTGAGGCTAGACTTAGACCTCTCATCATTGAGTCCACTGCCCATCCCACTACACATTAGCTCAAAGGAGGAGAGTTGGTGCCACGCCCATAGTCTTCTATGACTTCAATATTAATACAAGACAATCAACAAGCTGCCAAAGTACAGCATGTAAAAAGCTGGCAGAAGCCCGGAGAATAACCAAACCATTACCAGGGTTTCCTTATCTCCACCTAGCACATGACGAATCCTGACTTATTCGCTGAATCAAGTCAAATGCAACTAATCTTCATGCTCTTACAACTAACCTTTGTACCGAGCAATCACATGAGATTCTGAAGCAAAAGAACTCATTTCTCAATATGCATCCAATGTTAGTTTTAGCTCCAAATCCTTTTGCAAGGCAACTTGCAGTGTTCCTCATAAAATGTCTTGTAATTCAAAGTTTTTCAAACACGATGAGAACTTATTCAAAACTTCTATGAACATGCATGACGAATCAACTCTCTACTCGCAATTCTCTTACTTTGTTTATTTGTAGGTTATGTCTAATGTTATGAAAGCAGATTAGGTAATCTGATGGGTGCCCAGATCCTCTGAACAATCAGTCCTCCATCTTCCAGCCATCTGGCATTTGATGACTTCCCTGCTCATTAACGATTTTGGTAGATACACACATCTACCAAAAGGCAAATGAAGGAAAGGAAACCAAATGGAAACCAATTTTACATTTTGTTCCTCAATGGAGTTCTTAAATCTTTTTAGAAGGTATAACGTGACGGCATTTCACCGATTTAAGAATGAACATTTTTGTACATTTTAGCATTTCTAAAATGCAGTTTAGGATGCATTCAAAATGTATTTTAGAATCAGTGGTATCCTCGCACTGTGTCAGAGTTTGCCATTTTTCCCCTTTTTAATGGCATCTTTAAAAATGGTGCATCTTACAATTCATGGTTGCAATTAAAACCTGTATTTAAGCTACCCTTCCTATTATTTTACACCAACATCATGAATATTTGTGAGTTGTATGAAGTTTATAAATAAATCAGTTGAAGTTTATGGAATTAAGACGCCAGGATAAAAGACACTAGGGTATTAACAGAGAATGATGATACTGTTCTCTGCGTTTCTAACAGAAATGGATGTTTATATTTAAAAGCCATTATTTCCCTATGATGCCATGAAAGACCTGATGATATTAAGAAGGCTACTCATGTTTTGTGGCCAATGAGGACAATAAGTCCCAAAATAGTTCGAAGAACAACAGATTAAACAAACCAAACCCAATGTGCTAAAACAGTGAAATCCCACAGGAAGGGAAACAAAAATCCCCCAGGGGGACTGGGGTGTCACAGAAGATGCACTCCAGCTGTCATGAAGGTGAGTATGAATGCCCTGGGCAGAAGAGGTAGGGCATTCCAGGCAGAGAAAATACCAAATGCCAAAAGGGGTCAAACACACAAAAAAGTAGCCAACGCTGTGAATGGGGAAAAGAGGTGTTAAACAAGGAGGTCATGAGACTGGGATGGCTCTAATGCCTTCTTAGCCTGTGTAAGCAAATGCAAACCTAAGCCAGAGTCAACTATAAATATACCGTCACCGAGAAAATGAAATTTAAGAACAGCCAATCACTAACTACTAATCAGGGGCTGCCTGATGCAAATAAATGTCTGCTCAAATAAACTCTTGCAAATTTTAATGTGCCTCCGTTTATCTTTTAACAGGGATAATGGCAGGAGAAAAACCTAGAGAGAGAGAAGTGGCAGCCCCAAAGTAAAATATAGTTTAGGCCATTTTAAGTTATAATGATCACCATTTTCCCTTCCCCGATAATTTCAGCTGGAGATTCTGAAGACTCAAATAATTGTTGTTGTTGGGTTTTTTTTAATGATATGGCTATTATCGGCGTTATTGCTTAGAGCGATGTCAAGGGGTTCCAGATAGCTGTAAGACTGTGAATGTCTTCTACAGACTTGACACACTGAAGTTAAAATGAAATAGTTCTTAACATTATTTTTGTTAATCAACTCATGATCCTAAAATTACAGACCTCTCTAACAAGCTAAAAGGAACTTGTGAATAAGATTATGAATGAAATCTAAAGAAGACAGATACAATCTGCTCCCAAGTATAAAAGCCAAAGAATTTATGCCATTAGCATCTGAATATAAGTGCCGGCACAGCAAGCTGTCATCTGAAACTCTTGGCAGTTCCTTCGTTTGAGCCCTGATGAAGCAGGAGCCATTGTAGGGATGTGTGAGGAGGTAATTAGAACTCTCCTTTCCCCAAGTACTGTCAGCCCAAAGAGAATAATAAGGTGCCATGATTTTATCATACGGCAAGCTCTACTGTTAAACTGTGTTATACAGTAACTTCTTATACAATGAGGTAACAGTTGCCGAATGCTTATTATGTACCAAGTATTTAGATCCTCCCCCACTAGGAAAAAAGCTCAAAGAGGACACTCAGTTTTGTCTTATTCACTGTTGGTGCCTGGCACAGAGCAGATGCTCCACACATGGTCACTGAATACAAGGATAAAAAAACACACAAGTTACAAATCAAAGCATCGTATATGCACTATTTCATTTAACCCCTATGCAGGGGAATAGAGTCTGCCATCCCAACATAGGTCTCTGGCATACGAATTATTTTAAGCTGGTTATTTTCTCAGGAACAGCACACAGGGAAAAACCTCTGAAAACCAAGTAGTTCTTAACCCTTCAGAAGAAACACTGACATTTATAAGGAAAAATCTCCATTTGTAAGGGTGTCTTCCTAGAGGCACCAGGAAGACGAAAAACTCCAACTGATGGAAATGGAGCCGGCAATGACCTAAATCTACAATAACAACATTCCCTGTATTTACTGTGCTTTTCCTGATAACCTCTCATAACCTACTCTCCACTCTCAACAATTTCTTTCTTTTGTCTTTAGTTGAGGATGGTATTTGAGATGAGAGTTTCAGCCATTTTGGTGAGTTTTCCTAGATCTCTCCCATGTACACGTTATTAAACTTGTTTGATTTTTCTTCTCTATTAAACTTTTGTTAATCTGTCTCATGTCAATTTAATTCTTAGACCAGCCAGAAGAACCTAGAAGGATAGAGGGAAATTTCTTCCTCCCAGACAGCTACAAATTATGGCCAAAAAATCCTATATTACTTTTTCCATTTTGCTAAAGGGAAAACTAAGGCTTGAGAAGCAAAGAGACTGACTGAATGGCAGAACAAAGCCAGACTCTCACACCCAAGCCTCTGGGCTTAACCTCTAGGCTGCCCCTTCCATACCTTTGTAGATTTCCTGCCTTGTACTATACTTCTTGCAAAACCCAAGAAGTTTGAGACCAGGAGTTTGATTTAGAAAAAACTCAGAAAAGGCTAAGTGGGAGACTCTCAGTAACCTATCAACAGCTACGGAGTTTGCAGCAGAATGACAGGCTGCCTTATGAACCTTCGAAGAAGCAGAAAACAGATGGGACAATTAAAGGAATCTCAAGGAAAAAGGGCAATTTTGGTGGAGACTTCGGCATTTAAAAGTCCTGTTGTCTCAGGGTCTTAAATTTTCCTGATTACCAATATGAGCAAAGCTTCTTCTTTATGTCAGTACTTTTCCTTCTATCAACCTTTTAAAATTGTTTCCCAAATTATATAAAATGAGTATACTATTTTGATTTTTTAAGTGGTATTTCATCTAATCTAAGCCAGACTTTATCACAATGACCCGAAGAATGATACACCCCGGTCATGAATGGCCACCTGGCTGACAGTGATTGTGAGTGTTATCCCAATTTAAGGAAGGTTATATAATGTGACAGAAAAGTAAGTCTCTAAAAACCCACGGAAAAAGAGAGAAAAGCTAGAGGGCGTGCAAGAGTTAAAGCTTCTCAAGAACAGAGGGTCTTAAGCTTCTTTCAAAGAGCCTTAGACAAGATGGAGCGCAAAGTACCAGCTCAATAAATATCAACCAAAAATACACAGAATAACTACTGGTTTGCTTCGAAATTCTGTGTATGTAGATGGCTTCCTTTTTTAAAAAAAAGTAATCTAAAATAGTATCTAAAACAAAATTTTCAACAAAAAGAGATGTTTTAAACCATATTTTAAAAAATAAAGTACCGGGACTTCCCTGGTGGTGCAGTGGTTAAGAAGCCACCTGCCAGTGCAGGGGACACGAGTTCGAGCCCTGGTCCGGGAAGATCCCACATGCCACGGAGCAACTAAGCCTGTGCACCACAACTAGTGAGCCTGCGCTCTACAGCCCGCGAGCCACAACTACTGAAGTCTGCGTGCCACAACTACTGAAGGCCACAAGCTCTAGAGCCCGTGCTCTGCAACAGAAGAAGCCACCGCAATGAGAAGTCCGTGTACCGCAGCGAGGAGTGGCCCCCGCTCGCTGCAACTGGAGAAAGCCTGCACGTAGCAGCAAAGACCCAACGCAGCCAAAAATTAAATAAATAAATATTAAATTACTTAAAAAAAATAAAGTACCAAATAAACTGGAAAAATGGGTCATTCCTAAACCCCTAGGTATAATATTTCATGAGAGACTGCATATTTAAATATGTTTTTAATAAAGAAAATGCAAAGAATGCATGGGAGATACAAGTTACTTCACACATAGATATGACTTAGTGCATAGGGGCCCAACAAATGCAGAAAGGTTTCCACGAAAACAAAAACATAATTTTACTTTCATAGACTACTTGAGTAGACACTCACCGTAGATAGCAGTAGTTACTATGGTTACCGTGGATTTTCATATTATAGTTAATTTATATACTATTCTATACTACTACATGGCCAATTAATCTCAAGGCACATTGTATCTGAAATCAGCAATGAACAGAACACATCAGCTAATATAAAGCTCAAGATCAACCTTGATTTTCTTCAAATACAAAAGAACTACTATGTATGTTTATATGTTATATACATGTGTTTATATATGTGTGTATGTATATACACACATATATACATATCTGTATATATGTATATACACATATATGTGTATATATATATATATGTTGCTTTGAACCAAAACAGACCTACAAGAACTTGAAGTTATCCAAGCAAGCAAGAAAATAAAAACGGTCTCCAGGTGCAAATGCACCACCTGAGACAGATTATCGCGCTGACCAAACTCCACGCAGGCTATCCTGAACTCTTTTTCAACTACGGATAACTCTTCGTCTATCTCGGCATTGGCCAATTTTAGCATGAGTCCTGCTAAGTACCCTCCGCCCGCCCACTGCCACCTGCCCTGCGCAATATCTGATGGGGTTCCTCTTCCTCCACCATCCCCCTGGTAATGTCTGGTCACCCTGGCCTGCCTTCTGCAAGAATCCTGTCAGGTTGGCTTGGCCAGAATCCCCCCTCACTCCCTGATGTTTCCTCTTAAGAATTCTCCATCCACTGACCCTGCTCCTTGGCCGTAAATTCCCACTTGCCCATTGAGTTCAATCTCTCTCCCACTGCAGGACCCCACTGAAGTGGTCCTACACCTACTACCATGATCCCTCCCCCTTGAATCAAGCCTTCCTTACTGTGCTTTAACAAGTGTTACTGAATGATTATTTTTCTTTAATAGCTGGAATTTTTTTTTCTTTAACACCTATTAGATAAGAGGGAGAAAGTGAAAATAAAACACTTTTATAGTGGGCATGGTTGTACATGCAAGGACTTCCTCCTTTTTCTGTACAATTTTTATAGAGAGAGAGGCAAAAATAGTAGACAATGAATCAAGCATGAGAAAACACAAAAGTTTGTGGTCAGAAATTTTAATGAGGTAATTATGACTGAAAAATTGAAGAATAGCTATAAAAGATCTTGATAAAGCTACATATAACAGAAGCTCAAATAAGTCTGAAAAATTGGGGGTATTATCTATGGCAGAGAGAGCAAGATGCAGTAATTAGGCTTAATGGCAAAACAGACATATTGATTATGGAACAGAAAGAAAAACTGTGTGTAGGCTCATCCCCAGGTTAAATATATTATTTCTTTTGGGGCAGACCAGGGAAAGAAGGGCAGACCAGGGAGAGATGGAGGGAAACATAGGAGTTGATAAACATGTATATTAGGAACCATGAAGCAACATAAAAGAAATCACAGACCTAATCTTTATCTCTGACTACCAAATGGGAAAGTCTCACTGAGACAAAAGAACTGAGTCTAACCGCAAAATGTAATAGAGTGACCTATTACAACCCTCCTACACTTTCTCATTAATTCTCCTTTGTAGAGCAAGGTGAAGTAGCCACAGATAAAATATTGGACTTGGGTTCCATTTCTGCCATAATTAATGAACCTGGGCTCCATAAAGTCTGGAAGACACCTTTATCTGCAGCTCTCAACAAATAATAAACGCCTTTCATGTATCTGTAAGCTTCCTAAAAATCAGTTTCTGGGCCTCAGTTTTCTCATCTATCTATTTATACAACATGTCTTTTACTGTGCTTGGCATTTTTATGAGCTTGGCACAAAGGCACCTGAGATAGAAACCTTATACCTGCCCTCAGACATCTCAAAGTCTAGCAGGAGACAGATGATCAACATAAGGTTGAGTGAGAGAAATAAGTAAAATAAAAAGGTAAGAACAAGCCTAATAAGACTGGCATGTGTGGCCTCAGGGCCAAATCTATCCTAAAATTAAAATTTTTCACCAAAATTAGTCTTAATCTAAAGAGTTAAATAACATCCATCCATTTCTCAACATATCACTACCACCAACTATCTTGAATTTAAAATTATATCTCAATAAAATTAATTATAAAATTGATTCATTTAAATTTAAAACTATTTATTTGAAAGAAGTAGAGAAGAGAGTAAATTCTTACACCCTTGAGCCCCACTCAGGGCTCAGATTTAATAGGGACCATCTCAAAAACTCCACCACTGGCAGTAAAAATTCACCTGCCCTCTACAATGTATCCATTTCCAGTCATGAGGCCTGCCTTTGAGAAGATGTCCTTTAAGGAAGAATCTGTATGGATAAAATAGCCCATATAACCACAAAGGAAATCTACACCAGCCTAAACCAACCCAGGAAGTCTTTCTTTACTAAATGTATCTTTTTAAAAGTTCAAAGATACTTAAGGATAAGAATATTAAAGAAAAAAAAATCAATGAATTACAGAACAACCACCTCAAGATGATATGCAGGGATGAAAATGAGAGCTTCTCTAATAGATACACCCTCAGAGATTTGAGGATATTATGAGGATAACCAAAGCAAGGAAGGGAGGAAGGAAAAAAGTAATGAGGAAAGAGAGAGGAGACAGACAAGTTAAACAAATTCAATACAACCAATAAACAACAAAATAGTCTTTGCAAATGCCATTATAGATGTAACAAATTTATTAAGGAAACCTCCTAAAGTAAAAGGCAAAATGACAAAGAAGTAGGAAATACGACCAAAGAAGACATACAGATGGCCAAGAGGCACACGAAAAGCTGCTCAACATCACTAATTATTAGAGAAATGCAAATCAAAACTACAATGAGGTATCACCTCACACTAGAGGTTAGAATGGGCATCATCAGAAAATCTACAAACAACAAATGCTGGAGAGGGTGTGGAGAAAATGGAACCCTCTTGCACTGTTGGTGGGAATGTAAATTGATACAGCCACTATGGAGAACAGTGTGGAGGTTCCTTAAAAAACTAAAAATAGAATTACCACATGATCCAGCAATCCCACTACTGGGCATATACCCAGAGAAAACCATAATTCAAAAAGACACATGCACCCCAATGTTCACTGCAGCACTATTTACAACAGCCAGGTCATGGAAGCAACATAAATGCCCATCAACAGATGAATGGATAAAGAAGATGTGGTACATATATACAATGGAATATTACTCGGCCATAGAAAGGAATGAAATTGGGTCATTTGTAGAGATGTGGATGGACCTAGAGACTGTCACACAGAGTGAACTAAGTCAGAAACAGAAAAACAAATATCATATATTAACGCATATATGTGGAATCTAGAAAAATGGTACAGATGAACCGGTTTGCAAGGCAGAAACAGAAACAGAGGTAGAGAACAAACGTATGGACACCAAGGGGGGAAGAAGGGGTGGGATGAATTGGGAAATCGGATTTACATATATACACTGATATGTATAAAATAGATAACTAATAAAAAAAAAAAGAAGTAGGAATACGAGAGAAAAGAGGCATACGGAAATATATTAACAATTAATGTAATAAAATTAAGAGAAAATACAACTCAACATTTCTCCTCTTTGGGGAAGATATTATTTTAAAAAATAAACTCCTTACGCAGAAATGAAGATGTAGTTTTTTTTTTTTCCCCTGAGAATCTGGTAACAGGTTTCTAGTATCTTTTTTGAAAGCAAATATATACTCAATTATCTAAGTTATTCTGTTCACAGTCAGCCAACTGTGAGGCTTGATCTGCTTTTACATTCCACTCACCTCTTTGTCCAAAATTCATTAAGCAGTTGGCATTTGATATTGAACACCTATAGTGCTCATTATTATTTTTGGTAAAGATATTAGAACCAAGAGAATTTAATTTTGTTCTTTGAAGACAGATTTACAATGTGAATCCATAAAATATCTGTAAACTCAAGAATCTAGGGCCAGTTTCTTTCACTAGTTCATATAAAAAGATCGTTTTCTTTTGTTTGTTAAGTAAACATTTTCTGTTTGCTATGCGTTTTGTGGGACCAGACTTGCAAAAATCTGGAATAAATTTTTAAAAGCATGATATTTAAACATATCCTGTAAATATATACTCAAGATCTTCCAAGAACAGTGTAAGGTTTGAAATGTAGTCAATTTCTTAGCATGATTATACCGAATTCTATGACAAGTTCCACCCTCTATAATAATAGTGTGTGTGTTTTCCTTTCCTTTGGACATGAATAATCAACAATAGATCTAAGAGTTGCAAAGGCTCTTGGAAGTAACCTAGAACTGTTTCCAATTCATCAAAATCCTAAGGACTTTTTCCAATTTCATTTTTTGGGTAAGTAGTTAATGCACTAGGAATTAATATTAAGAGATACAATAGGATATACAGTGAAACAGTCATTCTTTCCAGTCCCCTACCAACCAGTTCCCCTCTCTGAGGTAAATAATTTTACTCATTTCTTAGAACTCCTTTTGAATATTAAAAATGTATATTTTTACTATCTTTTCACTGGGAGTAGTCATATAACAAAAAAATGCCAAGCACTGAAACATTTAAATGACTTTATCTCAAGGGCGTGCATGTACAACCATTCAGTTTACAGGCAACGTTTGGTATTCAAGTGGATTTGTCACCTCTTGCAGTAATTGTGGCATGCCCCAGAATCACGAGCACAAAGCAAAATTTCTAGATGATGATCACACTTTGGCTTGAAGAAAATATAAAGATCTCACTAAATATGGTAGTTGTTTTAATTAATAGAGGGGGAATAAAATACACTAAGAACAACTACCTAGCTGTAACTTCCATTCACAGTGTCTACATGGTGTGGCCTCCAGAGGTTACTGAGTCACTGATTTCTAAGGAACATTGTGGATGGTGTTCCTTAAAAAATGCTATATACAGTATAAAAAGTGGACAAACAAATTAAGGAAGTGAGGTAAGGTACTCTTTAAAAATATATACACTTATTACTCTGTTCCTCTTCATGAATAATTCAGATGAGCCAGATCCTGGCAAGTGTGCACATGTGAGTATCTTTTCGGGGGCAAAGGGTGTTGCGGCATCAGAGCCAAAGGTGAAGAGGGCCACCCACCATGGGATGTCAGAGCTCAAGTGAGGAGGGGGGATAATGGAGCAGTTGGGAGGATTAAATAACATGCAATCCTCAGCACATGTCTCGCAGAGTATGAAGATCCATGGCTGGAGGGAGTCTTACCCGTTTTATTTGTCGCTGTAGCCTCAGGGCCTAGAAGGTGACTGCCATATAATAAACGTTCAATCCTCTTTGCAAATGAATAAACATAAAGCCTCTACTGAATATTGTAGAATTGCACTGAGAGATGTTGAAAGGAGTTAGCGAAGACCAAGAAGGCACAGTGAGTGAAAAAGAAGCCAGAAGACAGGGCTCCTGAAAGCCAAAGGGGAGGGAAATTTGAATGCGTATCAGTCAGACAAGCTCAGGAAACTGGCCTTTTTCAGGATCACTTTGCAGTAACCCTGATACATAAAAAGTTAAAGAATAACATCAGTCCATCAAAACTCTGGCAAATCTGAGAAGACATAAAATAGACACGATCATATTGACAATAAAACAGGACGGAGAGAACGACTCCAAACCACAAGCACAGTAGAGAGTGACCGGCATCCGTGCCACTTACTGCTGGAGACAGTTCTCCAGGAGGGGCTTGCATTTCTGTCCATCTTGTGAGCGAAGCACTGACTGCCTCTGTTCTGGATGATCTTTTCAAGGATCCTTGTACAGTCAAGAGACTTGAAAGACAGAATGTCTGTCTCCCTCTGAAGCTAAGACCTTGCAGGGGGCTCTTCAGTGTACTGCTGTCGCTTCTACATCTGAACATAAAGTAGGAATTTTGTGCAAAATGCTTGTACTTCCCTGTCCCACAAGTGCCGGAGGTGATTCATCCAGATGAGAAAAAGCAGGTAAAGAAGTGCTAGTCAAACATGTAAATTGCTCTCTGTCTATTCTCCCTGCCATGGTCCAGCTGAAACAACAGAGTCCCAGGCGAAGGCTAATCACAGCCCTCCATTAAGGACTCAAAGGCAGCCGGGGCAGGAAGAGAAGCAAGATCTCAACAACCAACAGCCACATGTGGCCAGTGGAAAAGGCAAACCGGAGCTGGAGGCGAGAGTGGTCAACCGCAGCCTGAATCCAGGTGTTGCTCCCGATGCTTCCAGCCACTGAGACTCTAACTGAGCTCTCCACGGACTGAGACCAGCACCTTCTTTTCTATTCCACAGGCCCCTGTGCCCCTAGACCAACTCACACCCACATGCAAGGCCGCCAAGCACACCCTGGGGAACCTCAACTCCTCAGGCTATTTGCCACCGGGGAGCGGTGGTTAGGATTTACTCTGACATCCAAAGTTTTCACTATAGAAGAGATCCCGTTAGTGACCAAGTCAGAAGCCCCACTCTCCCAGTCCTGACTGTGGTGTTATCATACCTCTGCCTGCAAAGGCGGCCTGTAAACCCTCACAATACCCGAGAGCCTTCACCAGTTAAATTTCTTGGCATTACGTAGGCAGGTTCACGCTCAGTCCCTCTGGCAGTCAAGGAAATCTTCGGTCCCCTACCATCAAAAGGGGGCCCAATACCTTATTGGACTCTTTGCGTTCTGAAAACTGTAGGTGCCACACTTGAGCATTCTATGTGGTGCTTAATATCAGCTAATCTACAAACCAGTATCCTTTGAGCCCAAACAAAAAGGCTCTGTTGAAAACCATCCAGCAAGCTGTGGCATGCTCTCAACCCTAGTAACCTCTGTGACTGATGATTTTACCAATTAGAGCATCAAGCAAAGGGCGGCAGCCTCCAACCAGAGACCTATCCTGGGGTTTTAGACTCATCACCTCTGTGCCATGGTCACCCACTGCCTCCCTTCTAAAAAGCAGCTTTCAGCTTGCCTCTGGGGTCTTGCTGAAACTAAGTGCCTGACCTTGTGACTCTCTGGCTTGATATTTCCACTGAGGGATGGATCAACTCGGATCCAATGACTATCAAGGTAGGAAGGGCCCAGTACCCTCCTATAAGAATAGAAATTGAACATTCAAGGACTGGCTACAAACTGTACATCTCAGCTCTTCATGAAAAGTGGCAGCTATTCCTCCAGGGTAAACTTTATCCCCCATTCTGCCACCTGAAGCAAAGGCACTGCTCACGCAGCTCTCCGCTAAGCTAAACCCCCATATCCACCGAACTGCTGCAGCTGTTCAGTCTCAGCACCAACTACGCAGAAGCTGAAATGGACATGTGTCTCTGTTCAGTAGGCAAAACTCAAGCCACACTCTGGCCAATATGGCCTTGATGAACCTTACTATATTTTTATTGACCCTGGGACTATTACTAGTGAGTGGTCTAGCTCAGGTTGGCCTCATCCTGCTGCCTTGGAGTATGACTGGTAATGCCCTTGGTTAAATTTTGTATGAGGTAAATTGAACAGATCTGGTCAGAGTGTCCGTCGTTCTGATTAACCCGAGTGGCCAACGGAGTGAGGTATTCTTGTGCAAATTCATCAAGAACAGATATTGCCAAAAGGTCATTCTCTGTGGGCCTCTCATGATTCTATATGTCCTGCGAGGGATGTATCGACTATTTTTGCTCCACGCTGTCTTCTGAAGACAGTTTGGAAGACAGAGACAGTGTTTCCTCTAGAGCATAGTACAGGCTTCCTTACTGTCCGGCAAAATAAAGATAATATCTCCTTCCATAGTATTTACTTCCCATTATAAAAAAATTGGATATTCATAAGCTCTGGGTTCCTCCCTGTATTAAAACCCACAGCATAAAAGCTGTCATCTGACCCTCTTCCCATCATCCACTAGGCAACGAGGTCCAGGAAACTGGCACTCTGGCTACTGCTGTGAGTAATAAATTGTCCTTCATCTCGGACCCAAAGTCTCAGGTTTTTACCAGTATACACCAAACTGTGGCTGCTGACTTGTCAGCTTGCAAGTGCGGTAAAGTCTAAGGTTGCTCACAGTTTTTGATATTTACGGCATCAAAAGAAGTTAATTACTGGGACTTCCCTGGTGGCACGCAGTGGATAAGACTCGGAGCTCCCAACGCAAGGGCCCCGGGTTCGATCCCTGGTCAGAGAACTAGATCCCACATGTGTGCCGCAACTAAGGAGCCTGCCTGCTGCAACTAAGGAGCCAGTGAGCCACAACTAAGACCCAGGGCAACCAAATAAATAAATAAAGCAATAAATATTTTTAAAAAAGAAAAAGTAAATTACCATGGCTGTAGGCACAAGAATCAGTTGCATATAACCATTTATAAAACTTCTAAAAAGTTAAGAAAGTGTTAATAAACTTAAGAATGTATCCTACCCTCCTCTGCTCAGCCCTTCCCCCACAAGCATCATCAATACTTGTAGCTGCTCAATTTTATTACCTATATCATGCACTTGAACTTTACAAATTTCCAATATTTTTCTTTTAGCTATGAAATGAATGAGAGTAAAATCATACAGGGCTGAAGAACACTAGAAAATAGACTACGAAAGACTAATTTCAAAAAATTCTAGGAAGGGGCTTCCCTGGTGGCACAGTGGTTGAGAGTCCGCCTGCCGATGCAGGGGACGCAGGTTCGTTTCCCGGTCCGGGAAGATCCCACATGCTGCGGAGCGGCTGGGTTCGTGAGCCATGGCCGCTGAGCCTGCACATCCGGAGCCTGTGCTCCGCAACGTGAGAGGCCACAACAGTGAGAGGCCCGCGTACCGCAAAAAAAAAAAAAAATTCTAGGAATTAATAAAAGCACTGATTGGCATCTAAAATACTGTCTCTTGGGAATTTGTAGTTAAACAACTACAATCTGAATGTTTCTAAGAACTTACAACTCTAGTTTATGCTATAAATAATATATCAGCAGAGGATAAATATAGAAGTCACATTTCTGAAATGTTTAAGAATACCATGGTTTATAGAAACAGTAAATATGTCAGAAGAATACACATTCAGGCTTATGGGTAGAAAACATACGTCTATGCCAACAAGACTCCTGAAAATGATAGCTGATTTTGTTTCCTTCCATAAGACAATATTAACCATCCCATAAAGCACAAGACACTTTTGTTCACATCATAAACTACCAAGTCAAAATACGTGCATATGAGTGTAGCCATGGAATATGTCTCAGTAAATGCCAGTTATCTTCATCATAAATTTCTAACAGTTCATTATAAACAAAACCCAGGAACAAGAAACAAAATTATATTACTTTAAAGACAGGTCATAGTTCATGATTGATAACTTCTGCACACAGCTGACGTAGGTGGCTATTGGATAGTAATAATTTTTTTTTTAGATTTTTTTCTTCCAGTTTTACTGAGATATAATTGACACAGTACTGTATAAAGGTGTACAGCATAATGATCTGACATATATACGTCATGAAATGCTTACCACAAGTTTACTAAACATTCCTCATCTCATATAGACACAAAATTAAAGAAATAGAAAAAAAATGCTCTTCCTTGTGATGAGAACTCTTAGGATTTACTCTCAACAACTTTCATATGTAACATACAGCTGTTAATTATATTTATCATGTTGTACATTACATCCCTAGTACTTATTTATCTTATAACTGGAAATTTGTTGCTTTTGACTACCTTCATTTTTTTAGAGCAGTTTTAGGTTTACAGAAAAAATGTAGAAAGTACCAAGAGTTTCCATATGTGCCCTCTTCTTGACCCCTCTTTACAATTTCCCCTATTACTGATGTCTTGCATTAGTATAGTTCATTTGTTTTAACTGATGAACCAACATTGATTCATTATTAATAATGAAAGTCTATAATTTATGTTAGGCTTCACCCTTTGTTTTATAGTTCTATGGGTTTTGATAAATGTATAATGTCTTGTACCACCTTTACCTTGTCATACAGAATAGTTTCATTGTCCTGAAAGTGTCCACCTACTCATCCCGCTCCCCATTCCCCTGAATTCTTGGCAACCACTGATCTTTTTATTGTCTCCATAGTTTCGCCTTTTCCAGAATGCCATGTAGTTGGAATCATACAGGATGTGGCCTTTTCAGATTGGCTTCTTTCACTTAGCAGTATGCACTCAAATTTCCTCCACGTTTTTTGTAGCTTGCAAGTTTATTTATTTTCATTGATGAATAATATTCCATTGTTTGCATGTACCACACTTTATCCATTCACCTATTGAAGGGCAACTTGGTTCCTTCCTAGTTTTGACAATTTTTCTTTCTTTTTTTTTTTTTTGCGGTACACGGGCCTCTCACTGTTGTGGCCTCTCCCGTTGTGGAGCGCAGGCTCAGCGGCCATGGCTCACGGGCCCAGCCGCTCCACGGCATGTGGGATCTTCCTGGACCGGGGCACGAACCCGTGTCCCCTGCATCAGCAGGCAGACTCTCAACCACTGCGCCACCAGGGAAGCCCACAATTTTGAATAAAGCTATAAACATGCCTGTGCAGATTTCTGTGTGGATATAAGTTTTCAACTCCTTTGGGTAAATACCCAGGAGTGCAATTACTGAATCATACGGGAAGAGCACGTTTAGTTTTGAAAGAAACTGCCAAAATCATCTTCCAAAGTGGCTGCACCATTTTGCATTCCCACCAGCAGTCAATGAGTTCCTGTTGTTCCACATCCTTGCCAGCATTTGGTGGTGTCGGTGCTTTGGATTCTTGCCATTCTGATAGGTGTGTAGTGATATCTAATTGTTGTTCTAATTTACGTTTCCCCGATGACATATGATGCAGAGCAGCCTTCATATGCTTACTTGCCATCTGTGTATCTCCTCTGATGAGGAGTCTGTTCAGACATTTTGCCTATTTTTACTTCTATTTTTTTCATTGGAGTCTAATTGCTTTACAATGTTGTGTTAATTTCTGCCCCCACAGCAAAGTGAATCAGCCATATGCATACACACACACCCTCCCTCTTGAACCTCCCTCCCTCCCCCCAGTCCCCCCACCATCCCACCCATCTAGGTCATCACAGAGCACCAGGCTGAGCTCCCTGTGCTATACGGCAGGTTCCCACTAGCTATCTCTTTTACACATGGTAGTGTATTTATGTCAAACCTAATCTCCCAATTCATGGCACCGTTCCCTTCCCCCTGTGTCCACACGTCCATTCTCTATGTCTACTCCAAGAAAAAGTGAGGTTCACATCCTTTGAGAATTCTATTTAACACAAAGGCAACAAAAACAACATTGTTAAAGTAAATCTTACACATCCTATCATTTCACCCATAAATAATTCCACATGCTTAACTAACTTAACTAAAAGATAAGTTCTTTTTTTAAAAGACACCACCACAATATCATCATCACATCCAAAAAATTTTTTAAATGATTGCTTGATATCAATCACTCCATGTGTTCAAATTTCCTCTTGTACGAAAAAGGAAAATCTTTTTATACTTGGTTCATTCAAATGAAAATTCAAACACGGTCCACACATACGTGTCTAAAATCCCTTTTAATCCAGATTTCCCTTCCATTTCACTTCCCCTTAGATGGCCTCCCCTAAAAGTGAGGGTGTTAACGGGTGGGTCCTTTGGGAAGAAATCAGGTCATGAGGATAGAGTGGGAATTGTGACCTTATAAAAGAGACTCCACAGAGCTCCTTCGCCCCTTCCATAACATGAGGACACAGCAAGACGGCACCAGCTATGAACCAGGAAGGTGATCGTGCTGGCACCTTGATCTTGGACTTCTCAGCCTCCAGCACCATGAGAAATAAATTTCTGTTGTTTGTAAGCCACCCAGTCTGTGGTATTTTGTTATACCAGCCTGAATGGACCAAGACATCTTTCCTTTTGTTATGATCACAGCCTACCTCCATTATTTTGTCAGGAGTTGAAGCCCTAATTCTGTTGCTGCTCTTGAATTCTAGCACTGCTCATTAGGAGCTAAGATTCTAATTCTACCATTACTCTTTATTACCTGGAATATTTCTGTAAAGAGAAACTTCCTCATATCACGTATTTGTTTACCCTGATGCTTAGTCTGTCTGAGGATGGCAAGATAAACATTAGACTTTTTTTTTTTCTCCTTACCTGCTACTTTCGTTAGATTTTTTTTTTTTCCAAAAAAGAAAGACACTGTAGGGCTTCCCTGGTGGCGCAGTGGTTGTGAGTCCGCCTGCCGATGCAGGGGACGCGGGTTCGTGCCCCAGTCGTGGAAGATCCCACATGCCACGGAGTGGCTGGACCCGTGAGCCATGGCTGCTGAGCCTGCGGGTCCGGAGCCTGTGCTCCGCAACGGGAGAGGCCACAACAGTGAGAGGCCCGCGCACCACAAAAAAAAGAAAGACACTGTAGTAAGGAGTGACAATCAGACTGACAACTGCCTCTCAGCAGCAACACTGGAAGCCAAACGATAGCCATGGAATACTGTAAAGTATGCATACCTCAACACTCAAAATGAATAAAGCGAACGTCGTGAATAACAGTGATCCAAGAGGTTTTCAAATATACAAACTCTCTCACAAGTGTTTATAAAATAATTATACTATGTAGAATTTGTGGCTTTAAAAAGGTTAACTAAATTGCAACCAACAGCAGCCTAAGAGTAAAGAAGGGATAGTATAGTTAAAATATTCTTAGATCCTAGAATCTGCTTAGGAGGAAGGTAAATATAATTATTACCTTTTTTTTTTTTTTTTTTTTTTTTTTTTAGTTCCCGGGCCTGTCACTGTTGTGGCCTCTCCCGTTGCGGAGCACAGGCTCTGGACACGCAGGCTCAGCGGCCATGGCTCACGGGCCCAGCCACTCCGCGGCATGTGGGATCTTCCCGGACCGGGGCACGAATCCACGTCCCCTGCATCGGCAGGTGGACTCTCAACCACTGCGCCACCAGGGAAGCCCTAATTATTAACTATACTCTGAGTCAAACATACATGTTCGAAATTTTAAGATCAGGACAAAAAGAATACACACAGGGTATACAGCTTCTCAAAGAGTAAAGAGGAAGGCAGAATTACAATAAAATACCTAAAGAAGAAAGAATAGGAGGTTTTTAAAAAAGAAAGTCACCCTTGATACCAAAAGTATGATACATAACAGGAAAAATTGGTAAATTGGACCTTGTCAAAATTAAGAGCTTTTACTCTGCAAATGACCCTGTGCTAAGAGAAGAAGACAAGCTACAATGAGGAGAAACATTTGAAACCCATATACCTCACAAAGGACTTGTATCTAAAATACAGAAAGAACTCTCAAAATTGAATACAAAAATCATCCAATTAGAAAATGGGCAAAAAACATGAACGGACATTTCACCAGAGGCTACATGGCCAGCAAATAAGCACATGAATTCACCATCAGCTACTGGGGATGCAAATTAAAATCACTTATCATCACACACCTATCAGAAGATCTAGAATTTAAAAAGTGACAATACCAAACGTCTGGGAAGGTGCAGAGAAAATAGATCACTCCCACATTGCTGATAAGTCCAGATACTCTGGAAGAGTGTGGCAGTTTCTTTAAAAAAACTAAACATGCAACTACCATATAATCCAGCAACTGCACTCCTGGGCACTTATCTTAGAGAAATGAAGCCTTATGTTCTCACAAAAGCCAGTACACGGAAGTTTACAGCAGCTTTAATTGCAATAACCAAAAACTGGAAACAACCCAAATGTCCTTCATGGGAGAAATGGCTGAAAAAAAAAATGGGACATTTCTACCACGCAACAGTATTCTGTAATGAAAAGGAATGAACTATCAGTACATTCAGCAACTTGAATGGACCTCAAAGGAATTATGCTGAGTGAAAAAAGACAATCTCAAAAGGTTTCACACTGGATGGTTCAGTTTATGTAAAATTATTGAAATAAAATTATAGAGATAGAGAACAAACAAGTAGATGCCAGGAATTAGGGGTGGAGTGGGAGGGAGAGGAGTAGGGGAGGCTATGAAGGGGTGGTGTGAGGGGGCCTGTGGTGATGGAACAGGCTGCAGCTTGAATCTGGTGGTGGTTAAACAAGCGTACACATGGGATAAACTGTACAAACACACACGCTCGCACACGTGCGCGCACGCACACACACACACAAATGCATGTAAAACTGGTGAAATATGAATAAGCTCCATGAAGAATACTGTCAATTTCCTAGTTTTGCTATTGTTTTAACATGTACTATATTAATGCAGATGCTACCATTAGGGCAAAATAGGTGAGGAGTACATGGGACCTCCCTGAATACTTCCTTCAAATTCCTGTAAATCTCTACTTATGACAAAATTAAAAATTATAAAATCACACATCTACACAAAAACTTTCATACTTAAAAAAAAAAAACTACAGAGGCTTCCCTAGTGGCACAGTGGTTGAGAATCTGCCTGCTAATGCAGGGGACACGGGTTCGAGCCCTGCTCTGGGAGGATCCCACATGCTGCGGAGCAACTAGGCCCGTGAGCCACAACTACTGAGCCTGCGCGTCTGGAGCCTGTGCTCCGCAACAAGAGAGGCCGCGATAGTGAGAGGCCCGCGCACCGCGACAAAGAGTGGCCCCCGCTTGCCACAACGAGAGAAAGCCCTCGCACAGAAACGAAGACCCAACACAGCAAAACTAAATAAATTAATAAACTCCTACCCCCAACATCTTCTAAAAAAAAAAAAAACTACAAATTTAATCAGTAATCACAGTCAAGAAACAAAATGAAATTTCTAGTTCAAAGACAGATTGTCAGACTGGATATAAAATTAAAACCCAGCTAAACTATATGCTGCTTACAAGAGAGATATTAAAATATTAAGGATTTCAGACAAGAGAGTCTGAAAGTATAAAATTAGAAAAATATATTAACAAGGAAAATATTAACCAAAAGATGGCTAATGCTATCAGACCTTACAACTAGTTTGTTAACATTACTCATTTCAGGATATCCTTTGTCAACTTGGCACCATCCCTGAAGAAAAATAGTATTAGAGAAATACATGCCAATACTGGTGACATTTCTGTAACCCTTACAATGTCTACCAGGGTTTAGGGCCAACAGTAAGTACTCAAATACTATTAACTGATCAATTGAATGGCAAGTACTTCGGGAACGTCCAAATAATCTGAACGTCCAGGCAATGGCTGTGGTGGGTCTGCTTCCTAAAATACTCATCACCAGGCCGCCACCAGAGCTCAAAGTGCACAAGGTATAAGTTAGACACTAGCATGTCCTTTATCCTCAAAAAAGTACAAATAGAGAGAAAATACTCTCTTCTCATTTAAACAAAAGAGAATATATTTGACACTCAAAAAAAAAAAAAAGAAAAAGAAAACTTCACATAGAAATCAAAATTCTTACCGAAAACTTGATACTGCCTTTCTAAGAGTTAATTTTTTCTAGTTAGCTAGGACTATCCAAGAAGCAGTTACATGTTATAACACTGCTATTCTACTCCAGTTTAACTTTGACTCAATATTCCTAGTAATCATTAAATCAGATATTTTATTTTATTCATTTATTATTCATTTCCATGAAGTATTAAAATGCTACCCCCTAAAATTTTTAACATTTTTCATATTAAAATGATGAGACAATATTCAAGATACCACTTTAAAGCAAATTTTTCAGATTATATTCACTTTGCAAGTATACATTATCTTGATTCAAGTACTTACCAATTTTCTTATAGCAATAAAATTCACTTACAAATAAATACAAAACAAAATTTTAGATTCTTGTCGAGAATGGAATTATAGTCTTTAAAAGGCAGTTGTAAAAAGGATGGCTAAATATTATTTTAAGAATAGTGTCCAAGAAATTCTATGTAACCAACATGGCATGTATATAAATACTGGTTTCAGAAAAGCTCAGAAATTGAAGCCTGCTTGGTGGTAAATGGAATTCCCTGAGTTGGCTACATCTTCCCTCAGAAAATAAAATTCCTAAATTGATTAAATGGTTCTGTTACTTGAGAAAATGTAATTATGTGGTAACTACTGTGAAACTGATCAATTGGTTAAACTCTGGTAAAGCACAGAAAGTCATTCTATTACCAGTTCCATGTAGGTACAAAGTCTCTTCTCCAATCCTACCTGTCCACTGAAAATTCATATCACTTAATAATCACCATAGAATGAGAAGCTAAATTTGAGTGTTCTGGTATCATGGATTTAAAAAGGGGGAGGATAGACTAAATTAATCCAAAATTTTATACCATCTCTACTCCACACCTGAAAAGAAGAAACCTTGCCTTTGTTTCCTTCCTAGCTTCCCAGTACAGAGCTCTGCATTCAGCATACGATCAATAAATGCTTCTTAACTAAAATAGCTAAGAACCAGGCCCAATGTCCCATGGCTCCACTGCTTTCATAAAAGATTTCCACTAGCTCCCACGTCATGGCCCCGTGGTTCACTGAAACTCAATTACAACCAAATATTTTACCAAAAAAAAAAAAAAGTCTCATTTTAACAAGTAGATCTCTCCTACTCTCAGTAAAACAGAGCATTTTGTGCACCCTGCAGTTTTAATCTTCTGGTACTTCTGAATATGTCATATTTCCTCAGAATACCTATAAATTCTGTGAGTTTTTAAAAACTAATAAATCAGTTTAGAAGAGGTTTCCAGTTTAAGGTAAATATACAGAGATTGTAAGATTTTTTTGGCCTCATCTCAAAAACAAGAGACATTTCACAAGGTATTTTAATCATGATGCAGAGAATCATATTCATGCTTCAATTCTACTTTGTTCAGCCAGTTCTTGGTGTTTAGCTCAACTGATTGCACACCCAGGAAGAAGCAGCCAAGTCTGTCACGTGACCCTCTCAAGCACAGCTAGGAAGAGGCTAGCAGTCAACTCAGAATCAGAAGAAAAGTGCTGGTTACTGTCACAGCAGGCTGCGTGTGGGCGAGCCTTATCACACAGAAAAAACTCAACTTCAGTTTCAGTTTTGCATTTTTACATATTGCAGATAAACGGAAGGGACCTACAGGAATAAATCAGACCCAAAAGAGTCTACCTAATTCTACCTGGGAAATTGTTAAAAGCTCATTCTGCTGCAATAGGTAGAAGGCAGGTGTGGATAATCGTTATTAATAACTGGCATTAGCTGAGTCCTTACTGTTCTAAGTGTTTTGTTTAAAACACACAGGACACTATGGGTTAGTGCTCTTTCCATTCCCTGTTTCTAAGATGAAAAACTCAGGAAGTTAGTTCCATTGGCCAAAATCACAGAACTCGCGGTGTCCCCAGGGTTCCCCACTCTCCAGCAAAGCACTATATAAATTCTGTACATTTCTGGACTGAATACTTGGGAGGATACTGACTGAAAGACCTTTTTTCCAGTTTTTATAACAGCAAAGCTACAGAGCTCGGGGACATTTTAAATATATTTGAATTATACATGAAGATTAAATTATTTGGAGGCTGACGGAAGTAACCAACATCAAACCAAATAAAACAAAAAAAATTAAAAAGTTACTCATGTGCTTCTCAGGGACAGAGAGACAGCCAAATGCTAATTAAGTGGGACACAGGTCCACACAAGGTCTACATTCTCCCACCCTCTTTTAGACTACTCCACTTCTCTGCCCTCAAACCTCCTTCCCCGTTCTCAGTCTCGCCTTGTAACTTTACACCCTACTTCAGTGGTTAACGCTGAGTCAGGCAGAAAACTTCCACAAATTCACACGAACACATCCACTCACTTCTAGCATCTCTAGACATATGCACCACTCTTCTTCGTACATAAATCACTGTTTATGCTCCTAAGACCTAACCCCCTCCTCCTGTGCCCTGGATCCCATCCCCTCTTGTACTGGATTCCATCACTCAACCCCATCATTTCTCTGTTTCTTCCCTCTTCTCTCCTACATAATTATTTCCCTTTCTGCTGGAACATTCGTTATCAGCATACATAATGCTATTAACTCTCCATGCTTTATAACACACACACACACACACACCAATTCTTCCTCAGCCTACCTCTCCGTTTCTCTGTTCTATGTTAAAGAAATGTCAGAGAAATGTCAAAAAAAGAAAAAAAAACACCTTGAGAACTCTATTCTCCTTTTTATCTCAATCCCTAACATCCCACGCTTTAAACTCACCACAATCCCACCCAATGAAAATGCTCACATCACAGTCAGCAATGACTCTGCTTTGCTAAATCTATGGTCCATTTCAGTCCTTAGCCCCATAACCTGTGAGCAGGAATTCATTCAGTTGATCACTCCTTCCTCCCATGAAGCACTTCACCTGCATCCAAAACATGACGTTCCCATAGTTTTCCTCCTGCCTCACTGCGAGCCCTTCACATTCTCTTTTGCTGGTTCGTCCTCTTCTACCCAGTCTCCTGAAGTCAGAGTAGCCCCGGGCTCGGCCCTTGGTCTGCTTGCCCCCTCTATCTGCATTCACTCCTTTGATGACCTCATCCAGTCTCATACTTTTATTACCGGCTGCCCATTTCGAATGTGTCTCCAGCCCTAAACTCTCGTAACTCCAAAGCCGTATACCCATAGGTATATATAATGAACATCTCAAAGTTAATAGGTACTAAAGTCCTGATCTGCTCACCAGAAGTGCTGCTTAATGGCAACTCCATCTTTCCAGTTGCTCAGGCGAAAAACCTGAGTCACCTCTGACCTGCTCTCTTCCTTTCCCACCCCCAATCAATCCATCAGCAAATCTATTTAACGCTGCTCTCAAAAAACACCCAGGATCCTACCACATCTCCCCACCTACACTGTTTCTACCCACTGTAACCTTTCACCCTAGACTATTGCGACATCCTCCTCAGTTGTTCCTCTGCCTTTACCTCCTAAATCCATTATGGACAAAGCAGATCTGGTTTACGATTAAATCAGATCGTGTCAATCTTCTGCTCAAATCCCATTTCACTCAGAGAAAAGCCAAAATCAACCCAGCCCCCGTACCCATCACTTCAACTATCACACCTCCTTCCCCATTCTGCTCCAGCCGCCCCTTGCTCTGCTGTTCCTTGAAAAGGGCAGGCGTAACTCCCACCACCGGCATTCATCACTGGCTACTGCTCTGCCTATACATGAACATCTTCATGACTTACCCCCTCACCTCCTTCAAGTTGCTCATTGGCCTAACATAACCACCTCTGTACACTCAATGCTACTGCCACACGAGGCTGCCAAGAACATCACACAAAGATGCTGAGTGCTGTCTACAAGTCCACAAGGAGAGAACAACTGGGCCCTCTGCATTTGGAACTTTCCTGGCGCTGCCCTATGCGCCACTTCACTGGCTGCTTTCTTTTCATCCGTATCCTTTCCCTGTAATAAACCGTACCCAGGAGCATTACAATTTCCATGAGTTCTATCTGTCCTTCTAGCAGATTACTGAAGCAGCGTGCAGTCTTGAGGACCCCTGAACTCACAACTGGTGTGAGACACGAGGGCGGCCTTGCGGACTGCGCTCCCTCCTGACTCTGCTCCACCCCCGCCTCCCCTGCCACTCACACTGCCAACCCTTCTAACCCCTCTGTTTCCCATCACATTTACCACCTTCAAATGTATTACTATATATCTGTATTGTAACCGTTTCTTTTCCTCCAGCTAAACAGAGATTCCACAAGTACCAACTGTAGGGCCAAGGTCTGGTATAGAGTAGGCATTCAGTACTCAACTGTTGAGTGAACCCTAGCAACTCCGGTCAGGCAATTTGTTTAAACCAAGGCCAAGGACACAATTTTAGGCTGGCTGCTTATAAACAGCTTGGTTATTAATCTTAAAACACACACACACACACACACACACACACACACACACACACACACACACGGTGGCCAAAAAGAAAAACTTTCATTATATGTTTGTTCCCACCATTAGTTGCTTATCGGGAACAAACTGATTGCCCCCTTTAATGTAAGCTCAACATTGTCGGTCAGGGTTCTCTCTCCACTAGTTGAAAGAAGTTTCACTATAAAGTTATACAGCACCTGTCCTTCCAACATGAAAAATATGTATTAATGATCACTGTATCCAAGATACCAGCCATCTAACTGGCATGCCATTTTATGTTTATGTATCTTGATGCCAACTGCTACATACTTGAATCAGAGCAGCTGCATACTGCATTATGACAGTAGTACCATGGTTATTCTACTTCAGATGCCCAATTTGACCATACACTTCTGAAAGCAGGGACTATGTCTTAACCTAAATTATCTGGTACACAGCATAGCACCTGGCCCATTGTCAGTGTTCAAAACTAGTTGTTGAATTTCATATCTACCTGTGACTGAAGTGGATGGTGAAGGTTGATACTGGCAGAGACTCTATACACTATAGTTCATGTTATAATGTCTCATCTTCATCTTACTATCTCTTCAAAATAGCCCTTATTCCTCTGTTGTTGAAATAAAGTAAACATGGAGGCTTACAGGTAGAAAAAGACAGGACAAAAGGACAGTCAGATAAAAATTTTCTCTAAAGGTCAATCAGACCTTCAATTAATAGCTCCATCTTTCAAAAACATTCAAGCTAGGACTCAAAGTCTGAATATCTTACAACTGTTTTTGAGCGTACTTCGTTGTTCTGTTTACGGTTGCAACTCTACGCCAGCGTGACTCATAACCTTGATAAGGGCACCAATTCTGCTTTGGGGCAGACAGCCATACTGCCATCCCACCCTTCTGCAAATACTCCAGCTCCTAACTCTATTAGAGCAATTTTCATGCTGATTTGTTACTTTGCTTCTCTCTCCTGGATCAGGAAGACCTAGATGCCTGCTCATTATTGTAACCCTCCAGATTAGCACAGTACCTGGCACAAATTAAGAGCTGGGTTTTCTTTTTTTTTAAGTGCTTGTTCAGACTGAATACTACACGGAGCATGGGAAGAAGCAGAAACAGGTACAGAGAACTTTATCAACATCCCAGTATCCCTAGAAAAAAATCATTATCATTTTGTTTTAAGTCTACACTAAGATTCCTACACTAAGATTCCTTTTAAGGCTCCACTAAGATTTTTACCAAGTACCTTCAGAAAATTAAATAATTTTTAATATTTTGGTAAATATATTAGCTAGTGTAGAAATACTAAAAAGTCTCTGAGGGGTCTAATCTTCAATGAATGCTGTCATAGGTAAGGTCTCCAGAGTCAACATACTCTAAAAGAAACAGCCAGGTGACTCAGGTGCTGACTACACGGTGCATTCAAAATGTGAAAACAGATCAGGCTAAATACTATTCTGGTTATTATACATCAGTAAAAAGGTTTTTTCAATAGTAAGTGGATACAAATTCAAAATTAATTAAAGAACACTTAAAAGAAATGTAAGAGGTCTTAAAAAGATAGGCAAACTTTCCCTAGTTCTGGGCAAACATCACTAGGTTGAGCAGGCCATAATGGGTACCTAGAGTAACTGATATACTTTACAACAGGAGCAGTTTGTTCTTGCTGATAAATTAGATGGCTACTTTGAATTACATTTCATGCTGTTTTCAGAAACAGCTCATTTCCTGCTGCCAGTACTAAAGCTACCTGCAACTATGTAGCCTTAACTTCATCACTTCTTATCTTCCAAGAATGGTATCAAATTACTTGCTCACAGCTTTGGACACATCCACAAATATCCTCCCTCTTTAAAATACGCCTGGCTGGAATAGTTGGCTCTCCATATCTGTGGGATTTGCATTTGTGGATTCCACCAACCGCAGACTGAAAATATTTGGAAAAAAAATTCCAGAAAGTTCCAAAAAACAAACTTGAATTTGCCACGCACCAACGACTCTTTATATAGAATTTGAACTATCTACAGAAAATTCACATTGTATTAAGTATTATAAGTAATGTAGAGATGATTTGAAGTGTATAGGTGGATGCGTATAGGGTATATGCAAACACTACATCACTGTATATAAGGGACTTGAGCATCCACTGATTTTGGTATCCGTGAGAAGTCAGTCCTGTAACCATTCTCGCACAGATAGAGGGATAAATGTGTTAATTTCACAACATTTATTATAAAAGTACTAAACAATACCTAGTGTTAAAAAAAAGTTATTCTCAAAAAAGTTATTCTCCCTTAATTGCAAGTTTTCTTAAATGTATTTTTCGTTTTCCACATTTTTACAGGTCATCATATGTGTCTAAGTAAAGGAGGGAAAAACATGTAGCTATACCAATCTTTCTGATTGTGTGCTTGGGAGGAAAAATTTTTCCTCTACCCTTATAGCTTCTTTTGGCTGGTTTAGTAATTAAGCTGATGTAGAACAGATTAACTTGAGAAAAACAAATTTAATTACATATGTATGGGATCCCATAAGAGTATGAGATCCAAGGGCAAGTAGGGAAGCTGAGGCTTTAATATGCCATCCTGAGCTAAGGAATGGGATAGGGCCGGGGGCTTCAAAGGGGAGGAAGGCAATTCACAGGACAGTAAGAACAGATGTTTGGTAATTAGATGTTTGCCCTGCTATACAGATAGTTCATTCAGATACAGTTATTTCTGGTAACAGCTCTCTCTGAGCCAGAATCCCCATCTAAATTCTTTTAGGTAGTTAAGGGAGAGGTAAAGTTTTTTTCTCGAGTGTTCTGGGTCTTGACTGCCTTCAACTCAAAATAATCTACATGCCCAAGTGTCATATTTTGGGGTCATGTATTCTGCTGCCCTTCAATTGCAAAATTCAATTTACATTTTTACCTCCAACCTGTACCAATCAGCATTATGCAAGTTTTAACATAACTTAATGCAACATAAAATCACAATTATCTCTAATAAAATTTTAGGGAAAATACTTAAAAAGTTCATTTTTCAATAATAAAATGAAATGATTTCAAATTTTTTAAAAGAATAAGATTATTCCATTTTAACTTAATATAAAGCAAATATGTCCAAAGTAATCCCCAAAACATACATCTGTATATACTAAATGTCACTAATCACAATTTATTATCATAAAATTCAAGAAATGGATAACTACGCAGATTCTATTTCCTCAACAAGTAGAGTGAGTTCATGCGTCTGGATTTGTTTGTTAATAAACAACCAATTACATTTATGCAAGGTTCTTTTTAAAGTGACATCTTATAGTAATGAAAACTCTGATTATAAAAGAGAAACGGTAAGCTAGTATTTACTCTTGTGATTATGACATGCTTTTAAAATAATTTATCCTCCTGCAATTTGTTTCATTTCTGTGTGCCTTAGTTAACTGCGTAACTAAACTTAAATGGATTCCACCCAAATATATGTAAATATCACTGGAGATCCAAATAAAAATGTTTTCATAGCAAATTATACTCATTCCTCTGTATGTACCCTGCAGTAGCAAAGGATCTGTACTTACTCTTGCCTGTATATTATCATCAAGTTTCACATTATAAAAAAGACTTGATTTTGAATCCTGAAGTTACTGAAAAACTCCTGCCCTACATGTGACTTCTATGAAGCCTTCTCCTTTAATGACATTATCTCTGCATACAATTCAGAGACTGGGATGGCATTTTGTCAGTATTGTATTTCAAAGATGTTGGCACGTTTCATGTTCTCTTACTGTTCTTTGAGGCTTATTCAAAAGCTCAGTCGTAAATGCCCAGATAGTCTTCTGTATCTGTAATTACATTAACTAGAAAGCCCACTACTTTTTTTTTCACTAAAAAATACTTTCTTCAACATGTTAGCTACTTCCTGCTATTCAGTCAGAGCAGAAGCCTAACTGAATTCAAGTCTGAACTCCTTAGTTAACATCCATTCTCTACAACATACTTTACTATATTTCTCATCCCCATTCTGCGCTCATGAGAGGAAACAAAACTGATTTCTTCACCACCCACAATCAAGCTCTCCAGAATCCCCAACAGCTACCTGTGGCCATAGACAATGCAGTGCACTCTGAAAAGGCAGGCCAGGACCACGTGCTCCTGGGGTGAAAGGGAACATCATCTAATCCAACCACCAATTCAGTACAACACAATTTCTCCCAAGAAGAGGCCATGAAAACAATGCTTGAACAGCTCATGAAGAATCAGGAGAACTGTAGAAGTGGAGAGCACCAACAGAGAAGTACTCCTCCTACAAGGATAAAAATCTGCAAGGCAAAATCTAAAGAAAAGAAAGGTCAAATCTAAATTTAAAGGACCATTTCACCCTGAAACTAATGTTACACCCTCCAGAGCCTACCAAAAATTACAGTTCAGAGTTACCCAGAATAGAACTGTAGCCATCTGATCACTATTAAACTAAACCAAAGCTTCCTTTATAGCATTCCTATCTCAAGATCAGTTTTTCTCTTTAGAGCAAAGAAATCTTGTACTCAAGGGTTAACCACAGCTTTAACAAGTTAGCCTTAAACAGAGGAAAGTTTAGGGAAAAAAGGAAAAGGGAATTTGACGCTTACAGCTTTAGAAGATATGCCATTCCACCTTTCTTCTGGAGAGCAGAAAACCGCCAGAGACAGAAAACCATGACACCTTTAATCTTGGAGTAACTCAGCTGATTCAGTCACCCCTTAGAAACTTTACATGGGAACTTCCAATAAAAATATAATAAACTTTAAAACCTTGGCATGTGCAAACTATCAGGTCAACTGCCTAGATTTCAAGCTTGCAAAAAGACTGAATACACCTGAAATTACACATCTAGGATACTAATAGTTACAGCCCACAATGATTATTTGCATCGTTCTACCACTAGTATGACAGTGTTGCCATTAAAAATGGAGGAGAATTACTTTTCAACTATCAATGAATTTTAGCCTGCTATCACTATGTGGGATTCTCACATTATGGGAAAGAAGAACAGCTCTTCATGAAATTAGTTCTTATCTTAAAAGCTTAAGTTAAGATCCTGAACAAAGATAAAAGAAATTAAAGTAATTTTCAAAGAAAAACCTGTCAATATATTCCAAGCATCCTGAAGAACACTCAGATTTCAGTTGCACAATATAATGAGCTTTCACAATTGAAAGTTACAATTGCTCATGCACAATGACTATGTGAAGGGAATAAAACTAAAATATTATAATGCACCCTATGACTTACTGGGCAAGTAGAACTTTAAAGCAAAAATCATAATAAAAAATTTTAAAAAAGAGGTCCAAAGAAGAAAAATGAGTTGGAACACAACACAGGCAATATTGACTCATCAAAAGGATTTAGGGCCCACATATGTACAAACCACCCCTTCCAATGCTGTACTTCCCAGGTGAGGGTTGTTTCCTCCAGTGCCATCAAACCTGCTTCCACTGCCACTTCTGGAGTCCTGATCTCATCCTTCCTGCCAGAATTTCAGAAGCTAGGAACAATATCCCATTACCAGAAGTACTATAATTCTACTTCATTATGCATTAAATGGGCTTTTATGGGCTAGTCTAAGAACTTAACCAACACTGTAATTTCATTTCCATAAGAAAATATATTCTGAGTTTAAAAGTACAAAAAAAAATACTTTGGGTACAGCTGTCTATACAAAGTTATTGTTTATTAGAGCCAATCAACACAATAATATATTTCTTTTGCAAAGTTAAATCTGACACTCTCCTAGGATCTTTCACTATTAACTTTAGTTTTTTTTAAATTAAAGCAAGCCAAGTATCTTATTCTCGACTAGCACAAAAGGGCAAAAACTGATTAAAAATTCACAATAACTACATCCAATAACTTACAAAATGCTCAGGATCCACAGCCCTCACTCTTATGTAATTCTACGGCAGAATAAACCATTTAGCACAAAACTACCATGGAAGCCTGTATTGATTGTTTTGCAGTAATTAGTTTTGGATTAGGTTTCTATGTTTTCAAATACTAAGTTTTGTCAAAAATAGAGTCAACATATTGGAATAAGTCATTTATTAACAGAACTGTATATAAAAAGAAACCTGTCTATCCATAAAAGACTCTGTGATGAGGTAGGGCTAAAGTAGAGCAGATGGTTGTTTAGACAAAGGGACGATTTACAGCATAAGAGACTTTGAGAACCTGTAATATGTATTAATCTTCAGTCCACTTCAAAAATCTATTTTGAGGACTCCTTTACTTCCCTTTATTTCCCAAACTCCTTTGAAGATCAAGAGCAGACTGGAAGGGCTTCCCTGGTGGCGCAGTGGTTAAGAATCCACATGCCAATGTAGGAGACACGGGTTCGAGCCCTGGTCCAGGAAGATACCACATGCCGCGGAGCAACTAAGCCTATGTGCCACAACTACTGAGCCTATGCTCTAGGGCCCGAGAGCCACAACTGCTGAAGCCCGTGCTCCTAGAACCCGTGCTCCGCAACAAGAAAAGCCACGGCAATGAGAAGCCCACGCACTGCATCGAAGAGTAGCCCCTGCTCGCCGCAACTAAAAAAAGCTTGCAAGCAACAATGAAGACCCAATGCAGCCAAAACTAAAATAATTTTTTTTTTTTTAATGAGCAGACTGGAAGGTGGTTTTAAAGAAAAAAGAGGGGGATAGTTTAACAAAAAAAAAAAATTCAAGGCTCAGAGCACAAAAAGAGGAAGGAGAAAAGGACAGAATAATCTGTAATAAGTCATTTTGTAAACCAGTGGGACCTAATCAAACTTATAAGCTTTTGCACAGCCAAGGAAACCATAAACAAAAACATAATCTACGGACTGGGAGAAAATATTTACAAACATTGCGATTGACAAGGGCTTAATTTCTAAAACATACAGACAACTCATACAACTCAATAATGACAACAACAAAAGCCCAATCACATGAAAGGATGCTCAACATCACTAATGATTAGAGAAATGCAAATCAAAACTACAGTGAGGTATTCCACTCACACCGGTCAGAACGGCTATCATCAAAAAATCTACAAACGATAAATGCTGGAGAGGGTACAGAGAAAAGGGAACCCTCTTGCACTGTTGCTGGGAATGTAAATTGATACAGCCACTATGGAGAACAGTATGGAGGTTCCTTAAAAATCTAAAAATAGAACTACCATATGACCCAGCAATCCCACTACTGGGCATATACCCTGAGAAAACCATAATTCAAAAAGGGTCATGTACCACAATGTTCACTGCAGCTCTATTTACAATAGCCAGGACATGGAAGCAACCTAAGTGTCCATCGACAGATGAATGGGTAAAGAAGATGTGGCACGTATATACAATGGAATATTACTCAGCCATAAAAGGAAACAAAACTGAGTTATTTGTAGTAAGGTGGATGGACCTAGAGTCTGTCATACAGAGTGAAGTAAGTCAAAAGAAAAACAAATACCATATGCTAACACATATATATGGAATCTAAAAAAAAATAAAATAAAAGGTTTTGATGAACTTAGGGCCAGGACAGGAATAAAGACGCAGATGTAGAGAATGGCGCTGAGGACACGGGGAGGGGGTAGGGTACGCTGGGACGAAGTGAGAGAGTGGCATGGACATATATACACTACCAAGTGTAAAACAGATAGCTAGTGGGAAGCAGCCACATAGCACAGGGAGATCAGCTCGGTGCTTTGTGACCACCTAGAGGGGTGGGATAGGGAGGGTGGAAGGGAGATGCAAGAGGGAGGAGATATGGGGATATATGTATACGTATAGCTGATTCATTTCGTTGTACAGCAGAAACTAACACTACATTGTAAAGCAATTATACTCCAAAAAAGATGTTAAAAAAAAAAAGACCTTACATATTGGACTCTGAACTTGGTTAAGTGACTGACTGCTTGGTTAAGTGCCTGATTGATGCAGACACAAAGAGATAAAAAGGAGTAAGTACAGTTGACGCAGCTCACACATGGCCCAAATGGTGTGGCACGAGCGAGCAGAAAATTCCTCACAGAACTCAACCATCCTTAAAGTGTCCTTGTCTCACCTGAGTAGTTCTTCTGTGTCTGTCAATAGCTGCCATCAGCAACTCCAGCTCTCATCAGAGCCCATAAAAATGATTAGATTTCTTAACAAGATGACTGACTAAACATAAGCCATTTACACTTCAAACAGTTGAAGGGCAAAAGTGTAATGTCAGACTTTATCTCAAGTATTGTTCTTACCTGGGAAGTGGAAACAATAACTCGGCTCCTAACCGTCATAGAGAGGGTGAATTTATGATGGATTTCAAGTATACCATACTACAGTATGCATAATCCTTTCAGTTTTCTAATATCACAGACCAATTCACACTTCAGCTGAACCTTTAGTTTCTATGAATGGCATTAGCATGAAGCAGCACATGTGAAGGGGTCCCTTAACATTAGATCTTTTTCTTTTTGGGGGGGGGGGGCTGCATTGGGTCTCTGCTGCGACGCGCAGGCTTTCTCTAGTTGCGGCGAGCAGGTGCTACTCTTCGTTGCAGTGCACGGGCTTCTCAGTGCAGTGGCTTCTCGTTGTGGAGCACGGGCTGTAGGTGCGCCGGCTTCAGTAGTTGCAGCGTGTGGGCTCAGCAGTTGTGGCTCGCGGGCTCTAGAGCGCAGGCTCAGTAGTTGTGGTGCACGGGCTTAGTTGCTCCGCGGCATGTGGGATCTTCCCAGACCAGGGCTTGAACCCATGTCCCCTGCATTGGCAGGCGGATTCTTAACCACTGCGCCACCAGAGAAGTCCCAAGATTTTTTTTTTTTTTTTTTTAATTAACAAGAATTACTGCAGGCACATGGCAACATATCCACAGAAACAGGCAACATTAATTCAGGTAGGTGAGTTGATAATAGGCAATAGAGAACTTTGAAAAACCAACTGTTCCTATGGTAATAGTAATTTGAATCAAGAAAGAGACAGCAGAAATTAAAGAGGTAAACTATTGTATAGTTTTGAACAAAAACTGTATAAAGTTTCCACCAGGTTTCAAAACTTATCTGGTTTTGAAAACTATAAAAGCCATTGGCACTAGACGCCTATAAATTCCCATCATCATCTCATTTCTCCCCAGGCTTGCTCTATTCCTGATATTCCTATGTCAACGTTCCTAGCCTTTCAAGTCTATCACAAACATATCAGCTTCTTTTACCCACCATTCCTTGCATACCTCATCAATCCCAAATGCATCCTATCCTACTTGCAAATTTCAGAATTACAATTTAAGTTTTATAAAATTTATAAATTAAAAAATTTTGAACTTGGGGGCAAAACATTTTCAGAATTGAGTGCAACACTGCTTCAGAAAAAAAGTCACTTCTATAGTTAAAAGGTAATATTCAGCGCATGGAGATCAAGCATAAAGAAATTAAAATGCATAAAATTATTTAATTGTTGCCTAAATGTAAAGTTTTTGACCAGTATATCTATTTCATCTTATACAAATACAAATCTGGATGGCCCTGGAGGTTCATTCGCCTCCCTCCCTTCCCCCATTTCTGGATCTTTTCAACGAGCAAGCTCAGCAGGTCAGAGATAATCAAAGAACAGGCTCAGCTGAGCTGCCAAGTCACCAAGGCTCCCACGTGCACCAACCAGAAGTTCCTACTGTGAGAGTCACCTAGAGGTTCCAGCAAAGATGTGGGACATTACGGGGTGAAGTTCCTCTCCTGGAGAGACCTCCAAGACACGTCCCAGGCCAGAGGTGCCAGCCTAAGCACCTCTCTGCAGGATGGGAGCCTGGGGAATCACACGTGCCCTATTTCTCTGCTTGTACATTTGTCCCCAGTAAACACTAGGTAACCACTACACTGTGCGTTGTGTAGTCTGGGGCATGTGTGTCCCGCCCACTTTGTCCCTTTTCCTGCCAGGCTCTATGCTGTTTTCCAGATGCATTTTTACTTTTAAAGCTCACAGCCTGTGATACATCATTTACACATCAGGAAACTGAGTTCAAAGAAATTTAAAATTATCTACTTATTCACCTTTTAAATTAATGACGAGATAAGAACATAACTGGTGCTAGAGTGTAATTTTCCAAAGTTTAAAAATATGACTTCCGGGGCTTCCCTGGTGGCTCAGTGGTTGAGAGTTCGCCTGCCGATGCGGGGGACACGGGCTCATGCCGTGGAGCGGCTCGGCCTGTGAGCCATGGCCCCCTGAGCCTGCGCGTCCGGAGCCTGTGCTCTGAGACGGGAGAGGCCACAGCAGTGAGAGGCCCGTGTACCGCAAAAAAAAAAAAAAAAAAAATGACTTTCATGCAAATATAAAATGAACAATGCCAAAGATATTATGCAACTCATTAACGATGGTAACAGTTCAATTTTGAATAGACACAAGATTACTAAAATGAATTCGCTAATAGATGCAAAAATGGTGACTCCATTATAAGAAGGATTCGAGAAATAAGCACCAAAGCACTCAGGGTGCCTCAGTGAACAGAAACAGTGAACAAACATTACTTAGTTCTTTGGACTTAACTGCTTAACAAAAAGGAACCCATTAGTCATTTCCTTTGGCCTAGTGGCACCGTGAAAAAATTACTGATACCTTAAGAGTGCTATAAACAGAAAGAAAATTTAGAAATCTCTGCTACAGGGCAATAAAATAACGGGCTCTCTCTTTTTCAGAGTTTAAATCAACTGTAACTACTGGATAAAAACTATGCATTATGATGGATAAGAATCATTCGCACAACTATCAGTCACAACTTCTACCCCGACGGAGTTGCCAAACAGCTCAGACAAAAGAAAATGAGTAAAAAGTATACACCCCAAATATAGTCACTGGAGGGTCCACAAAGACAAGCCCAGTATTCCACTGAAAAGACACCAGGTAATCTCTTTTGCTCTTTTTCAAGTCTGGAACAAGTTTTCCCAACTCAGATTACAGAAGGTAGTAACAGAAGTAAAGCAAAAATCATAGGAGATGAGAGGGGAGCAAGGGCAGCTACAATCCAGGAGTATTTTCATCAAGAATTGCAGAGTATGCATTGCCAGCAAGGACGTACTACACGGGACAGTCTGTTATGTGGCTATTGGACACATAATGGTACAACCTTTCTGGAAAGCCATTTGGTAACATGTACTAGAAACTGTAGGGACTCAGATCTTTGATTCCGTAATTCCACTCTCAGAAATTTTCCTTCAACATATAATGTGGACCACAATATAATCTATCTCACAGCATTAATTACAAAAGTAAAACATGTGGAATAACTTAAGTAGATTTCCCAGCTTAAATATTCTTTCCAGAAACCCTGTCTCAAATCCTTTCTTTGCAATCCACTTAACACACAGGATTTCCTCTATGATGTCTCTTATCACACTGCACTCTAACTTCCGATTTTCTCATCTATTTGCCCCATTAGGCTATAATCTCCATAAAGGCCTGGATCATGTATTTCAGTTGCATGGATTTAGCATGCCGCCACATGTATAATAGGCACTAAAAGGTTGGCTCAATGAAATTATTATACAGCCCGAAATACGTATATGTTTCCTCTGTGGAGATGAAAAAATAATTACAAGTATTAGCAACATCAAAACAAAATTACGTCAGAGAAAAGCCTCAAGTTATATCCCAACTACATTGACAGACCATCAGAATCATTTGCATATATTTTGAAAAGCACAAACTGCCAACAGAGGGGACATGCACCACAGTTACTGCTGACGCAGAGAAAGAGATCGCAGCGTCACACCAAGGGGAGCCAGTCTCTGCCACTGTGTATATGTCCTGAATGCATGATCACACGAGGTATTTCCACAGACAACAATAAAGCGCTGAAGAAAACCACCGTATGCTATTAGCTTAAAGCAAGTTTGAATAACGATAAATATTATCCTTAAATGTGATGGAGATTGTTTTAATTATGTTAAAAAGGAATCTGATATGTTTCTCAGGTCAGTGCTTCTCAAACTTTAAGGAGCATAAGACTCATGTAGGGGTCTTGTTAAAATGCAGATTCTTATTGTATCAGTCCAAAGTGGGGCCTGAGATTTGGCATTTCTTACAAGTCCCACATAATACCAATAGTGCTAGGATAGGGACTTCAATCTAAGTAGCAAGGTCTCATACAAGGAAATACATAAATGTAAAGAAGGGTATGAAAAGCTCCATTCTCCTGGGGTTTTTTTGGAATCCTAAAGCACTATTCTCTCCTCTGATGATTTATCAAAACCTTTCTGATCAGGATTCTCAATATTCTGCAAATGCTACAGTTTAAAATAATGGAAAACGCAGAAATGGAAGAGAGGTCATCCCTCCAGATCCCAGGGAAATTAAAAAGATACTAAAAGAATAAAATGAACAACTCTATGCCCACAAATTTTTGATAATCTAGATGAAATGGACGTATTCCTTGAAAGTCTGCCAACACTCACACAAGAAGAAATAAATGATCTGAAGAGGTCTACATCTATTAAAGAAATTGAATCAATAATAACCTTGCAAAACAGAAAACATGAGACCCAGATGGGTTCACTGGTGAATTCTACGAAATATTTAAGGAGAAAATCATACAAATTCTATACAGTCTCTTTCATAGGATAGAAGCAGAAGGAATACTTCCTAACTCATTCTATGAGGCCCCCATTACCCTAATGCTAAAACCAGACAAAGATATTACAATAAAACTACAGATCTCTTGTGATCATACACACAAAAATCCTCAAGAATATATTAGCAAATTGAATCCAAAAAATGTATGGAGAGAATTATACACCACAACCAAGTGGGATTTATTTCAGGTATGCAAGACTGATTCAAAAATCAATTAATGTAATCCATCACATCAGCAGACTAAAAATGAAAAATAACATGATCATTTCACTACATACAGAAAAAACATTTGGAAAATCCAACGCCCATTCATGATAAAACCTCTCAGTAAACTAGGGATAGAGGGGAATGTTCCCAACTTAAGAAAGACTATCTCCAAAAGACCTACAGCAAACATCACACTTAATGGTGAGAAACTCAAAGCTTTCCCAGTGTGGTATCAGAAATAACAGACAAATATATCAAAGGAAAATAATAAAGAGCCCAGAAATAGACCCTCATAAATACAACTGATCTTTATCAAAGGAATAAAGGCAATACAATGGAGCAAAGACAGTCTCTTCAACAAATGGTTCTGGAACAACTGGACATACACATACAAAAATATGAATGTAGACACAGACCTTACAGCCTTCACAGAAATCAAATGAAAATGGATCAAAGACCCAAATGTAAAATACAAAACTTCAAAATTACTAAGACATAAGAAGTAAACCTAGATGACTATGCATATGGTGATGCCTTCTTAGGTACAACAACTAAAAGCACAATCCATTAAAGAAAAAGTTAATAAACTGGTCTTCCTTAACATTAAAAACTTCTACTCTTGGGCTTCCCTGGTGGCGCAGTGGTTGAGAGTCCGCCTGCCGATTCAGGGGACACGAGTTCGTGCCCCAGTCCGGGAAGATCCCACATGCCGCGGAGCGGCTGGGCCCGTGAGCCATGGCCGCTGAGCCTGCGCGTCCGGAGCCTGTGCTCCGCAACGGGAGAGGCCACAACAGTGAGAGGCCCGCGGACCGCAAAGAAAAAGAAACTTCTGCTCTGCAAAGGACAATGTCAAGAGAATGAGAAGACAAGCCACAACCTGGTAGTAAATATTTTCAAAAGATAGATCTGATAAAGGACTTTTCTTCAAAATATACAAAGAAACATTTAAAACTCAACAATAAGAAAACAACTCAATTAAAAAATGAGCCAAAGACCTTAACAAAGGCCTCACCAAAACAAGTTATACATGTGCCAAATAAGCACGTGAAAACAAGCTCCACATCGATCGTCATCAGGGAAACACATGTTAAAACAATATCACAGACACAACTACACACCTATGAGAATGGCCAAAACCTAGAACACTGACAACACCAAATGCTGGTGAGGAAGTGGAGCAACAGGAACTCTCATTCATTGCTGGTGGGACAGTAAAACGTACAGCCCCTTTGGAAGATAGTTGGGTGGTTTCTTACAAAACTCAACTTTATCTTACCCTATGATTCAGCAATCACCTTCCTCGGTTTTTACCCAAAGGTGTTGAAAACTTATGTCCTCACAAAAACTACACATGGATGTTTATCACAACTTTATTCATAACTGTCAAAACTCAGAAGCAACCAAGAAGTCTTTCAGTAGGTGAATGGGTAAACTGTGGTACATCCAGATCATGGAATATTATTCAGTGCTAAGGAGAAATGAGCTGTCAAGCCATGAGAAGACATGGAGGAACCTTAAGTGCATATTAATAGGTAAAAGAAGCCAACATGAAAAAACTACATACTGTACGATTCTAACTACACGACATTCTGGAAAAGGCAAAATTATGGAAAAAAATTTAAAAAATCAATGTGGGGGGGAATAAATATGCAGAGCACAAAGGATTTTAGGGCAGTGAAAATGCTGTTATGATTCTATAAGGATAGATATATTTCATTATACATTTGTCCAAACCCATCGAATGTACAACACCAAGAGTGAACCCTACAGTAAACTATGGACTTTGGTGATTTTGATCTATCACTGTCGGTTCATCATCTGTAATAAATGTACCACTCTGGTGGAGGATGTTGACAATGGGGGATGCTATCTATGCATGTGTAGGGGGTCTATGAGAACTCTATACACCTTCCTCTCAATTTTGTTGTAAACCTGAAACTACCCTAAAAAAATAAAGTCTTTTTTTTAAAAAAATGGAAAACAGGCTCTCAGTAAGTGTTCTTGAGAAGAACATCTCATTTTTCAGGAGTAGATTACTGATGCCTATACTGGGATAGTGGAACTGAGAAATAAGAAATGTAAGGAAAATTGCTGCTATGTCTTCCACTGCCTAGAATGGTTCCTGGTACACGGCAATCACTCCAATAACTACTGAATACATGACTACAATATTTAGCCTGGAAAAAGAGAAAAAAGGAAGAAAAATCTGGTTAAGGTCTGTCAGTATTTGAAGGCAATTAAGTAGAAAGTAAGTCAAAGTCTTCTGTATGATTTCAGTTGAAAAATAAGAGAACTAAAGGTCAATTTCAGCTTAAGTACACATTTTAAACAATCAGTTGACCAACAACAGTATGTAATTTCTCAAAAAGTCAGAACTACCCGAACATGTTCAAGCAAAAAAGTCGGAGAGCCATCTCAGAGGGGCGCTGCCAAAGACACACTTGCCCCACAACACTAAGGATTTCTAATGTCTTCTCTCCACACAGGATTCAGTACTCACAGCACTTTTACTCACATTAAGAATAAACTGCAAGAGTAGTTTTCCTACTTTGAAACAGAAAAATAAAGTTGCCTCAACGTAAACAGCGGCAACTGGGCCAGAAGCCCAATTCATACAATTTACACATGGCCTAAGAGTAAATCAAAAGCTTCAATTCTGTAAAGTCATAAAAACAAAAGAAACTATTCCACAGTGATAAATGAACACCTTCAAAGGCAATGGTGTGATAAAGATACAGAAATACCCTCAGAATGAAATCCATTTGTTTGAGCATCTGTTTTCCACGTACAAAGAATAACTCTTTCTGATGGATTTAACCAAGAAAAAAAGAATACAATTCATTTGAATGAGAAGTTAATGCACAAACACACCTCATTTTCCTAGAGAACCTCCAAAGACATCTGGTGTTAATGTATCAAAAACCACAGAAGATTTTTTTCCTTTTTGGTGTGACCAAGCCATGACATTCTAGCACTGCGAATATTAACAGCTGCCTCCACAGCTCCTCACTTGATATTTTCAATTGTTTTGTCTAAAAGAACAGTATTATTTCTGATAATGCTAAAAAGGACCAATTTACAAGACTTTTTTTTTAATTAAGATTATTTTTAAACTCACTTTAGAAGCTTTTGTTTCGGAAAGCATGTAGCTATTACAACACTAATATGGAAAAGGTGTGCTCGGAGGATGCCGCAGAGACTTAATACCACCAAAACAAAGGAAACTGATTCTCTAGATCACGTGGAAAAGATGGCTTATAAAGTTAATGAGATAGTACTTACGGCAAAAGAAACAATTTGGCCATTAAGAATGAGGATGAACCAAACATTTTTGTCATCAAATATAATGAAGCAAATTAAAAGAACAACAAAAATTAAGGCAAGTATGAAAATCAAGTAAAATACATGGAAAAGTTAAACTACAAACACACAAAGTGTAGTTATGACGGCAAAGTCTTAGTAAGTGAGAAATAAATTGAAGAGAATAAAAAGAAAGGAGTCCAACAATTATGAGTTATACACAAGGAAAAGCATTAAGAGTCAAAGCAACCAATTTCCCCTTAACACGCAAGAGACTTGAAGACTACCTGGGCTAGATTTCTAATTGGGCAGATGAGTAAAGAGGATTAACCCTTGAAACTGGAAAATCCACTAGTTTGCCTCTTCGATTTCTTAGCTATCCCTGGAGAGCAAAGACATCACAATCCTTAAGCAGAAGCTTTAGCCTGAGGGCTATGTGCCATCCACAAAGGGATGAAAATTTCTTTAAAAACAAACAAACAAAAACACCTGCCAGTTTTCCAAGTTTCAAAGCAGGCACAGCACTTTAATTTAAACAACAAAAAAGCCATGTTGATACTAGGAAAAACAGTCAGAAAACCCAGGTTGTACTCCTAGCTCCAACACCTGTCTCCAAAGGCTTTCTGTGGAAAAGAAACATTTTATTCCCTGTGTATCAAGTTTATCCCAAAAGTATGAGTCTGTGAGCTCACCCTTGCTGATAGAATAAAAACAAAGTATTTGACAAATTATCAAACTAAAGTATCTCTAATGAAAATTTAGCATCTGATTTGAGACGCGCTAGAAGTGTAAACTAAACATGGAGTTTGAAGATTTAGTACAAAAAAAGTCAACTACGGCATTAACAATCGTTTATTTCTCATTACATGTTGAAATTATATCATTTTAGACATTAAAGATAAAGTTCACCTGTTTTACCTTTTTTATTATATTTATTTATTTATTTTTGCGGTACACTCTTTTGCGGGCCTCTCACTGTCGTGGCCTCTCCCGTTGTGGAGCACAGGCTCCGGACACGCAGGCTCAGCGGCCATGGCTCACGGGCCCAGCCGCTCCGCGGCATGTGGGATCTTCCCGGACCGGGGCACGAACCCGTGTCCCCTGCATTGGCAGGCGGACTCTCAACCACTGCGCCACCAGGGAAGCCCTGTTTTACCTTTTTAAAGAGGCCACTAGAAAATTTTAAAGTACATATGAAATTTAGATACTCAGGAAGTGTTGAATGAATAGAGAAAATTTTGTATAGAAGTACAAAACAGCAACTAAGTAAGAGCCTGACATTGACTTTTTAATTCATCCACCAGCTATATTCAAATGGAGTGGTATTAAAACCTCCCTTTACTTGGTAATCATGAGAATTCTGAAATGTGGACCGAGTCAATTTTTTTTAAAGTTGAAAAGTTTACAGCTGAAAAAGTAAACTGACGTACACTATTTCTTTTGGGCTGAATTGTGTCCCGCATAAATTCCTGTGCTGAAGTCCTAACCTCCTGCACCTCAGAAAGTGACTGTATTTGGAGATAGGGCCTTTAAAGGGGTAATTAAGGTAAAATGAAGTCCTATGAGTGGGACTAATCCAATAGGACTGGTACCCTTATAAAAATAGATTAGAACACAGATGACCCACAGACCAAGGGGCAACATGTGAGGACACAGAGAGAAGGCAGCCATCTGCAATCCAAGGAGAGGCCTCAGGAGAAACCAACCCTGCCAACACCTTAGTCTTGGACTTCCAGCCCGAGAACTGTGAGAAGATAAACTTGTCTAATCCAGCCAATCAATGGCACTTTGTTACGGCAGCCCCAGTAAACTAATACACTGTTCCAAACAGTTAAAATTTTTCTAATAACTGATGTGGTTTTGCTTTTCACACTTAAATTACAAACTCAGTGCTTCAGTCACACTAGCCATACTTAAAATGCTCAACAGCCACAGATATTAGATAGCCCAGATCTAAAAAAGAGAACAAACCAGAATGTCTAACAAGAACGCTTAATTAGTTGGGATATGTGACCAAGAGGCATCTTGCTACTATATATTGAAGAATTTTTCATCTGTAATTTAAAAATAAAGGCAAATGCAAATAACTCAGATCTACCCTTATGTCATTCTTATAAGGATTTGCTAAATAGAGATTACAGAAGGGAGTTAACAGTTTAGGACTATGTTTGGTACCAATGAATGTCGTCACCAAGGGCTCTTGAGAGATCTGTTGCTGCAAAATGCACAGAACTACCAATGCAGGCGGCCAGTACACATTTATATCACAAAGGAGCCAGAACTCTAGATACAGGTTACCCAGGGATTCCCAAATTAGCTTCTAGTAAAGTGGGGAATGCTAATATCCATCTTCAGGTTTTATACTCCTTTTACAAACTTAGGCATTTTCCATGGAAATTAAGTTCCAGAAATACAAGAGATGGCAGGAATACTATACTAGTATATGAATACTAGTATATGAATGAATCTGAGATATTCCCAGATTCATTTCCACTTAACCATGAGGCATCAAAAAACTATGACCACTATAAATAATTTCGTGCATCTAGAAATAATAAATTCACAAGCGTGGAAGAAAAATACAGAATCCAGGAAAAAATAGTTTTGGTAGCCCTAAGTGAACACATTACTAAATAAATAGCTATCTCCTTTGAGAATTAGAAAAATGAATGGATTTCAAAATGTAATAATCAATATAATAAAGTTGATCTAATACAAAATATTTTACATATGCATAGACTCTACTTAAACTTGCTTTTTATACTAGCTTAAATTTGACCAAGGAGTTCACGTTTGTATATATTCCTACTTTCCATAAAGAAACTAAGGCTCTAAGAAATTGAGTGTCATGCCCAAGGTCACATAACTAGCGAAGAGGATGCCTAAAACTCAAACCCGGACTTCTCGGTCCAGAACTTTTCTATAGGTTTTACCCTGTTGAAGCATTAAAACTATGCCCAGCACACAGTGTCATGTAAATGTTAGTTGTTACAAAAATGTGTAATATAATTATGCTGACTTGATCAAGTGTGTGCTCATAATACTTAAAATGGTAATTTGATTCATAATAAACCTCAACAATGGTAATTCAGTTTGGAAGAAATAACTCCCAAGAGCATTATGGTCACAGGAATCCTTTCAAAATTTAAATGTATATAATCTTTTTGCAAAGAAATGGAGAGTGATAGATAAAAGGCTTTCTAGCACAAATTTATGATGAAATTACGTGGGGAAAATAAAATGGAACTTTTCAGTTACAGTTTATTATATATACTTCTAAGTGAATGATGATTCATACCAAACTGCTGTATTTTTTATTCCATCACATCAGCTTAAGAGGGATATAAACACTTTATTTAAGATGTCAATACCTGGGACTTCCCTGGTGGTGCAGTGGTTAAGAATCCGCCTGCCAATGCAGGGGACACGGGTTCGAGCCCTGGTCTGGGAAGATTCCGCATGCCACGGAGCAACTAAGCCCGTGGGCCAACTACTGAGCCTGTGCTCTTGAGCCCGCGAGCCACAACTACTGAAGCCCACGCGCCTAGAGCCCGTGCTCCACAACAAGAAGAGCCACCACAATGAGAAGCCTGCAAACTGTAACGAAGGGTAACCCCCGTGCGCAGCAACGAAGACCCAACGCAGCCAAAAATAAAAATAAATAGATGTCAATACTCAATGTTAAGGGGATTTAAAAATGTGAGGGACAACTGTGCTGGATTTAAAAAGACTGAACCAAATGCACAGGTAGTCCTAGTTTGGAACAAGCACCTGGAAAAGTTGTTTTGAAAATGAGAAAATTTAAATATGGTTGGGTATTAGACACTGACATTTGACATGGAAAAGTAGAGTTATGAACAGAATAAAGCAACTCACAGTATGTTCTCATTTTGCTTTAAAAATACCTAACTGTATTTATACACAGAAAGTATCTGGAGGGATATAAATATGAATATACACACACTAAATGTTCACAAACATGTAGATAACAGTGGTAATCTGAGAGGCTGAAATACAGCATTTTTATTTCATTTTTGTTTGTCCATATCTCCTAACTTTTTATAATGCATATGTACTATGTTGTGAAAGTTTACAAAAATGTTTAAATATCAGTATTTTTAGTAAGCCAGAAATTAAAACTTCTGTAATTATTTGCTCTATGTCATAGGTTTGTGAAATAAGCACACGTAAAATAATGATTCTAAGGATGGTTTTACTCTTCACTTTTATTTTAGCTATGAAGTATTTAAAATACTTTACTTTCAAACATATGGAATTCTAAATATAAAGCTTGATGATAAAAACTGAAATGATCACAGACACTAAAGCAAAAAAAAAAAATCCAGATTTTTAAGAATATTTTGAAAATGCATCTATACTTACAGAGTTTAAAATAGCAATAGTATGTGCCTACCAGTTAAACATTACTCTTCACCAATTTAAAAAAACCTTTAGATAAAACGTTAAGAAGTCAATGAGCAAAATAACTAAAATGTCTGCATTCTTACTATGTATCAGTGTTAAATGCTTTACAGATACTCTTTAATCTTCATAACTCTCCTTGGAAAGTGTCATTCTATTTTATTGATGAGAAAATCAAGACAAAGAACTATGTATCCAGAAAACATAAAGAAACTCCTACGTGGTAATCATTTTGCAATATATACATGTATCAAAGCAAAAGTAATACAACATTATATATCAATTATATCTCAATTAAGAAAAAGAAACTCCTACAAATTAAATTCTTTTAAAAAATCACAGACAACCCAATAGAAAAATGTCAAGAATAACCATCATCAAAAAGTCTATAAATAATAAATGCTGGAGAGGGTGTAGAAAAAAGGGAACCCTCCTACACTGTTAATGAGAATGTACACTGGTGCAGCCACAATGGAGTACAGTATGGAGGTTCCTTAAAAAACTAAAAATAGGGCTTCCCTGGTGGTGCAGTGGTTGGGAGTCCACCTGCCGATGCGGGGGGCACGGGTTCGTGCCCCGGTCCGGGAGGATCCCGCATGCCGCGGAGCGGCTGGGCCCGTGGGCCATGGCTGCTGGGCCTGCGCGCCCGGAGCCTGTGCTCTGCAACGGGAGGGGCCGCAGCGGTGAGAGGCCCACGTACCACAAAAAAAAAAAAAAAAAAAAACTAAAAATAGAGCTACCATATGATCCAGCAATCCCACTCCTGGGCACACATCTGGAAAAGATGAAAACTCTAATTCAAAAAGATACGTGCACCCCAATGTTCACACCAGCACTATTTATAATAGCCAAGACACGTTAGAAACCTAATGTCCACTGATAGATGAATGGATAAAAAAGACGGGGCATGTATAAACAACGGAATATTACTCAGCCATAAAAAAATGGAATAATGCCATTTGCAACAACATGGATGGACCTAGAGATTACCATACTAAGTGAAGTCAGACAAAGGCAAATATCATATGGTATCACTTATGCAGAATCTAAAAAAATGATACAAAGGAACTTATTTACAAAACAGAAACAGACCCACAGACACAGAAAACAAATTTATGGTTCCCAAAGGGGAAACAGAGGGAAGGGATAAATTAGGGATTTGGGATTAATAGATATACGCTACTATACATAAAACAGATAAACACCAAGGACCTATTGTATAGCACAGGGAACTATATTCAATACCTTGTAATAACCTATACTGGAAAAGAATCTGAAAAAGAATAGATACATAGATATAGCTACAGATATATGTATAACTGAATCACTCTGTATGCCTGAAACATTAAAAATCAACTATACTTAAAAAAAAGAAAAAAGAAAAATGGCAAGAGACAAACATTTCCCAAAGATGTACAAACAACCAATAAACAAGTGACAAGGTCAGCATTCTGCCATAAGGGAAACGCAAATTAAAACCACAGATTCCTCTACACACTCACCGGAATGGCTAAAATTTTAGAATAACAATTCTAAGGATTGAAATGAACATTCGAGGTGATAAACGTAGCATGAGCTAAGGCGAAAGTATTGAAGCTCCAATAAATGTTCACATAAGTAAACAGTGGGGAGTTCAGCTTGGCTTGGACACAGAGAGGTGATAAAAAAAGTATTCTGGAATAGTGGTTAAGAGTCAGATCACGGGCTTCCCTGGTGGCGCAGTGATTAAGAGTCCACCTGCCGATGCAGGGGACACGAGTTTGTGCCCCGGTCCGGGAAGATCCCACATGCCGTGGAGCGGCTGGGCCTGTGAGCCATGGCCGCTGAGCCTGCGCTTCCGGAGCCTGTGCTCCGCAAGGGGAGAGGCCACAATGGTGAGAGGCCTGCGTACCGCAAAAAAAAAAAAAAAAAAAAAAAAAGAGTCTGATCACGAAGGGCCTTTAAGGTCAGGATAAGGACTTTAACCTGTATATGATTAGCAATGCTGAACCATGACATGGATGACACAATTTAATTGAGTTTTAAGGTATACAAAAGGCTGCTTTGTATAAAATGTTCCAAAGGCAGAAGGACACAAACTTTCCAAAGTTTTCTATCTCCTACCTTGCAATAAATCTCTCTAACCTCCACACTGTGGTTATACCCTCACTGCTCAACCATTCTTCCAAAACCTCCACCTGTTCTCTCCAACCTTATTTCTTCCTCACTCGCCACCAGATGAACTGAATTAGTTCATGGCCACAGATGCAGCACTGAGCTCTCACTCAAGGAAGGCCTAGTGCCTGCAGTGCTCTGTGCTTCCCCCCAGGCCTCTCACAATTTAAATCCAGTGCTTTTCTGGATGTCCACTTGACACCTGTCCATCCCATCATTTCTCCACCTACTCCAGCCTGCCCTCATCTTCTCCCCAGTCCCCACGGTTCCTATGTGGGTCCTATCAGACATAATTTAACATCTAACTAGAATCTGTCTTGTTTTGTTCTTGATTCCAACAAGACCATAAGCTCCTGGATAGAAGGGATCACTTTTGTATCCTCCACAGCATCTAGTATCAAAGGACATACACTAGCTACTTGTCAGTTCCTCTAGACAACAGAAACGCAAACATATCCTTAGATCCAGTAATTCCATTTCTGGAAATTTATCCTACTGATAAACTCACATAAATATGCAAAAATAATATAATCAAAGATATGCATTATAGATTATAATAAAAAAAACTAGAAATAACCTAAATGTCTATTAAGAAAGCCTAGCTCCTTTGTGTCTATACTGCCCATTTAAAAAAAAAAAAGTTGGGATATCTACACGTATGGACCATCATAAAGTAGTAAGTGAAAAAAGCTGCAGGAAAGGGCATAAAACAGGTCATACACACACACACACACACAAATTTAGAAAAACACAATTTAGAGATTTAAAATGACAATCTCTGCTATGGAGATTTTTCCCTGCAGTGCTAAAAACAAGACAACGGGCCCAAAATGGAGTCATGTATGCCACATCCCCAAACCCAGACTTAATACTTAACCCAATTATGTACAGCTTCAGCTCTCCCCAAAATGGAATCTTAAACCAGCCAATCAGGAATCACCCTATCAGCACTAGTGAAGTAATCTGCCTGACAGACCCTTACCATCCCCTAAAGGAAAGTGACCTTGCTAGAACCAATCTACCTTTTGCTAGTATAACTTCCTTGTTCCTGCCCGCTTCTGCCTACAAAGTCTTTCATTTTGTACAGCTCCTCCAAGCTCCTTTCTGTCTGCTACATTGGATACTGCCCAATACATGAATTGTTAAATAATCATTGAATAAGATTTGTAATATTTACTCACTTGCATTGTTTAACATATAGAAATACTTCTATTTTTGAAAAATGAACAAAGAGCACACAGAATCTATAATAATCTTTGTAACAGAAGAATATTGATGTTTTCACCCACTGCTCCAAGAGTAATTTACAAAACAATTTATAATATAAATCCATTTTATTTAAAACAAGAATAATAATATACTGGGTTATATGTACAAAAATAAGTATTCATAACATTCCACCTTGGGACTTCCCTGGTGGTTCAGTCGTTAAGAACCTGCCTTCCAGTGCAAGGGACGCAGGTCTGATCCCTGGTGGGGGAACTGGGATCCATCCTACATGCCGTGGGGCAACTAAGCCCACACGCTCTACAGCTCCTGTGCCACAACTACTGAGCCCGTGCGCTCTGCAGCCCGCCCGCCACAACTAGAGAGAAGCCCCCCACGCCTCAACGAAAGATCCCGCATGCCGCAACAAAGACCCGATGCAGCCAAATAAATTTTTAAAATATATTTTAAAAAAATGCCACCTTAATAATGGTTATTTCCAGAAGAGGGATTACAGGAAACTTTCACATTCTAGGTTAGTCGTTTTTCTTTAAATAATAACCATTTACTTTAGTTACAAAAAACAAAGATTAAAAATATATATTTCCCTGAGCTAATGATCATTCCAGAGATGTGCATTTTGGTCCACCTAGCAATTAGTTAATCTGAAGAGAATCAGTTTGTCAGGATGCCTGCTATACTACATCTGGGTACACATCACAGGTACATCATGCCTAAAAATTAAATCCACAGAAGTTATCAATACAAAAACTACCTCTCTGCTGTAAAGTATTAAGTGTCTGTTTGATGAAGGGAATCCCTCTAAATGTAAAGTTAACCTCGAATACTTACCGAATTACTATAAGAGGCCAGGCGTTGCAAGGGCCCCTCATCATACACTTTTCTGTTTTTAAACATCCCTCATTTATCTAGAGTCGAAGTAAACTTCTAGGGAGCCCGTGCTTCTAGTCCAGTGTTTGAGAAGAGATAGGAATCTGTATAAACTTTTACCCTTAGGAACAGGAGGAAACTAGGAGAACCACTAAATCCCAAAGATCTCCTCAAAGGAGCTCGGGATTCTGCCTGGTAGATCTGTGCTTCATAGAGGATATCACGGTTGTTGACAGTTCCCCTACATGCCCTGTCCCAGTGAGGAGCTTACACATGTCTAACTTGACGAGTCTAGGCCTCCTTCCTAAGCCTTTGATAAAACACAGAGGGAGCAGAACTGCCTGTGTTTCCTACTATTTCCTACTTTTCTATTGCTCCAGACCTTCTCTATCTCAGCACTGACCCAGAGATCCAACCATGTTAGCCTTACTGCTGAATCTAACAGCTTGAAGCCAAGCGCTTTACATGTTTTACAACTCATTTATACTCACAGTAACGCTGCGAAAGATTCCTATTTTATAGATGAAGAAACTGAAATACAACCAGCAAAGCTAAGATTTAAACCCAGAGACCCTGTTGCCTCACTCCAACCTTTACTATGCAGCACTATCTATATGACATATCTCATTAAACCTAGAAAACACTAGAAATCCTCCTTTCTAACTAAACCTAAAGCACTTAGATTTAGTAACAAATCTTAACGTCAACAGGCCACCTGAATCCAATGTTCTCTCTTGGAAATGCTATTAGTGCCGCTACTGTTGGATAACAGAACTATGAAATTTCATTTGCAAAACATTTATGTTTGCCAGTGCTTTTCTTAACTTAGGAGAAGCCGTTTAGTTATGATTGAACACCCAACCTCTTAACCAAGTCAATGTAAACATATCTGGGTTCAGATTCTAGCTCCATTACTACCTGTTTCCTTTACCTGTAAAATAAGATATGAAGTATATATAAACAACTTAGCACAGCAAATGACTGGAAAGGAAGGAGTCAGTGTTCCCTACTGTTATTATCCTTTGATTGTTTTACCATAAATACTCCCAGGATGTGGGAAAGCTGACAAGTTCAGATCAAATTCAATATCCCGCCCCCTCCCAAAAATACTCGTGAATTCATGGGTTTAGAGAAAACTTTAAACATGAAAAAGCTATGCATTCTATTTAAATTGATGAACTGATAAACTAGAAGTTCTACACAACAGAAACACAATAAAAACTGGTAAATAAAAAATGTTTAGCACACAATTAGCACACGTCAGTTACTACACTCGATAATGAATGCGACAATTAGCTTCAAAGAACTCATTCTTCCATCTATTTCCAGGTGAATTACAATGCCTTCACACTTAGAAATAATAAAAATTCTTGAGTATTATATCTTTAAAGCATTTTTTATTGGGTAACCTCTGGCATTTTCCACGGATTACAAACGGGCAGGCAATAATAAAGGCAATAAAGACTGACCTTTACCCCTTTGGCGTCTAATGTTCTACTGTTAGAGGTAAGTTCAGACTGTTAAGAGCCTAAGAGCTCACATTACAAGTAGGGCGTCGTCTTCTCCAGGTGAAGGGCATAAAATACATCATCTTTTAGCCCTCACAACAACTCTACACCGCAAGGACTAAAAACTATCCTCGTTTTTTTCAAATAAGGAAACTGAGGCACAAGAGAGGTTGAGTAATATGCCTAAATGGAGGACATCTGAGGCAGACTGGAAACCATTCTGGGTCTGGAGTCCAGCCCTCTTAACCTCATCAGGGATCTGGGGGTGCGCACATCAATGTCAGTGTAAAACGTGTTAAGAAATACAGTACCAGTGGGAAGCAGGGGTTCCAACGGGGTAATAGCATGCTCCATAACGGATTACTGGTCTCTGCATTAAAAACATAAAAACGCCACATTAGAACTTCTAGCTAATTAAACAGCGCGCGAAATCGTCAGTACATTTGGTCTCCGGGGCGGAGCACGGAGCGAGCCGCGCTCCTGGCGTGCGGGCCCGGGCACGGCAGGCAGGGCGCGCGGCGACAGGGACGCGGGAGACTCCAGCCCCAAAGGGTTCCAGGGCGCGCAGGGCAAAGCATGCGGGCGCCACGCGTGCCTCGACAGGGCCGCCCCGTCCAGCATCTCCCCGCGCCGCCGTCACCATCCGGGACCGGGGGAGCCAAGAAAGCCAGAGCGGCGAGAGGCGGCCACCTCCTCCCCGCCCCGGCCTGTAGCCCGCACGCCGGGAACGAAGGCGGCGCGCCGGAGTGTTGTCGCACTTACATAATGGCGGGTGGAGCCACCAGCGAGCGGAGCGCAGACTGCGGGAGCGAGGGCGATCGACCGCTCGGCGCTCGGCTGAGGAACCTCGGCGACGCGCGATCCCCGCTCGCAGATTTAAGTAAACGGCGCTTGAGGTGGCCCCGCCTCCTTCCGGGAGCCGGAGGCGCGTGCAAGCCGCTTGACCCGCCTGAACCGCGTGTCCACACAGGTGAGGGCGCCGTACTATCCGCTCACCTGGCCGCTGCCTTCTTCCCGCGCCGCGCTCTCTTCTAGGCTAGCTCGTACCTGAAGCCATCGCTGGTGTTTCTGCCGAGCGCTCGTCACTGAACTTCGGCACGGAGGCCGCTATTTGCTCCAAACCAAGCGTTAATGTCCCCGTCACCCTTCGTTAGCTTGGCATCAGAGCCAAGCAAACGTCCCAAGTTATCCAGAGCCCGTTTTCTCGGTCCTCATTCTTTTTGATCTCTCGCTTGCAGCTTGTGTACTTAAGGAGCACGCCTTCGTTAAAGTCTTCACTTGGTTGCAACAATCGCAGAATGTTTTCGTTGGCAGGAACTTTACGCTGCTTACTTGCAGCTCCGCTCGCTCCAACACTCCCAACTTCAAGAGTTCATTCTGTGGCCACGCAGCCTTTTCCAAGACTCTGCAAACCAGATCTCTAGACTTAGACTCCCTAGGCTTCACCTTTTCCAGGCTAAACTCTTGTTCTTTCGAGGTTCTTATAGGACATGATTTTTAGACTCCACCATCGTGGTTCCCATCCTCTGTATTTAATGTTGCTCAGAAACTGTGATTCTGACAGCTGTTGAGAACCGTGCAACTGTCAGCACGTGACAACTCGTGCAAACCCCTGCGCTAAGAGATGTGACCAACTCTATCACGGTTTCTATAAGGCGGATCCCTAGGACACACAACCATTAAAATGCCTAGCTGAGAAAGTTCTAGCCAACAGCTGATGGCAGGCCCCTGACCTCCCAAAGGGCTTGAAATTGTGAATATGTTTCTTAAGACTCAGAAGCATCTCTCTCAAAGACCCGAGAGCCATTCCCTGCAGAGGCAGTCTTCAGGAAGGGTAGGGCCTCTGTCTCCCAGTCTCTGTGGGAGGATAGACTCCTCACTTCCGCAGCTGCCAGTTAGCAAACGAAGCTGGTCTAGTCGCCTTTATACTGACCGACGCTTTGCAATTTTCACTTCTCTAACTCTATTGAGCTCCCACTCTTGCCCGTCTCTCATCCTCCCTTTAAAACGTTCCAGTCGCCTCTCCACAAATAGGAATAGAACTCAGCTCTTTCTCGACTGTCAGTAGTTACTAAACAAAACCTATTTTCAACGCTTCAACTAATACCCGTCTGTGTTTATCTTGGACACTGGACACAATGTTCCAGGAGTGATGCAACCATAGAAAAGTACAACATTGCCCATGCTCATTAACTTTTTCAGCTGCCAGATCAAATAGAACTTGCAGGTGTTTTTCACATTCACCACTGTCAAGCCAAGGGTACACCTATCTCACAGTCAATTTTAGACCAAACTGCTAGGGACTTTACAGTTATCATTGTAAAATTAAATATTATGACTTTGCCATCACAGTTACATGGGTGGGCCATTTCAACTATGTTACTTACTAGCTGTGAGACATTGGAACTCTACCTCAGTTTCCTCAGATATAAAATGGGAACAATGTTGCCTACTTTGGAACGGTTCCGTAAGGATCAAATGGTATGGATAAACACTTGGGCAGGTGCCTAGCACGTACAGGTTTGCAACAAACGTTTGTCCCTCTCCATCAATATGAGACGTATTCCACTTACACCTTATGACATCCTTGTTTATATTTGTAACACACATCCTTGCAAAGTTTTCATGTGTAATCTTGCTCAAGTTTCTCCCAAAGTCATTACCGAAGAAAACTGAAATATTAACCACAATAAATGTCAAAAGTCCACGTTTCAAGATGCCACTAGTGAAACTAAAAGACAACAGACTGGAGGTGGAGGGAGACTGTGCCCATGTAATAGCCAAGTGGTTGCTATATCTATATCAGTAAAAAGCAAACAGGCCAGTAAATGGATGACCAAGGATGCTACAGAGTCCAAGCTCATACTGCTTGCCCGACTGACAGACCAATAAATTGAGAGACAATTTGTTGGGGCAAGGAATAGCTACTTAATTCAGAAAGTCAGCAGACAGAGAAGATGGTGGACTAGTGTCCCAAAGAACGACTTGTCTGGGTTTGGATGCTAGTTTCTTTTAAGGACAAAGAGGGGGAAGTGAGGAGGTGAAGTAAAAAAAAGTGATACATTATTGTAAATATTCCCTGGTTCCAGCCAGACTCTGGAGGGGATGTGTTAATTTCTTCTTTCCTGCAGCCATTCACAGGTGGGCCTAGTCATGATGTTTCATATGAGCCAAAGGAAAGTATTTTAGCTTAACTCTCAGCATGGGAGGCAGGGTTCCAAGAGAAGGGCCATTATGTATACTTTAAGGCATAGGCAACATCCCTTTAGTGATTAACTTGTAGCAAAAGCAATAGAATACAAAGGTTAAAGTAAAAGAAACAGATCCAATATGGAGTCAGATGTGTTCTTCTTTATTACAAGGATATATACCGGCAAATTACAAAAGGTATTCAAATGGCAAACCATGTGAAAAACACAGCGTCAATAGCATTCAGAGAGCAAATTTGAACAATGAGATAAATTTACTTGCCAGATTGCAAATAGTATTTAAAATAATCAGACAAATTTACACTGGTTGAGTAATTATTATGTTCCAGTCACTATGCTGAGGTCTTTGTATTTTATTTAATTACCCTAAAATGCAGGCTCCAAGAGAACTAGGACCAAATTTTAATTGTTCACTTTTCAATCCTCACACTCGGGCACAGTTGCTGGCAAAGAGTAAGCAATCAGTGAGTATTTACTGAATGTTCATAATGAAATTGTTTGCAATAGCAATACATATTAGCAGTAGCCTAGACTGCTTCTTCTCCAGTTCTTCTCGCAGCTGACTCATCCAACCAGCCTCAGCACAAAACTGACTTCCTTCCCCTGGTTACTCGTTATTTCATCTAGGCTTGTTTGTTTGTTTTCCTGCAAAGCTATACTCACAATCTGTAGTTATTTAACTTATTTATTTGTTTATGGTTTTTCTCCCCCTGCTAGCGTGAGAGCTTCCTAAGAGCAGGAACCATATCTGTTTTGTTCATTGCTATTTCTCCAGGCAAACAAGATACCTCACCCGTAATAGAGATTCAATAAATGTTTGTTAAATGGATTAATACGTGGTGGGAAAAAATGAAAAGTTACAGTGCATCATATCAGCAATTATTAAAAAGAATAAGCTAAATCAATATGCCCTCATGTGGAAAAATGTCTATGACAGAGTAAATTTTATAAATGCAAGTGGTAGGAAAAATCCCACCTATATTATTTAAATGTATTTGGATAACCATACAAAGAGAATTGTTAAAAATGACCTGTGAGATAAAGGGATGGATTACATAGGGGGCAGCAGACTTAGGGAAATATCACTTTCTATTTTATATATGTTTGTATTTTATTACTTAATATTTTTGCAATATGCATAGTAAAGAAATTTAAGGTTGTGAAAATGTATATTAAAAGGAAATTAATGGTCATTATTGTTAATCCCTGTCATATTTTGGGATTCCAGGGAAAGGAACATATATACATACATGGTATAATTTTCAGAGGAGAAATTCCATAGCTTCAACCAAATTTTCAATGGATCCTATGATCCCCAAAAGTTCCATGGGATAGGAACCTCTAGTAATAGGTTATGCATTTTTCTCTACGATACATAGATGGCTCTCCCATCTCCCTCCCCAACTGTCTTCCATTCTGCCCCCATTTTCTTGAACTGGTGGAGTTCAAAATATATGTTGTTTTAAAGATTTTACAATAAAAAATTTCTGGAGTGAAATAAGTTTTGAAAACACTGCACACTGTTACCAACCTCCTTTCAGATTTATAGCACATTATACGTCTTTAAACATCTCATGTTTATCTCCAAACCCAGAATGTCTCAAAACTATTGGAGCATGGAACACTGTTTGCTTGGTATATCTTTTAAAATCTTGCAGAACAGTGTTCCTCCAAACAACTGTTGGGGGAAAGCTACGAGAGGCTATGAGCACAGGTGCTAACACCTCTTTCCTTCAACACCTGTTCTCCCTACTGCTGCCACTAAGTGGTCTTGGAATTTCTGGTCTTCAATCAGCTTCTATCACCTCATGTACTTCAGCATTGTTTGTTCAGAAAATCAAATCATTCTCTCAACTTCAGAATGTGTGTTTATGCTGATCTCACTTTAACAGTTCAAACAGTATTAAACTGCCTTTAGAATATTTCCACTTAAATATCTCACCATTATATCTGATTCAAGTGGCTAAAACTGAAATCATTAATTTATTCCTCCTCCCAGAGTCTCCATTTCTTTCCTTAGCATCATTATTCTTCTGCACTCCTTGATAAATAACTCTAAGTTGCCTTTTCTTTCACTCCATAAACTCAGTAAGGTGCCAACTTTTGTTCTACTGATCGCTTAGCCCAGCCTGTTGAGGTCAATATGAATCAAGATTCAATCATCCTTGTCATTTCCTCTCAACTATCAATCAAAATTTTCATTATTTTAAAGCCTATCTAAAGGATCATCTTCTCTGAAAAGTCTTCCCTGAGATTCACTCAAGCCTCTCACAATTAATCTTACTTTGCTCTGTAAGCTCATTACATTCTTTTGTGCTTCTTTTATAACCCTTTATTTTATAGCCACGTGGTCTGATAAAGTAGAGTTCATTTTATTTATTTATTTATTTTTGCAGTACACGGGCCTCCCACTGTTGCGGCCTCTCCCGCTGCGGAGCACGGGCTCCGGAGGCGCAGGCTCAGCAGCCATGGCTCACGGGCCCAGCCACTCCGCAGCATGTGGGAACTTCCCGGACCGGGGAACGAACCCGTGTCCCCTGCACCGGCAGGCGGACTCTCAACCACTGAGCCACCAGGGAAGCCCCAGAGTTCATTTTAAATGTATGCCACCTCATGCTCCCAGAAGGCTACTTGTGCTCCTTCACCTATACATTTCAAGCATTAGAAAGAAAGGAGGAAGAGTGAAGAAGATACACCACCTACCTTATTAAAAGGTGTGAAAGACAAAATGCATTTTATTCAGGCTGCTGCAACAGGGATCACACCCTAGATCCCCTAAGATCCAAGTGCCTCTACTGTGTGGTTTTGCTTTAGATGTCTATGGGGAGGTATAGACGAGTCTCATGTGGGGTGATTTGCAGTTGGGGTCATTTTGCAATCAGGGTCATTCCTCAATCAGCTGAACAGGAAATTATGTGTGTGTTTAGCTACTTTCAAGCAGACAAACATTTCTAATATCAGCTAATCATTCATGAGATAAAGAATGCTGAGCTGGATACACCTGGAACTAATATAACGTGAGTTATATCTCATTTGAGAAAAAAAGAAAAATAGAGGGTGGGGAATTTCTCAGCCAGCACTGTTTTCCCGGAGCAGAGGCTCAGATCAAGTTCCACATTTTAAAGGCTTCCCGAAAGTCTCACACAATGCTTTTGTCTAAAAGTAATTGTCTGGTGGCACTTAATCACGTGGCTCCACCTCGCTTTAAGAGAGGCTGGGAAGTGTAATCACTCAGATGAGATGCAGTAGGACCAGAAAAGAATGGGTGTTATTACTAAACAGGTAAGGGAAAACAGATGTTCAGAGCGAACTAGCCAACTAGCTTGTCCCTCACCAGGCTCTGTATTATCTGCTGACTGCTGCCCTTCTCCACCCTAGCATCTTTCTAATCTACTTCTCACAAGGTAGCCAAAGCTCCCTTTTTAAATTGTAAAATTGATTATGTCCCTGCTTGCTTAAAACTCATCAGCTGTTTTAAGAATAAACCCCAAACCGAAAAGGTCCCGAATAATCTGGACTCTTCCTATCTCCAGCTTTATCTTATTCTTCTCCTCACATGCTTGTTTCCGTTGTGTTTTTAAACAGAACAAGTCTCTCTACTTTCTTTTTCCCTCTCCTAGAACGTTCTTCCCCGGCCCCGCCAAGTTCTTTACATAATTGGCTCCTTCCCAACTCACATGTTACCTCTTCCAAGGAGCCTACCTTGATTTTCCTTTGTAAAATTACCTCCCCTAGTTACTCTCTATCTTATACACTGTTTCTCTTCTTTAGAACACTTAATCTTGTTAACTTATTTACTGACCTTTTCCATTATGAGGCAGGGACTTGGCCTGATCTGTTCACTGCAGTATTCTGAGTGTCAAACACCCTGCATAGCACATAGCAAGCATTCATTGTGTATACATACACTATATATAAAAATTATGTTAAAAACTAGCCCTGTTTTAAGACTTATAAATAATAAGACATACATGTTTTTGATTGAGAAGACACATTATCACTAAAAATAAAATAAAAATAAATAAAATTAAGAATCCCCAAATAAATCTAATAAATTTAAAATTTCAAAGTATCAACAAGATTTTTATGGAATTTTACAAACTGATTTGTAAGTATGCCACGAGAAGAATAACATTTTTTGGGGAAAAAAAAGGTCAGTAAGAACAGACTTTCCTACTAGGTTTAGAAAAATATATATCACCATAATAATGTAAAAAAGGTATCACTAGCTTAGAAACAGTTTGATAGAACAAAACAGAGTTCAGAAACAAATTCATATGCAGGAATTGAGTTTATGTGTGATATTTTTAATTAGAGGAAAAAATACAGTGGTATATTTAATAAATATTCTGATGCAATTATCTATTCATGGAAATGATGAAAATCAATTTCTGCTTCATGCCATATAAAGATAAATGTCTAATGTATTAAAAAGCAAATTAATAAACAACAAGGACTTACTGTATACCACAGGGAACTGTATTCAATATCTTGTAATAACCTATAATGGGAAAGAATCTGAGAAAGAATATATATTCTTTATATAAAATTATATATGTGTACATATATCTGTGTATATGTATATATACACAATTTATGTAGTTCTGTCTATATTTATTTATTTTTTGTAACTACTGCCACCTGTGCTTTGTTGAAAACCACCTAACCCCCATCCCACTCCCACCTGGTAAATATGAGACTCATTGAGGACATCAATCCAATTCATAATTTTTGGTCACTTTTAGTATTAAAATATGCTTCTTTTAGTATTAGAATATGTTTATTTTAATATGAAAATTAAATATTACGGTAAAAACTAAATACTGAAATAGGCTCAGTTATTAAGATTCAGAGCTTTTCATTATAAAACTTAGGTCTCGGGCTTCCCTGGTGGCGCAGTGGTTGAGAGTCCGCCTGCCGATGCAGGGGACACGGGTTTGTGCCCCCGTCCGGTGCCACGGAGCGGCTGGGCCCGTGAGCCATGGCCGCTGAGCCTGCGCGTCCAGAGCCTGTGCTCCGCAACGGGAGAGGCCACAACAGTGAGAGGCCCGCGTACCACAAAAAAAAAACAACTTAGGTCTCATGTTTGATTCAAAACTTTCATCCTCTCCCACCTCTAGACTTGTGGGGCTAGCAATTCTGAGTGGAGGAGAAAGCATCCTGCTGTCTCACACCCCCTGATGCTTCTTTGGGATTAATGCTCAACTCTGGAGCGTGAAGAGGTAAAGGGTCAACAGTCTGCCAAAATGACAGTACTGTCCCCTCTCTGTTGGTTATCTTTTGTTTGCTTGCAGTCATCAGTGTGAACTGAATGTGACGTCATCTCACCGCATTGGTGAAAGAATCACAATGCATCATGCATGGAAGGATAAAGGAATCAATTCAAAACATCTCCTGTGTGCTTAGGCTGGTACCACACATTGCAGAGACCTGGGCAAGCCTGCAGTCCCTAATTTCAGCTACTTGCAATCTGGAGCCTGTCTGCAGGCAGAGGATCCGTTTTTTTTAACCTCCCAGCTACTAGTCACTCAAGAGTTTGGTCATTACCTCCTCAACTCTAGGCCATACCAAATTGTCATATACTTTGGTTTCGGTTTCTCAGAAGCAAAATCTAAATCAGGGATTTAAGTGCAAGTAGTTTATTTGGAGGTGCAGAACCCCTTGTAGAGAGTGGAGTTATTGGGTTGGCCAAAAAGTTCGTTCAGTTAGTGAATCCGTTGTTTGGTAAAGTTCTTTGTGAAAATGAAAAATGTGTCTTTTATTTGTACTTAAAACCAAACGAACTTTTTGGCCAACCCAAATATTAAAGAAGGCAACAAAGGAAGGGTGCATAAGCCAGGTACCACTATAGGAGACTGGAGCTGAATCCCATGGGAAATACGTGTGTGTGTGTGTGTGTGTGTGTGTGTGTGTGTGTGTGTGTGTGTGTGTGTGTGTGTGTGT
>NW_020837949.1:10509735-10510701 GCF_003676395.1 Aethalodelphis obliquidens | reverse complement strand
TGTGTGTGTGTGTGTGTGTGTGTGTGTGTGTGTGTGTGTGTGTGTGTATTTCAGGATTTTCCTACTTGAGGGATATTTATACATCAACTGTTAAACATCAGTTGTTTGTTGTTAATATATAGGAATACAATTTATTTTTTACATTAGCCTTGTATCCTGTGATCTTTTTAAATTCACTTATTAGTCATTTAACATGTTTTTGTAGATTTAGAACCTACAGATCAAGTTGTCTGCAAATCGATTGATCATATTTTCGGCAATAAAGACAGATTTATTGCTTCCTTTCTAATCTGTATGCCTTTTATTTATTCATTTTTATTTTTGCCTTATTGTACTGGTTAGGAACTCCAGTATAATTTTGAAAGGAAAAACTGAGATCAGGCCCTTTGGGAACTATGCCTTGTTCCCAAACCTAGGCATAGAGTACCTAATCTTTCACCATTAACTATGAGGTTAGCTGTAGGGTTTTTTGAAATGTGCTTTTATCAGATTGAGAAATTTCCCTCCTCTTCCTTAGTTTGCTAAGATTTTCTCTGTAAATGTGTGTAAATTTTGTGAAGTGTCTTTTTTTACACCTATTAAAGAAGATTATATGGTTTTCCTACTTAATTTGGTTACTATGGTAATCATATTGATTGATTTTCAAATGTTAAACCAATCTTACTTAACTTCTGGAATTAAATACCACTTTGTCATGATGGATTATCCACTTTATATATTGCTAGGTTTGACTTACATTTTATTAAATATTTTGCATCTATGTTCATGAGGAAATATTAGTATTAGCATGCCTTTCTTGTAAAGGAATTCCTTTCCCAGTTTTTGTTTCACTGTAATTCTAGCGTCATAAATTGAGTTGAGAAAAGTTCCTTCTTCTTGCATTTTCTAAAAGTTTATGTAAGAGTGGTTTTATTTCTTCCTTAACTATTTGATATAACTCACTAGTGAGGCCACTTGAGCATGCAG
>NW_020837949.1:10429301-10509635 GCF_003676395.1 Aethalodelphis obliquidens | reverse complement strand
TATTGGGGTATAATTGCTTTACAATGGTGTGTTAGTTTCTGCTTTATAACAAAGTGAATCAGTCATACATAAACATATGTTCCCATATGTCTTCCCTGTTGCGTCTCCCTCCCTCCCACCCTCCCCATCCCACCCCTCCAGGCTGTCACAAAGCACCGAGCCAATATCCCTGTGCCATGCGGCTGCTTCCCACTAGCTATCTACCTTACTGCATTTGTTAGTGTGTATATGCCCATGACTCTTTCTCGCCCTGTCACAGCTCACCCCTCCCCCTCCCCATAACCTCAAGTCCATTCTCTAAGAGGTCTGCGTCTTTATTCCTGCTTTACCCCTAGGTTCTTCATGACATTTTTTTCTTAAATTCCATATGTATGTGTTAGCATACGGTATTTGTCTTTTTCTTTCTGACTTACTTCACTCTGTATGACAGACTCTAGGTCTATCCACCTCATTACAAATAGCTCAATTTCGTTTCTTTTTATGGCTGAGTAATATTCCATTGTATATATGTGCCACATCTTCTTTATCCATTCATCCGATGACGGGCACTTAGGTTGTTTCCATCTCCGGGCTATTGTAAATAGAGCTGCAATGAACATTTTGGTACATGACTCTTTTTGAATTTTGGTTTCCTCAGGGTATATGCCCAGTAGTGGGATTGCTGGGTCATATGGTAGTTCTATTTGTAGTTTTTTAAGGAACCTCCATACTGTTCTCCATAGTGGCTGAACCAATTCACATTCCCACCAGCAGTGCAAGAGTGTTCCCTTTTCTCCACACCCTCTCCAGCATTTATTGTTTCTAGATTTTTTGATGATGGCCATTCTGACTGGTGTGAGATGATATCTCATTGTAGTTTTGATTTGCATTTCTCTAATGATTAATGATGTTGAGCATTCTTTCATGTGTTTGTTGGCAGTCTGTGTATCTTCTTTGGAGAAATGTCTATTTAGGTCTTCTGCCCATTTTTGGATTGGGTTGTTTGTTTTCTTGTTATTGAGCTGCATGAGCTGCTTGTAAATTTTGGAGATTAATCCTTTGTCGGTTGCTTCATTTGCGAATATTTTCTCCCATTCTGAGGGTTGTCTTTTGGTCTTGTTTATGGTTTCCTTTGCTGTGCAAAAGCTTTGAAGTTTCATTAGGTCCCATTTGTTTATTTTTGTTTTTATTTCCATTACTCTAGGAGGTGGGTCAGAAAGGATCTTGCTTTGATTTATGTCATAGAGTGTTCTGCCTATGTTTTCCTCTAAGAGTTTGATAGTTTCTGGCCTTACATTTAGGTCTTTAATCCATTTTGAGCTTATTTTTGTGTATGGTGTTAGGGAGTGATCTAATCTCATACTTTTACATGTACCTGTCCAGTTTTCCCAGCACCACTTATTGAAGAGGCTGTCCTTTCTCCATTGTACATTACTGCCACCTTTATCAAAGATAAGTTGTCCATATGGGCATGGGTTTATCTCTGGGCTTTCTATCCTGTTCCATTGATCTATCTTTCTGTTTTTGTGCCAGTACCATACCGTCTTGATGACTGTAGCTTTGTAGTATAGTCTGAAGTCAGGGAGCCTGATTCCTCCAGTTCCTTCTTTCGTTCTCAAGATTGCTTTGGCTATTCGGGGTCTTTTGTGTTTCCATACAAATTGTGAAATTTTTTGTTCTAGTTCTGTGAAAAATGCCAGTGGTAGTTTGATAGGGATTGCATTGAATCTATAGATTGCTTTGGGTAGTAGAGTCATTTTCACAATGTTGATTCTTCCAATCCAAGAACATGGTATATCTCTCCATCTATTTATATCATCTTTAATTTCTTTCATCAGTGTCTTATAATTTTCTGCATACAGGTCTTTTGTCTCCTTAGGTAGGTTTATTCCTAGATATTTTATTCTTTTTGTTGCAATGGTAAATGGGAGTGTTTTCTTGATTTCACTTTCAGATTTTTCATCATTAGTATATAGGAATGCCAGAGATTTCTGTGCATTAATTTTGTATCCTGCCACTTTACCAAATTCATTGATTAGCTCTAGTAGTTTTCTGGTAGCATCTTTAGGGTTCTCTATGTATAGGATCATGTCATCTGCAAACAGTGACAGCTTTACTTCTTCTTTTCCGATTTGGATTCCTTTTATTTCCTTTTCTTCTCTGATTGCTGTGGCCAAAACTTCCAAAACTATATTGAATAAGAGTGGTGAGAGTGGGCAACCTTGTCTTGTTCCTGATCTTAGTGGAAATGCTTTCAGTTTTTCACCATTGAGGATGATGTTTGCTGTGGGCTTGTCATATATGGCCTTTATTATGTTGAGGAAAGTTCCCTCTATGCCTACTTTCTGCAGGGTTTTTATCATAAATGGGTGTTGAATTTTGTCAAAAGCTTTCTCTGCATCTATTGAGATGATCATATGGTTTTTCTCCTTCAATTTGTTAATATGGTTTATCACATTGATAGATTTGCGTATATTGAAGAATCCTTGCATTCCTGGAATAAACCCCACTTGATCATGGTGTATGATCCTTTTAATGTGCTGTTGGATTCTGTTTGCTAGTATTTTGTTGAGGATTTTTGCATCTATGTTCATCAGTGATATTGGCCTGTAGTTTTCTTTCTTTGTGACATCCTTGTCTGGTTTTGGTATCAAGGTGATGGTGGCCTCGTAGAAGGAGTTAGGGAGTGGTCCTCCCTCTGCTATATTTTGGAAGAGTTTGAAAAGGATAGGTGTTAGCTCTTCTCTAAATGTTTGATAGAATTCGCCTGTGAAGCCATCTGGTCCTGGGCTTTTCATTGTTGGAAGATTTTTAATCACAGTTTCAATTTCAGTGCTTGTGATTGGTCTGTTCATATTTTCTATTTCTTCCTGATTCAGTCTTGGCAGGTTGTACATTTCTAAGAATTTGTCCATTTCTTCCAGATTGTCCATTTTATTGGCATAGAGGTGCTTGTAGTAATCTCTCATGATCTCTTTTATCTCTGCAGTGTCAGTTGTTACCTCTCCTTTTTCATTTCTAATTCTATTGATTTGAGTCTTCTCCCTTTTTTTCTTGATGAGTCTGGCTAGTGGTTTATCTATTTTGTTTATCTTCTCAAAGAACCAGCTTTTAGTTTTATTGATCTTTGCTATTGTTTCCTTCATTTCTTTTTCATTTATTTCTGATCTTATTTTTATGATTTCTTTCCTTCTGCTAGCTTTGGGGTTTTTTTGTTCTTCTTTCTCTAATTGCTTGAGGTGCAAGGTTAGGTTGTTTATTCGAGATGTTTCCTGCTTCTTAAGGTGGGCTTGTATTGCTATAAACTTCCCCCTTAGAACTGCTTTTGCTGCATCCCATAGGTTTTGGGTCGTTGTGTCTCCATTGTCATTTGTTTCTAGGTATTTTTTGATTTCCTCTTTGATTTCTTCAGTGATCTCTTCATTATTAAGTAGTGTATTGTTTAGCCTCCATGTGTTTGTATTTTTTACAGATCTTTTCCTGTAATTGATATCTAGTCTCATGGCGTTGTGGTCAGAAAAGATACTTGATACAATTTCAATTTTCTTAAATTTACCAAGGCTTGATTTGTGACCTAAGATATGATCTATCCTGGAGAATGTTCCATGAGCACTTGAGAAAAATGTGTATTCTGTTGTTTTTGGATGGAGTGTCCTATAAATATCAATTAAGTCCATCTTGTTTAATGTATCATTTAAAGCTTGTGTTTCCTTATTTATTTTCATTTTGGATGATCTGTCCATGGGTGAAAGTGGGGTGTTAAAGTCCCCTACTATGAATGTGTTATCGTCGATTTCCCCTTTTATGGCTGTTAGTATTTGCCTTATGTATTGAGGTGCTCCTATGTTGGGTGCATAAATATTTACAATTGTTATATCTTCTTCTTGGATCGATCCCTTGATCATTATGTAGTGTCCTTCTTTGTCTCTTTTAATATTCCTTATTTTAAAGTCTATTTTGTCTGATATGAGAATTGCTACTCCAGCTTTCTTTTGGTTTCCATTTGCATGGAATATCTTTTTCCATCCCCTTACTTTCAGTCTGTATGTGTCTCTAGGTCTGAAGTGGGTCTCTTGTAGACAGCATATATAAGGGTCTTGTTTTTGTATCCATTCAGCTAATCTGTGTCTTTTGGTGGGAGCATTTAGTCCATTTACATTTAAGGTAATTATCGATATGTATGTTCCTATTCCCATTTTCTAAATTGTTTTGGGTTCGTTATTATAGGTCTTTTCCTTCTCTTGTGTTTCTTGCCTAGAGAAGATCCTTTAGCATTTGTTGTAAAGCTGGTTTGGTGGTGCTGAACTCTCTCAGCTTTTGCTTGTCTGTAAAGGTTTTAATTTCTCCATCAAATCTGAATGAGATCCTTGCTGGGTAGAGTAGTCTTGGCTGCAGGTTTTTCTCCTTCATCACTTTCAGTATGTCCTGCCACTCCCTTCTGGCCTGTAGGGTTTCTGCTGAGAGATCAGCTGTTAACCTTATGGGGATTCCCTTATGTGTTATTTGTTGTTTTTCCCTTGCTGCTTTTAATATGCTTTCTTTGTATTTAATTTTTGACAGTTTGATTAATATGTGTCTTGGCGTATTTCTCCTTGTATTTATCTTGTATGGGACTCTCTGTGCTTCCTGGACTTGATTAACTATTTCCTTTCCCATATTAGGGAAGTTTTCAACTATAATCTCTTCAAATATTTTCTCAGTCCCTTTCTTTTTCTCTTCTTCTTCTGGAACCCCTATAATTCGAATGTTGGTGCGTTTAATGTTGTCCCAGAGGTCTCTGAGACTGTCCTCGGTTCTTTTCATTCTTTTTTCTTTATTCTGCTCTGCAGTAGTTATTTCCACTATTTTATCTTCCAGGTCACTTATCCGTTCTTCTGCCTCAGTTATTCTGCTATTGATCCCATCTAGAGTACTTTTAATTTCATTTATTGTGTTGTTCATCGTTGCTTGTTTCATCTTTAGTTCTTCTAGGTCCTTGTTAACTGATTCTTGCATTTTGTCCAATCTATTGTCCATTCTATCTCCAAGATTTCGGATCAACCTTACTATCATTATTCTGAATTCTCTTTCAGGTAGACTGCCTATTTCCTCTTCATTTGTTAGGTCTGGTGCATTTTTATCTTGCTCCTTTATCTGCTGTGTGTTTTTCTGTCTTCTCATTTTGCTTATCTTACTGTGTTTGGGGTCTCCTTTTGCAGGCTGCAGGTTTGTAGTTCCTCCTGTTTTTGATGTCTGTCTCCAGTGGCTAAGGTTGGTTCAGTGGGTTGTGTAGGCTTCCTGGTGGAGGGGACTAGTGCCTGTGTTGTGGTGGATGAGGCTGGATCTTGTCTCTCTAGTGGGCAGGTTCACGTCTGGTGGTGTGTTTGGGGGTGTCTGTGGCCTTATTATGATTTTAGGCAGCCTCTCTGCTAATGGGTGGGGTTGTGTTCCTGTTTTGCTAGTTGTTTGGCATAGGTTTTCCAGCACTGTGGCTTGCTGGTCGTTGAGTGAAGCTGGGTGCTGGTGTTAAGATGGAGGTCTCTGGGAGATTTTCGCCGTTTGATATTATGTGGAGCTGGGAGGTCTCTTGTTGATCAGTGTCCTGAAGTTGGCTGTCCTACCTCAGAGGCAGAGCCCTGCCTCCTGGCTGGAGCACCAAAAGCTTTTCATCCACAGGCTCAGGATAAAAGGGAGAAAAAGTAGAGGGAATTAGTAGAAGTATGAGGAAAGAAAGAAGGAAAGGAGGGTAGGAAGGAAGGAAGAAAGAAAGAAAGAAGCAAAGAAGGAAAGAAGGCAAGAAGGAAAGAAAGGAGGGAGGGAGGGAGGGAGGAAGGAAGGAAGGAGGGAAAGAAGGGAAAAAGACAGAAAGAAAGAAGATACAGTAAAAATGAGCATGCAGTTTTTTAGAGAGGAATATTTTAAATGGCATATTCAATTCCTTTAAGAAATACAGGATTATTCATGTTTTATATTTATTCTTGTACCAGTTTGGGTAATTTCTGTTTTTCTAGAAATGTTTCCATTTCATCCATACCATTTATTAATATAATAATATTAATATTCCTTTATTATCCTCTCAAAATCTGAAGCCTCCAAGGTGATAATCTTTGTCTTTTTCTGATATTGGCAATTTAGTTTTCTCTCTTTTCTTACTTATTGCTTAGCTAGAGTTTTATCCATTTTATTAATCTTCTGAAAAGATGTTTTGATTTTATCAATTCACGCCATTGTTTTCTTTTTATATTTTATAAATTTGCATTTTTATTTTTCTTCTTTCTTTCCTTCTACTTATTTTGGATTTAATTGCTCTTCCTTTTTACCTCCTTAAATAGGAGGCTTAGGTTAGTGGTTTTATATTCTTCTCCTCAACTATAAGCATTTAAATCCATACATTCCCCTTTAAGCATTCTTTAAGTGCACCCCCAAATTCCCAGATGTTGGCTTTTATTATCATTCAGTTCAAAATATTTTCTAATTTTCTTTGATCCATGTGCTATTTAGAAGTGTGATGTTTAATGTCTAAATATTGGGGGATTTTCCAGATATATTTTTGTTATTGATTTTTCATTTAGTTCTTCTAATGTCTGAGAATATACATTGCAAATTTATACATTTGCTAAGACTTTTTTTGGGATTTAACATGTGATTTATCCTCGAGAACGTTCCATGTGTATTTGAGAAGAATGTGTGTTCTGCTGCTGTTAGATGGAATATTCCTTACATGTCTGTTAATCCATTTAGTCTAAATTATAGTTCAAGTCCCATGTTTCCTTAATGATTTTCTGTCTGGATGATCTATCCATTATTGAAAGTGAGGTATTGAAGTCCCCTATTATTATTGTATTGATGTCTATTTCTCCCTTCAGATCTGTTAGTATTTGCTTAATATATTTAGGTGCTCTGATGTTGGGAGCATATATATTTACAATGTTCCGTCTTCTTGATAAATTGTTCCTTTTGTCATTATATAATGATTTTCTTTGTCTCTTATTACCATGTTTGGCTTAAAGTCTGTTTTGTCTGATATAAGTATAGCTACCCTGCTCTTTTTTGGCTTCCACATGTATCAAATGTCTTTTTCTATCTCTTTACTTTGAGCCTATGCATGTCCTTAAAGTTAAAGTGAATCTCTTATAGGCAGCATGTAGTTGGTTCTTGTTTATTTTTTTTAAAATCCATCCAGTCACTGTATATCTTTAATTGAAGTATTCAATCCATTTACATTATAGTAAGTATTGATAGGGAAGGACTTACTAATACCATTATTTTCTGGCTCCTTTGTTCCTTTTCTTCCTCTCTCGCTGCCTTCCTTTTTTTTTTTTTTTTTTTTTTTTGCGGTATGCGAGCCTCTCACTGTTGTGGTCTCTCCCGTTGCGGAGCACAGGCTCCAGACGCACAGGCTCAGCGGCCATGGCTCACGGGCCCAGCCGCCCCGCGGCACATGGGATCTTCCCGGACCGGGGCACGAACCCGCGTCCCCTGAATCGGCAGGCGGACTCCCAACCACTGTGCCACCAGGGAAGCCCTGCCTTCCTTTTTGAATTGATGATTTTCCATGGTGGTATGCCTTGATTCCCTTCTCTTTATTTTTTGTGTATATACTGTAGGTTTTTGTTTTGTGGGTACCATGAGGCTTACACAAAACATCTCATGAATGGAATAGTCTATTTTACACAGATCACTTCAATCACTTACAAAACCTCTAAACTTTTACTCCTCACCACCTCATTTTATGTTTTTGATGTCACAATTTACCTCTTTTTATACTGTGTATTCATGAGCAAATTATTATAGCTATAGTTATTTTTAATACTCTTGTCTTTTTAACCATGATTCGAGAGTTAAGTGGGTAATACTCCCCCATATTACAGTATTAGAGTATTCTGATGTTGAATATACACTTACCTGTACCAGTGTGTTTTATGTTTTCATATGTTTTCCTGTTACTGATTAGCATCTTTTCATTTCAGCTTGAAGAACTCTCTTCAACCTTTCTATAAGGCAGATCTCAGCTTTTGTTGATTGTAAGCAGTCTTTATGTTGCCTTCATTTCTGAAGGACGTATTTTCTGAGCAAAGTATTCTTAGATGGTAGTTTTTGTCTTTTAGAAGTTTGAGCATATCACGTCACTCTCTCCTGGCCTGTAAGGTCTCTGTTGAGAAATTCCCTGATAGATGTGCGGCGGTTTCCTTGCAAGTTACCCTCTTTTAAGATTCTTAAAAGATCTTCTTTTAAGATTCTCTCTTTGACTTTGAGTTTTTTATAATGTGTCTTGGAGATGAATTTTTTAAGTTGATTTTGTTTGTTAACCTATGAGCTTCGTGAATTTGTATATGCAAATCTCTCTGCAGATTTGGAAAGGTTTCATTTCATTCTTTTTTTTTAACTTTTAAAAAAATTATTTATTTATTTTGGCTGCACTGGGTCTTCGTTGCTGCACTCGGGCTTGCTCTAGTTGCGACAAGCTGGGGCTACTCTTTGTTGTGGTGTGCTGACTTCTCATTGCAGTGGCTTCTCTTGTTGCAGAGCACAGGCTCTAGGCGTGAGCTTCAGTAGTTGTGGCACGCGGGCTCAGTAGTTGTGGCTCACAGGCTCTAGAGCATAGGCTCAGTAGTCGTGGCAGACGGGCTTAGTTGCTCCGCGGCATGTGGGATCTCCCCGGACCAGGGCTCGAACCCGTGTCTCCTGCATTGGCAGGCAGATTCTTAACCACTGTGCCACCAGGGGAGTCCCTCATTTCACTCTTTAAGTAAGCTTTCTGACCTCTTTTCTCTCTTCTCCTCCTGGAACTACAATTATTCACAAATTGGTTCTTTGTATAGTATCCCATAGATCATGTAACCTTTCATCACTCTTTTTCATTCTTTTTCTTTGTTTTCCTCTGACTGGATAATTTCAAAGTTCCTGTCTTCTATCTCCCAGATTCTTTCTTCCGCTTGTTTTATTCTGATGTTGGTGCTCTCTGTTGCAGTTTTCATTTCATTCATTGTATTCTTTAGATCCAGAATTTCTGTTTGGTGCATTTTTATGATTTCTATCTCTTTGTTTAATTTCTCATTTTTTTTCATATATTGCGTTCTTCATTTCACTTAATTGCCTTTGTGTGTTTTCTCGTCACTCAGTGAGTTCCCTTAAAATAGCTATTTTGAATTCTTTATTGAATCAATTACAGATTCCCATGTCTTTGGGTTTGTTTACTAGAAGATTATTGTGATCCTTTTGTGGTGTCATGTTACTTTGATACTTCATGTTCCTTGAAGTTGTCTATTGTTGTCTTCACATTTGAAATAGCAGTCACCTCCTCCAGTCTTTGCTAATGGCCTTCAGGAGAGAGATACCTTCCATCATCCCTACTAGAGACTCTGAGGTTATCTCAGACTTTCTATGGGTACCCCTGCTCCACACTTCTTGTGGCGGAATTTTAAAGCTGTATGACTTCTCTGGATCTCGCAAAAAACCAGGTGTGTGCTGACAGCCTCTTTCGTTTTCCAAAAATAATCATGCTAAAGCTCAAGTTTGTGGTCTCTCCCCAGCCTGCAGATTCGGATCTGTGTGTGCTCACTAGTCATCTACCAATATTTGCTGTCTCTGCCACTGTCTGGAGCATGTACAGGGAGTTGGCCACAGGCTTGGCAGGTGTGTGGGTTAAATGCATGGAGTGCTGTGGACGCCTGTGGGCCAGTTGGGAGGATCTCCATGTTAGGTGTTCCCAGTGGCTTGTGGGTAGGCTTGTGGATGGAGTCTATGGGCATTAGTAGGATCTGCATCCTTTTAATGCCCTCTCAGTTCTATATTCAGCTCTCCCAGTCTCTTCCTGCCCCTCAGTCGTATACCTCATGATTCTGTACTCTGGGTGGGGCAAGAGAGAAATGAATCCCTTTGGCAGCATCCTGCACAGTTGGGGAAGCCGTGTGCTCACTCACTCACTTTTCCCCCTGTAGGATAAATCACAGCTGAGAAGACCTCTCTTGGCCTTAAGCTGTGCCACCTTGGGGAGGGATAATGTGGGTAAAATCAAGCTGTCCCTTTTACCTACTCCAGTGACTCCAAATTTATGTTTCTTTTGCTCCAGTGGTGTGCTGGAACTTCTCCTCTGGAAACCTGTACTGCTACAAAGGGTCTCTCATCCATAGGTGATTGTCTAAGACAATGTTTTCCAGGGGCTCTCAGAGTGTGGCTGAGGGAGGCTAGCATTGGTACACAGGCAACCGCAGAATCCACAGCCAGGACTGAGGTCTGTTTGCCTATTATCCAGCACAGAGGTGGGAAAGATTCCTCACGGGTCCCTTAGCATATGGTGCTAGGTCCCACAGCTCTCTCAAAGGCACTTTTGTCCATGGATAGATGCCATCTTTTTGTTGTTGGGGGGGCACAAATAGAAAAAGTGTCTTATGCCACCATGATGCTGATGTCACTGAATTTTTCATTTTAAATATTGTAATCTTAAATACTAGAAATTCCATTTATTATTTTTTTAAATGTCTATTTTCTTTTAAATCCATGAGCGTAATTATAATAGCTATTTTAGAATCCTTATCTGCTAATTCCATCATCCCTGTCATTTTGGGATCTCTTTATTGTCTTTTTCTTTCTTCCTAGTATGGAACAAGTCTTTCTGCTTCTTTGCATGTCTAGCAATTTTTGGTTGGATGCTAGACATTATTTTTTTATGTGGTTGAGTGTTTGAATTTTGTTTTATTTCTTTAAAAATCTTAAAGTTTTTTCAGCCAGTTAATTAAGAATCTGTTTTATACTTTTGAGGTTTGTCTTCAGCCTTTGTTAGGACAGGTCTACAGTAGCCTTTACTCTAGGGCTATTTAGTCATAGTTCTAAGGCATGACTCTTCTGAGGTCTCCAGTGAGGGTCCTGTGTATTTAGTGGTTTTCTCCTCTCTGGCTGAAAGGAACTCCAATATCTCCCAATCCTGTGTGAACTCTGGGAATTGTTAGCTTACTGTATTCTGGATGTTGTACTTTGGCTGGTCTTGTAGACACATGGCCAGAATTGAATTCAGTCAAAGACTTGAAGGGATCTCTATGCAGGTTTCTGGAGCTCTTTTTCCCCATGGTTCCCTGGTACTCTTCCCTGAAAATCCCAGTGTCGTTGGCCTCCTCAAATTTTTATCTGTCTTTTCATCTCAGTTAGATAGTTGGTTTTACTTATTTTTCCCTATCTATACTGTAATCTGGAAATTGCTTTCAGATAGAAAGCTGAGATGATCCTAGGGCTCATCTTTTTGTTTCTCTTCTCTTAGGCAACACAGTTCTGCTCTGTCTGCTTCATATTTTATGCTGTTTTTTAGTTGTTTATGCAAGAAGGCAGGTCCTGTACCAGATTCTTCTATATGGGTGTAAGATCTTTTCATTAAGTTGAAGATTGAATCTTTTTTTTTTTTTTATTTTCAGCTGTATTGGATCTTCATTGCTGCATGTGGGCTTTCTCTAGTTGCAGTGAGTGGAGGCTACTCTTTGTTGTGGTGTGCGGGCTTCTCATTGCGGTGGTTTCTCTTGTTGCAGAGCACAGGCTCTAGGCGCACGGGTTTCAGTAGTTGTAGCTCACAGGCTCTAGAGTGCAGGCTCAGTAGTTGTGGCACACAGGCTTAGTTACTCCATGGCATGTGGGATCTTCTGGACCAGGGCTCAAACCCGTGTCCCCTGCATTGGCAGGCAGATTCTTAACCATTGTACCACCAGGGAAGTCCCTGAAGATTGCATCTAAAATCCCAAAAAGTTTGTTGGAAGCTCTGTGTTTGTGATGAGGAGTTTTGACTGCTGGACCACATAATAGAATGGATGATTGATTTCATTACCATTCCCCATAACAGTCATTATCTCTAAAACCTTTCTTTTGGGCATCTCACTCTGAAATTCAATTATTCCTGAGTTCAGATCTTTTTTCAGTTAAATAGCTCCAGAAGATAAACTTTTCATTTTCTGTTCGGGTGATCCAGCAACCCTGTATTTAATTTTATTTTTTCCTGTTACTTAACCTTATTCTGAAGGTATTTTTCACTTAATTTTTTGATATTTTCAGAATCAGTTTTTCCAGTTACTTAAAAATTTGCCTGATCTTTTAGTTGTACTGTTTTATATTACTATGACATCTATTCTTACTTTTACTTCTTTAATCATTTAACATCTATTTTATAGTTCTTTTCAGATTGTTAAATCATCTGCAGTTTTTAGGTCTTAATCCTCCTGTTGGTTGTATCTATGGACACTTTCACATGGTTATTTGTTTCCTTATGTGGAAACAAAATTTTTGATTATATGTAAACAACAGTTTTGTGTTTGCTTATGACAGCATCCTTTGGATTTCAACATTTCTGAATTAGATTTTACTTTAAATTTGAGTTTACATTGTTGTACCAGTGAGTAGCAGAAACCTAATTCTCATTAGTTTATTCACAGCAGATTTTTAAATTTCCTTTCCATCCAACACACTGAATACAGTACAAGGAAGCTTCCTTGTGGTTTTCCTGGCTGAGTTTATGAATAAAGTGGCATTATGCAAAATTTTGTTTCTGGCAGTCCCAGCACATGAATCCCAAACATTTTGTCTTTTGCCCCAAATATTCTTTGGTGTTCTAGTCTCCCACTGTAAGATCTATATGAGGCTCTGAATCCCTGTTAGCAACAACTGAGTCAGTGCACATGCAGGTATGTATGTGTGTGTATACACACATATATACACATAAATGCATAATATGCATACATAATACATACAAAAAACAAAGACATATATATATTTAAATAAACTCAGCATTTCAATATCTTTATAATGAGAGGATGTGTCCTCTACGTCAGTTATCTGACATATAGCTGGAATGTGCCTGAAATTCCCTTGGAACGTTGGGATTTCCACGTGTATACATGTGTACTCTTGTATGAGCAGGGGAGAGGACTAAGGAAGGGACAGTTTTGTTTTGAATTACAGAGAAAACTTAACACACCTCATGATGAAACCACATGCCTTCTCTGCTTCAGAACTACTCTTCCCTTAAAGTCCAACTCCACAACCTCTTCCTCACGCCCTCTCATACACATCAAGTCCTTTCCATCATACCTTCTAAATATTTCTCCAAGTTGTCCACTTCCTCCTCCTTATTTCAGGCTCCATCACATTTCACTTAGGCAACATCCCCTGAAAAAAAAATCTGCATTCAGTCTTGTCCCCACTTTCTTCACACAGATGGCATAGTGATCTCTCTTAAACACAAGTCTGATCCTGTCATTCTTCTGCCTAAAATGACCAAACGGTTTCCAAATATTCTTGGGATAAAGGCCAAAATCCTTAACATGACCCAGAGCATTCTGCTCATGCCGCGTTCTCCAGCCTCATGTAGCACATTTCTTTAGCACACTGACCTTCCAGGTCCTTGAGTGCACCAAGTTCCCCTCCAAATAGGATCCTTTGCATATATTATTGATTCTTGCTCTGCTTGTCATATTATTCTAGAAAATTATACTTAAGTACTTATTCCTGTAATTTTTAATTAAATGTTTGTATCTCCTTATAGACTATAAGTTCCGTGAAGACAGAAACCAGTCTCATTCCAGCTCTTAAGAAGGTACTTGGGACATAGAATATACCCCAAAACTATTTGTTGAAGGAAGAAAGGAAAGAAGAACAGAAAGAAAGAAATACCATATTACGAACCTTAATTGAAATGAACATTTGATGAAGTGAAATTGATCCAACTATAAACAACTGCAAGTAATTGACCTTCAATTTCATTTCATTTTTGGTAAGAGAGGAAAATAAATGAACTTATTTTCTCAGTAGAGAAAGGAGAAATTTAGAAAGAGGAGATTGGAAGCAGAGGTCAAAATGTATGGACTTTACTACACTTCTTGTTTTAACTCATTTGCTTAATATGGAGTGAACAAAAGAGTTCCAACCTAAGATTCTGAGATAATTTCCTCCTGCCACTACGGATACAGCCAACTCTGCTTAGTACAATTTATCATGTTTTTGGAAACTTGTTTTAATAATGGTGACTGAAAGTAGCAACTTTGGGCGTAATGTATAATATAATGAAAAATTACTGCCTGTTCTTTTTATGTTAACTTTGTGCTGTTTTTCTTTCCCAAGTAGAGCTTTTCCTTGGTTTTCTGCTTTTCGATTAATAAAAACACTGTAAATATCCTGGCCGACTTGTAGAAATTATTGATACTTACAGTAGAGGGCAGTAGAGGAGCACATCTCGGGATGAAAATACCGAGCTGCATCCAAAGTCCCTTAGTTAGGGCTCCCCTTGGAACGATGTGTGGCTAGGTCATTTAAAGGAAGACTCAAGCAATTTAGGTAGATACAAGTTGAGAAGATATATAGTAACTATGAAGTCACTGAGTATATCAAAATGTGGAAAACCCACACAATTTTAAACATGTTGATTTTGAAAAGATAAATTTTATATTTTATTATCATAAACAGGCATTCACATACTATTATTGACAACAGTAGACCCTGGCTTTTCTTATTTTGTTTTGTTAATGATCCATCCTTATTTTTATTGAAAAAGCAAAAGTGATAAGTTTTGGGGCTTCCCTGGTGGCGCAGTGGTTGGGAATCTGCCTGCCAATGCAGGGGACACGGGTTTGAGCCCTGGTCCGGGAAGATCCCACATGCCACGGAGCAACTAAGCCCGTGAGCCACAACTACGGAGCCTGCGCGTCTGGAGCCTGTGCTCCGTAGCAAGAGAGGCCATGACAGTGAGAGGCCCACGCACCGCGATGAAGAGTGGCCCCCGCTTGCCACAACTGGAGAAAGCCCTCGCACAGAAACGAAGACCCAACACAGCCAAAAATAAATAAATACATTTATAAAAAAAAAAAAGTGATAAGTTTTAACAGGTTGGGTTTGTGTTCATTACATAGACAAAGGGAGTTTAAGTATGAGCTATAAACATTTTTTATCCTTGTAAAGATCACACCTAGGAATTTATTTTTACATTATGTGGACTAATGTTATTCTTATTTGGTTGAATGAACTGGAAAGCTTACTGAACTTAGAGAAATAAATTCTGCAGTACTGTATACCCTGCATTATGAGCCACCAAAAGTGAATCACAGAGGGAAAGCCCATGCCAAACAATTCCAAAGAAACTTCTATTGACTGTGAAGCAGTTCAGTGCAGTGTTCAGCTAGGATGAGGCCATCAAGTTAGAGTAAGTAGCTTCAGTGGAATTTATATAAAGCTCTAAAATCTGTAAACCTTGAAAGAATGGAGCCATCTTTTTTTTTTTTTTTTAAGACTCGCTGTCACAGGAGGAGGTAGAAGTTGAAAGAAAGCAAGTAGGATGGCTTGGCTTATCCACTTAGGTGTTCCTATAAGTCAATCTCACAGTTACTGTTAAAAGGTACCTATTTAATTAGAGGGAAGTTTAATCAAGAGTGGTGCTGTCCATGGTACCTGGAAGACTTTGATAGTTCCCAGTACACAGGGAGAAAATGAAAGAATTACATACTGGGTTACTGATGCCATTAGGTCAGAGAAGCTCCCACAAAAAATTATGCTGGAAAAAAGAGAATTTATTTTCTCTTCTATACACAAAAATTAACTTTCTTTTTTGTCTTCTTTTTTTACTCACACATAAGCTTTCTACATTTTCACCCTTATAGAAGCATAGCCAGGGCGAACAGGGAAGATTCCTTTAATAAAACACTTACACCTGAAACTAACACAACACTGTCAATAAAAATAATAAATAAATAGAACAGAAACCTCACCCCAAAACAAACAAACAAAAACATTTTGTCTTTAGGTATGTCCAAGGAATGACTGAAGTTTTAAACTGGCTTTAGTAAGTCCACTAGACATTTTTTTTCATATGCTGCATATACATGCATTTGTCTCTGTTTTGCAAAGCTGTTTCCTTCTTTGGTCCATGGCCTTTTATTATAAGCAAGTTATTTCAACTTGAGTTACAAGGACTTCTTTTAGAGTGGTATTATGTGAATTATTTTTTTTTTCATTTTTGAATTTTATTTTATTAATTTTTTTATACAGCAGGTTCTTATTAGTCATCAGCTTTTTACACATCATTGTATACATGTCAATCTCAATTGCCCAATTCAGCACACCACCATCCCCACCCCCTGCGGCTTTCCCCCCTTGCTGTCCATACGTTTGTTCTCTACATCTGTGTCTCTGTTTCTGCATGCAAACTGGTTCATCTGTACCATTTTTCTAGGTTCCACATACATGCGTTAATATACAATATTTGTTTTTCTCTTTCTGACTTACATCACTCTGTATGACCATCTCTAGATCCATCCACATCTCAAAAAATGACTCAGTTTAGTTCCTTTTTATGGCTGAGTAATATTCCATTGTATATATGTACCACATCTTCTTTTTTTTTTTTGGCAGTACGTGGGCCTCCCGCTGCTGTGGCCTATCCTGTTGCGGAGCACAGGCTCCGGATGCACAGGCTCAGCGGCCATGGCTCACGGGCCCAGCCACTCCGCGGCATGCAGGATCCTCCTGGATCGGGGCACAAACCCACGTCCCCTGCATCGGCAGGCGGACTCTCAACCACTGCGCCATGAGGGAAGCCCCCACATCTTCTTTATCCATTTGTCTGTTGATGGGCATTTAGGTTGCTCCCATATCCTGGCTATTGTAAATAGTGCTGCAATGAACATTGGGGTGCATGTGTCTTTTTGAATTATGGTTTTCTCTGGTGTATGCCCAGTAGTGGGATTGCTGGATCATATGGTAATTCTATTTTTAGTTTTTTAAGGAAAATCCATACTGTTCTCCATAGTGGCTGTATCAATTTACATTCCCACCAACAGTGCAAGAGGGTTCCCTTTTCTCCACACCCTCTCCAGCATTTATTGTTTGTAGATTTTCTGATGATGCCCATTCTAACTGGTGTGAGGTGATACCTCATTGTAGTTTTGATTTGCATTTCTCTAATAATTAGTGATGTTGAGCAGCTTTTCATGTGCTTCTTGGCCATCTGTATGTCTTCTTTGCAGAAATGTCTATTTAGGTCTTCTGCCCATTTTTGGGTTGGGTTGTTTGTTTTTTTAATATTGAGCTGCATGAGCTGTTTATATATTTTGGAGATTAATCCTTTGTTGATTCGTTTGCAAATACTTTCTCCCATTCTGAGGGTTGTCTTTTCATCTTGTTTATGGTTTCCTTTGCTGTGCAAAAGCTTTTAAGTTTCATTAGGTCCCATTTGTTTATTTTTGTTCTTATTTCCATTACTCTAGGAGGTGGATCAAAAAAGATTTTGCTTTGATTTATGTCAAAGAGTGTTCTTCCTATGGTTTCCTCTAAGAGTTGTATAGTGTCCGGTCTTACATTTAGGTCTCTAATCCATTTTGAGTTTATTTTTGTTTTTGGTGTTAGGGAGTGTTCTAATTTCATTTTTTCACATGTAGCTGTCCAGTTTTCCCAGCACCACTTATTGAAGAGACTGTCTTTTCGCCATTGTATATCCTTGCCTCCTTTGTCATAGATTAGTTGACCATAGGTGCGTGGGTTTATCTCTGGGCTTTCTATCTTGTTCCATTGATCTATGTTCCTGTTCTTGTGCCAGTACCATATTGTCTTGATTACTGTAGCTTTGTAGTATAGTCTGAAGTCAGGGAGTCTGATTCCTCCAGCTCCGTTTTTTTCCCTCAAGACTGCTTTGGCTATTTGTATGTTCATTTTGGAACATAATCATCTAGTATACAAATGGTTTTGACAATGGTAACAAGCATAAAATAACAGTTATAATGACAATAATTATTTCTATTGATAATAACAGAATTACATACTTCGTAGAGTTTAAGACTTCACATATTGACCCTTCCAACCTTGGGAGCATCTAAAATTGATGGAGGGTTATAGTCTTTGTTAGCCAAATTCCATTGCCTGTGAATTCAGTTTGGTTATAGTCTTTGTTTGTTTTTTTACTGTATTGAGAATTATTGTGCACACAGAAAATCATAGAGACAAATGTGTGACAAATGCTTAAATATGTCTAAATAAAACTAAAAAAAGATTTTTGATAAGTATAAAACAAGAATTCTAAGGGATGAGAAAGTATTATGTTATAGTTAAAGTAGTATTTTGTTTTCCTTAGTGGTACACAAAATAATGGTGTATGTTACAATCAGTGGTGTCTTAGGTTTGATAAAATATCACATTTTTATATCCATTTTATGAGTGGAGAACCTGAGGCCAAGAAAGTCTAAGAAAATTCCCAGGAAATACAGTAGAATATAGTTCCTTATCTACCACAGTTCCCCACATATTCTGAATAGAAAGGCTAAAAGTCACTATTTTACTCCTTCATTCTTACCTTCTTTTCCAATGAAAACTTCATTAACAATTGTTCACATGCTTATAACTACTAGTAAAAAAAAATGTTACATTTTCAAAAATACGTTTTAAATAAAGAACCCAGAATGCCTATTTCGAGCATAGGAAGCAACTAGTACTATGATGTTGTCACGTCACAGAAAATGAATTCTTAAAAACCACAAGAATTAAAAAGCTTAATTTGATTAATCATTAAATTAACACATAGAATAAATCTATTTGGATATAGAAAGTTCACAGAGTGAAATTGCTTCAAACCTGTAACAAAGTTTAAATGTTAAACCTGTCCAAAACTTGATTGCCTGAACAACATCCTTAAGTACCCTATATTTTTTTAAGAAAGCATAGATATAAAAGAGATAAATGGAATATTTTATTACCAACATTGTATCCTCTTGTGTCAACAATTTCATGTCTCTTGGCTCTCCAAATAGTCTCAGAGTGTGGGATGCAACTTGGAAGTCGATACACTTAGAAGGCCAATTGGCACAGTGAAACAAGCATGAGGCATATTTTGTAAGATCATCTGACAGTTTTAATGTCCAAATAAGTGTCAGGCTTCGGATCCAGTTCAAATTCACACTTAGCCTTTACCTCTAGCAACCAAGCTCCAGATGCAGTTCTCATTTATCATATCCCCACAAAGAAGGAGCTTTCAGGTGCTGTGGGTAAGAATCATTATGTAAGCTGAGATTTTGTGTGATTCTGCACAGTTCAAACAGAGATGGAATTCAGTTTGCATTTGAAAGAGAGAGGTATATTACTCTGTGACCTTGAGGATAACTTCCTGTTGGAGAGGTAGAGGCTATTTCACGTTAGGTTCTGGAGTTAAAGGCATTATTTCTTTCAAGGTGCAGAGCTATTTGCAAATAATGCGTGACTGTGCATTACAAAGTAATGTGAATAGGTCTGTGTATTTTACACACACACACACCCCCCCCACCCCGTGGCTTACTTGGGATAAATGGAGAGGGAAGTGGTTTCTCAGAGTGATAAAAAGCACCGAAATATTCTTTTCTTTACATTACGCCAATTAGATATTCACTCATTTTAACAAACATCTCATTGGAATAACAATGTCATTTGCCTTAATCACAGAGGAACACAGCTGAAATCATTCCCAGTGGAAAGGGGTTTTAATTTAAAGGAAAATTGAAGAAAATAGAGGAAAGGCCACAAAAGTGGGAGGGAAAGTATTTGCAAATATACTTTTGATCTCTTGGATGGCAACAGTATAATGTTATTCATATTAGAGTTTCTCATGCTCATTGAAATTCTAGTAAAATGCCTTGGAAATTTCTTGTACATAAAATGGGCTATTTGATCAAGAATTCAAGAAAACCAAGTTTGAAATGCATTTTTATCATTTACAATATTATTTACTCCTTGAACTTAGACTGATTGATGTTTCTACAAGAGGTAGAATGAGTAGAAATTACAGAAAGCTGCTCATAAGTGAGAACTTCTTAAAATCTTGGACCCTCCAATAATGAAGCATTCGGGTCTCTGTAACAATATTTTCCAGCAGAGGCCGAGCAGCTAGTTGTCAGAGATGGGGTAGAAAGGCTCGATGTTGAAATGGTTTAATCTCTAAGATTCCAGTATTTTCCTGTTATTTTATAAAACAAACAAAAAATAATAGGGCTTCCCTGGTGGCGCAGTGGTTGAGAGTCCGCCTGCCGATGCAGGGGACACGGGTTCGTGCCCCGGTCCGGGACGATCCCACATGCTGCGGAGCGGCTGGGCCCGTGAGCCATGGCCGCTGAGCCTGCGCGTCTGGAGCCTGTGCTCCGCAACGGGAGAGGCCACGGCAGTGAGAGGCCCGTGTACTGCCAAAAAAAAAATAATAATAATAATAATAAATCTTCTGAACACTATTTCATTTTATTCAGTAATAAAATGCATTTAAAACATGTGTTTAGGGACTTCCCTGGTGGTCCAGTGGGTAAGACTTAGCACTCCCAATGCAGGGGGCCTGGGTTTGATCCCTGGTCAGGTAACTACATCCTGCATGCATGCCGCAACTAAGGCAACTGAGGATCCTGCGTGTCGCAACTAAGACCGGCACAGCCAAAATAAGTAGATAAATAAATAAATAGAAATCCTAAAAAAAAAAAAGTATTAAAAAACACATGCATTTATTCTTTCTGTATATACAAATCTTTGGATGTGTTGGTCATACAAAATCACTTATCTAATATTGTCTTAGTTTCGTTAGAAACAGAGTTTCTTGTAACTTAAATTTTAATGTATACACTTCATGGATTTTAAAATTATTCTGTTTAGAATAACTTTCTGGGCTGAGGATTATATAGGTCAGGCTTAGAGAGAGATGTGCTTCACTAACCTAAAGGATGAAGGAATATCAATGCTCAGAGGATATAGAAACCAATTGTTGCTTAAGTTTTCATTTTCAAACCAGATATAAATAGCCTCACTTAAGTGAAAGGGCACATACTAACTCAGTAGCAGATGAAGACTTTAGCACATTGCATCTGCTTTATTGGTCTCGTTGTTTAGGTTTAGTTGTAGGCTGACATACGACAGAGTTCTCATTTAAATCTTAGAAATACAGAGCTTCAGAAGCAACCTTATTAAGGTTAGTAGAATGAACTTACAACATCTGTGGTTGGAGAAAATGTAACGAGGTACTCAGTAATTTGCTCACTAAATATCTTGTCATCTCTGGGTCTGCTCTTGAAGCTCTACCAATGGATGATTCCATTGTCTGTAATGAGCATGATTTTAAAATTTTAAGGTACTCAAATATATCATTCTATCATTACTTAAGTAGCAGTTTGAAGGCCCCTTAAGTAAACATATTATTAAACATGTTTTATTAAACATATTACATAGATGGATGAGGTTATGGAAGTTATGTTTAAGCTCAGTTATCAATCACCAAATTTATCTAAAATGCACACAAAAATTTGGAATTCATTTGGCATGTTTTCTCTCTTTTCAGGTGCAAATAGATTTGCAAGTTTCAATATGGTCTGTTTGCCGTATTAGTTTGAGTCAAGTTAAGGCACATGGCTGAAAAGAAATCTTGACATAAAATGTAAACTTAATCACTACTCTCCAGAAGGAAGAAATGGAGTATTTAATCATATCATTATTTTAACAACAGTATGAGCAAATAAACATATCCAGGTCCAAGGTGAAGTTCTATAGCTGGAAACATTTAAATAAACCACTTAAATATTTGATTGTTACTCTCTATATTGCAAAGTGGCTAGCTGTTTGTTTTTGACATTTTACAAATTCAAACCTTAATACATTCAGACTGCTCATTCACCCAACTCACTAACTAGTGAGGTTTATTAGTTTCACTGCAAGCATTCTGTCCAGGCAAGTTAGCACTGTACTGCCAGTAATAGTACCCTGGGAAGATGAAGACTGGTGGATATTGCAGAACCAGCTTCAATCTCAAAACATTATTATTTCTTAATAATACAAGGTGAATCCATCACACTTGTGTTTCTGACCTTCAGAGGAATATTTGCTTTGTTTCTAACTAGTGGAGCAAAGAGAAAATAGGAGAGTACAAACACTAAGATTGTCATTAAATATTATAAAGAAGGTAGAAAGAAAAAAGGAAGTAAATGTAATGGTGACTAACTCAGAAAAAGCGGACTATATCTAGGAAAAGGCGTTAAAAGAGAAACTGTTACAAAACTTAGTTGAAGAGAAACATTACTTTTCTTAATACCAAGAATCAAGTACTTATAGAGATGTGAATAGAGCATTTGTTACATTGTTATCTTCATTGTTAGGCTTTGAGCTACAAGTTCAGAAAATCTTTTATGTTATTAGGAATGAATTTGTAATCTAGTAGAATGTTCCACTGACATCAAAACAAAAATGTATTGCTTTAGAAGATTTAATTGTAACATTTCAAGAGCACAGTTATTTTGCCATGAATTTCCATGTAGCGAGTATTGTTTACTCTGCCATTAGGTAAAATTAACAGAAGAACAATACCAAGTTTGGTTATTCTCAATGGAATTTAATCCTGTAGACTGTTTTCATCCATATGCATTTGTGAAAACATTGAAGAAAATGTTTCCTCCATATACTTCTACCCCTGTCTACATATTTTCCCTTGTTACGGTATTTGCATCCACTATCCTTAGCGAGCCAAGATTTTTCTGAGCAGTTTCCTCTAACCTTGCCAGTCGACAAATATTTGCTGGGATATCTATAATGTGGAAGGTCCTGGGTTTTTGGTGTTATAGGTGACATTTAAAAAAGTATAGCATATAGTTTTCTTTCATTGAGAACATTACTTTTATGCATATGAAACGATAATAGTATAAGTAGAGTATGCATGGAGAGACCAGGATAGGTTGGGTGCAGAACAGTCATGGGAAACACCTATGGAAGATACATAAGAAATTGGCAACTGGTTGCCTCTAGGGAGAGAAACTGGGAATTTGAAGTAGGAAAGAGATTTGTACTTTTCACTATATACCCTTTTATGTGGCATTATTTACTTGTGTTTGTATAACTTTTTAAATTAAGTATGTTTTCTGAAGCTAGATTGTGAGGAAACTTGAACTTGAAGCTTTTTTTTTAAATTTAATTTATTTATTTTTTAAATTTTTGGCTGTGTTGGGTCTTCGTTTCTGTGCGAGGGCTTTGTCTAGTTGCGGCAAGTGGGGGCCACTCTTCATCGCAGTGCGCGGGCCTCTCACTAACGCGGCCTCTTTTGTTGCAGAGCACAGGCTCCAGACGCGCAGCCTCAGTAGTTGTGGCACACGGGCCCAGCTGCTCCGCGGCATGTGGGATCTTCCCGGACCAGGGTCCGAACCCGCGTCCCCTGCATTGGCAGGCAGACTCTCAACCACTGTGCCACCAGGGAAGCCCTAAACTAAGGAGTTTTTATTGTTCTCTGCAAGCCCTGGGACACAAAGATTTTTTTAAAATTAATTTTTATTTGAGTATAGTTGCTTTACAACACAGAGATGATTTTTGATGTGTTTAATACTATAAAAAATAATTGTCCTGCAATTTTGGAAAGACTGGAGCAATGAAGGATTAGATGAAAATGCATAACGTATAAGACTTTTTTTTTTTTTTTTTTTTTTTGCTGTACGCGGGCCTCTCACTGTTGCGGCCTCTCCCGTTGTGGAGCACAGGCTCCGGACGCGCAGGCTCAGCGGCCATGGCTCACGGGCCCAACCGCTCCGCGGCATGTGGGATCTTCCCAGACCGGGGCACGAACCCGTGTGCCCTGCATCGGCAGGCGGACTCTCAACCACTGCGCCACCATGGAAGCCCGTAAGACATTTTATAGTATAATTTTCTTAACTTTTCAGATAACTGATATGGTACACAAAGTTTTAAAGAAACAGCATTATTGGGATATAATTCACCCATTTATGGTGTACAGTTTCAATTATTTTTCATGTAGTCAGATATATACAGCTATCACTACAGTCAATTTTACAACATTGCAGCACCTCAAAAAGAAACCCTATACTCTTTTAACTATCACCCCTCTTTCCCACCATAACCCCCAACTCCAAGCAATCACTGAGCCCTAAGCAACTATTCTTTCTATCGCTATAGATTTCCCTATTCTGGAATTACATATGAACGGAATCATATAGTATGCGAACTTTTGTGACTAACTTATTTCACTTACCATAATGTCTTCAAGGTTTGTTGGTGTTGTAGCATGTAACATTATGTCTTTCGTTTTTATGGTCAAATAATATTTTGTTAAATGGATAATACTACATTATGTTTATCCATTTGTCAGTTGATGAATGTTTGTGTTGCTCCCACTTTTTGGCTATTAGGAATAGTGCTGCTATAATAATCCATGTACAGGTCTTTATGGACATATGTTTTCATTTCTCTTGGCTATATACCTAGGAGTGGAAATGCTGCATCATATTGTAAGTCTATGTGTGATTGTTTGAGGAATTGTCAAATTGTTTTCCAAAGCAGCTGCGCCATTTGTATTCCCACCAGCAGTATATGAGCATTCTCATTTCTGCACATCCTCACCATCACTCGATATTGTCTGTCTTTTTAGTTGCCTGATGACTAAAGGTGCTGAGCATATTTTCATGTGCTCGTTTGCCACTTGTATGTTTTTCTTGGAGAAATGCCTATTCAGCATCTTTTCCCATTCTAAAAATTGGCTTGTCTTTTTGTTGTTGAGTTGTAAGGTCTTTTCACATTGATTCCCTTATGACACACAATTTTTTCTCCCATTCTGCATGATATTACTTTCTTCATGGTATCCTTTGAAACACAAAATTCTTCAGCTTTGAAGACTTTCAAATTATCTGTTTTTACCTATTGTTGCTAATTTTTTTCATGTCATATTTAAAAATCCTTTGCCAAATCTGAGATCATGAATATTTACCCCATGTTTTCTTCTTATACTTTTTATACCGTTAGCACTTACATTTAGGTCTTTGATCCATTTTTAATTAATTTTTTTGTGTATGGGTGAGATAAGGATCCAATTTCTTTCTTTCCTTTCTTTCTTTCTTTTCTCTTTTTTTCTTTTCACACGATTAGCCATTTGTCCCATCATCATTTGCTTAAACAACTATTCTTTTCTCATTATATAGTCTGTGCACCCTTGCTGAAAATTAGTTGACCATTGACACATGATTATATTTCTGGACATTAGTCCATATGTCTTTCCTTGGTCTGGTATCATACTGTCTTGATTACTGTTGTTTTGTAGTAAGTTTTGAAATTGGGAAATGTGAGTTTTCCTACTTTCCTATTCTTTATTAAGATTGTTTTGGTGACCTGTGTCCCTTGTAATTCCACATGTGTATAGGATCAGTTTGTTAATTTCTAGAAAAAAGCCAGCAGAGTTTCTAATATGGATGGCATTGAATCTGTAGATCAGTTTGGGGAATATTGGTATTTTCCATTTATTTATATCTTCTTTAATTTCAATAATATTTTATAGTTTTCAGAGTATAAGTTTAGCACTTCTTTTGTTAAATTTATTGCTAAGTATTTTATTCTTTTTGATGTTATTGTAAGTAAAATTGCTTTCTTAATTTCATTTTTGGATTGTTCTTTGCAAGTGTATAGTAACACAATTAATTTTTTAATATTGATCTTGTATCCTGCAACCTTGCTGAACTCATTTATTAGTTCTAATAATTTACAGCATACGCTTAACATAAGAAAACAAAAGCAAAAAGTATTTATCTGATTAAAGATGCTGTGTATGGAGAAGAGAGGGTGACAGCCACCATAGCTATGCCAAACTATCCTTCTGGTTTGTATCTTCCTCTTACCTCTCTAGAGCTGGCATCCTCATCCTCAGTTCCCTAAGATGTAATCAACCTACCCAAACACTTACATGTTAATTCAGCTCATAGCAGTCACTTAATCCTTCTGTATCTGGGTTGAGGACATTTGGTTTCTAAATCAAAATATGAAAGGAAAGAAAGGGAAAGAAATTCTGAATATAAACCCTACATTTCAGACATTTATATACTCTTTGCTTTTCTGTCTCTTACAAGTGCTCTTACTGAAGCTTGTTTTGCTTTCTAACAGACACTTGCTTTCCAGAGAGAAAAATGCTGGCTAATTTTAGTTAGCTTACTACTTACTATTCACTTTGTAATATTTGATTGGTCATTATTCCTTAGTAAGAAGATAGAAGATGAAAAATTAGATCATTTCTAAGGTTGTTTGTGCATTAGCTTCTCAGCATCATTTTTATTCTCCCAGCTTTCTTCATGAGCAAATATCTATCAGTGGGATATGTAGGTAATCATGACTCTTCCAGGTATTTACTTTTATTTTATTTATTTATTTTTTTAATTTTAATTTTTTATTTTTGGCTGCATTGGGTCTTTGTTGTTGCACATGGGCTTTCTCTAGTTGCGGCGAGCGAGGGCTACACTTCGTTGTGGTGCATGGGCTTCCCATTGTGGTGGCTTCTCTTGCTGCGTCACATGGGCGCTAGGTGCGGGGGCTCCCATAGTTGTGGTGCGTGGCCTCAGAAGTTGTGGCTCGTGGGCTCTAGAGCGCAGGCTCAGTAGTTGTGGCGCATGGGCTGCGTTGCTCTGCGGCATGTGAGATCTTCCCAGACCAGGGATCGAACCCATGTCCCCTGCATTGGCAGGCAGATTCTTAACCACTGCGCCACCAGGGAGGTCCCACGTATTTATTTTTAGTTTCAAATTCTGCTTTTCTCATTTGATTCTCTGGAAGCACATTTTTTTTTCATACTGCAATACTGTGGTTTGCCAAAAATAGTTTTAGGTTCAGTATCTTGTTTTTGGTTGTAATTAATTTGAAAAGTGTTTATTGGTCCTCCCCTCTCCCCTAGTTAAATCTTAGGAATTAACTCTAATCCTTTAAAAATACCATCAAATTTGTAAGCAGATATATAATTCTATTTGCAGTATTTAGAGTCTTTATCCTTGATAGATAAGCCTGAATTGTCTTCCGGAATCTCAAAATTTACTAACTTGCTGATACATTCAAAAGAATTAAATTACTCTTCAGTATCCCAAACTACCAACTCTATTCTCATTTTTTTAAAAATGTCTAGGAGGAGCTGGGATAGAATGGAAAAAGTTCTGAGTTTGGAAACAGCCATCAGAAACTATAGAAAGAAAACACTTGAGGGACTTCCCTGGTGGTCCAGTGGGTAAGACTCCATGCTCCTAGTGCAGCGGCCCGGGTTCGATCCCTGGTCGGGGAACTAGATCCCACATGCATGCTGCAGCTAAGAAGCCCGCATGCCGCAACTAAAGATCCCGTATGCCTCAACAAAGATCCTGTGTGCCGCAACTAAGACCCGGAGCAGCCAAAATAAATTAAAAAAAAAAAAAAAAAAAAAAAAACTTGAAATAGAAATTGTGAAAAAAAAAAGGTGTCTTTAAAAAAAAAGGACAGAATCAAACTATGTAAAGCGTATTACAGGAGTAATGTCAGTTGTCATCATTTCCTCCCTCCTCTCTCCTCAGATATTTAGGAAATGAAAATTGGAGAGTGGTGGGTGTCTGACATAGAGATGTTTTTGTTTATTTCACTGTTGAACTCTAATGAAAATGACAAAATAGCCCATCCCGAGTTCTGCATGATCTGTGACTATGCAGAGTGAAATGGTAATCAGGTTTATTTAGTTGCTACATAAGCAGAGAGAGACTACTAATGAACAAACGTGAATCTCTGGAAACATAAAGTATTACAACAATCTGAAGATATTAGTGATTTGCATTCCCCCAGTATTCCACCTTAAAGCTTTGGGGAAAAGTGAGTTTTCTGTGTGTTTAAGAGAAGGAAATAGGCAGGTGGGTCAGATCCTCTTCCTTCCTTCCTTCCTCCCTGCCTTCCCTCCTTCCTTCCTTCCTTCCTTCCTTCCTTCCTTCTTTCCTTCCCTCCTTCCTCCCTTCCTCCCTTCCTTCCTCCCTTCCTTCCTTCCTTCCTTCCCTCCTTCCCTCCTTCCTTCCTCCCTCCCTTCCTTCCTTCCTTCCTTCCTTCCTTCCTTCCTTTCTCTCTCCCTCCCTCCCTCCCTCCCTCCCTCGCTCCTTCCCTCTCTCTCTCTTTGTTTGTTTGTTTCTTTCTTTCTTTTCCTCTTGTGTCTCGACTAAAGCAAAATCCGAGACTGCTTGCTCTTTACCTGCAGTGTCAGCGCAATCGGCAGCAGCCTGAATAGCTTGGGGCAGGACGTGTAAGCACATGGCAGCCCCTTCTGTGCATCAGCTAATTCCATGCTCTAGCTATAGCCTTGGGAACCTGAGAAATCCCAAACAGATGTTTTTTCTAAAGGTAAGGGAGAACGTGAAAACTGATCCTCCTAAAAAAAGAGATAAAAATAAAAAGTACATCTGTGTATTTAAATCCAGCGTGAGGAAGGTAATGCTGAGGATTTCATTAGCAAATTTAAACACCTCGGTGCAGGCTCCTGATAATTTGATTTTTCAACTATTTTATGCAAATTTACCCTCTAGTTATATTTTTTTAGTTTTCTTTCCTCCTGTCCAAAATCAAGTACCATAAACTAAAGTTAATACATATGTACATATTATATATATATATATATGATCAAATATTATTAATAAGACAAGTTAACATACTGTTCAATTTTCAGTTGAGCATTCAACCAAGCTTTATGACCGCTTCCTATGTGCCAACTTGGGAAAACTGGGAGGATGCTGCTGTATCAATAGAAAGGGTACAGGGCTTCCCTGGTGGCACAGTGGTTAAGAATCCGCCTGCCAATGCAGGGGACATGGGTTTGAGTCCTGGTCTGGGAAGATCCCACATGCCGCGGAGCAACTAAGTCCGAGAGCCACAACAACTGAGCCCGCATGCCACAACTACTGAAGCTCGTGTGCCTAGAGCCCGTGTTCTGCAGCAAAGAGAAGCCACTGCAATGAGAAGCCTGCATCCCACAACGAAGAGTAGCCCCCGCTCGCCACAACTAGAGAAAGCCCACGTGCAGCAACAAAGACCCAATGCAGCCAAAAATAAAATTTAAAAATTAAAAAAAAATTAGAAAGGGTACAGGACATCTGAGTTGAGCATCTTTGGATTGAAATTGTGGCTTCGTATCTGCTATTCATGTGACCCTAGAAAGAAATCTCTTTCACAGATAAAAAGAACCTGCCGTAAATATCTGCTCCCCAGTCAAGTCTTGCGAAGGACTTTGATGTTGGGGCGTCCTCCCGGGCCCTGAGTAGGACGAACGCTTGTGTGCGCACAGGCAATGGTGGAATTCACTGAGGATGCCTTTTAAGGATCAAACGATATGGTCCCCAAATCCCTGCTTCCACAGAGAGAGAAATTTTTGTGAGGAACGAAAGACTGCTCTTCCTCAGTGTATTAGTTTGCTATGGCTGCCATCATAAAATACCACAGACTGTGTAGCTTAAATGATAGAAATTAATTTTGTCGCCGATCTGGAAGCTGGAAGTCCAAAATCATGGTGCCAGCAGGCTTGGTTTCTAGTGAAGCCTCTCTTCTTGGCTTGCAGATAGCCTTGTACTCGTGAGACCTCACATGGCCTTTTTCCCTGTGAGCATGCGGCTCCTGGTGTCTCTTTGTCTTCTTATAAGGATACTAATCATATTGAATTAAAGCCTCACCCTTATGACCTCATTCAACTTTAATTATCTCCTTAAAGACCCTATCTCCACAGTCACACTGCAGGTGAGGGCTCCTTCACAGGAATTTTTATGGGGACACAATTCAGTCTATAAAGCTGAGGACAGTCATTTATTCTTCTATAGTCTATGTGATGAACTGTAACCTGGCAATCACTATTTTTCCAAAGCGTTTCTTCACCAATCTCACTCTCTCTCTCTCTCTCTCTCTCTCTCTCTCACACACACACACACACACATACACACTCATACCCACAGTCCACAGACACACAAACGTCCCTGCATATCTCACAGGTGCACAGACCACTTTGACTTAGTACTTTGTCTCCATTTCTGAATTTGATTCTAGAGTTTCTGACAATCACAATGTGTGGCTAGTGATTCATTATTTTTCCAGGACAAAGTTTTTTCTCATTGTACAAATCTGGGTGGATGACGACCACTTCATTATCTTGTTTAATAATAATATTCTTCTTCTTTATTGAGTACCAAGGATTGTGCTTACTTTATGAATTTCCCCATCTTACAGATGAGGAGATAAGCTTTAAGAGATAGTGAGTTTCCTAAGGCCTCATAGCTGGTAAATTCCCTGCTGTCTGACTCAAAGCCAGAGCTCTTAACCTCTATACAGCAGAAATTTATCACATCAACAAGACTCAGAGAGCCCTGGAAAATCTCCTCTGTCTTTATCTTGCAACTGGATTTTGTCTGTTCAATCCTAGTCAGAGCTAGAGTTTCAGTCTATCCCTGAGTGGGTGGGGCACTAGGTTGAATCTCATGCCTACATAGCGTTAAAGTATTTTAGGCTGTTTATTTCTATCATGTTTACAGCTGCTCAGTTGTAAGCTCTCTCCTCCCTATCTGTCACCGCTCTGCCCTGCAAGTACTATGAAGATGAATAAAACACAGTTCCTGGAAGAAACTCCCAATGTAATTGGGAAGTAGATATATCCAATTATTTAAAATACGTCATGATGAACAGAGTACTTTATACAGTCAGTTCACACGGTTGTGGCAGAATAGAAAAAAATAGATAGAAATATCTGGATTGGCCATGAAATAGTTTATTCTGGAAGAGCTTTGAGGCATAAATGGATGGTAAGTAAAAGTTTGCCACGCAAGGCAGAAGGTGTTCCAGGTTGGAGCACAGCATGTCTCTATGTTATGGTATTTGTTTAACCTTGCTTGTTGTTCTGTGACATTTTAAAAAAGAACTAATACACCTTGGCCCCGTCCCTTCTACATCCCCAGCTGGTCCTGGTATTTTCTGTCCTGCAGATGTGTCCTCCAGGTGAAAAGAAAGTACCAGGCGTTTGATAACCCAACAGTCTGGCAAACTCAGGATTATGTAAATTGGACATACAGTGATAACAATCACTGAATACTTTTACTTTACTGCAAATAGATTTGAACCGATAAACATCAGAAATTAAAGCGTCAGTTGTATAATTGAATCAACAATGTGATTTTAAGTCAAATCAGAATGCCTCTTGCCACTCCCATTCCTTGGGGTGGGGGGAAGTGGAAAACAAAATATTCACCCACCCAGCATGAAAAGCCTCTCTCTCATTTATTCCCTACTCACATCCCATCAGTTTGAGATTTATCAGAACTGGGCTTATTTTACAAATGAGGAATTTTATTCCTGCATCACTTCTAGCATAGCAAATAATTCTATTTTCGAGATCACAGGCTTCATCCTCCCTGACAGCCTGGGGTACAAGTCCCTTAGCTGCTCTTAACCCAGGTCGATAGATCTCTCTCTCCATCTATTTTTCTCAGTCTTTTCTCTAGTCTTAAAGTATAAGGCATCAATCTTTTGATAACGATATCCTTCCTCTCTGTGCCCTGGTCTCTTCCCTACTCCTGCTCTCATAAAAACTTCCCACGATTATCTTCAATTTGCTGGCTTCCTGTTGAAAAAGCACAGCCACTGGGGCTGAGAAGAAAGCAGCAGGGAATTAGATAACTAGGTGACTTCTTAACTATCTTTCCTCGCTCTCGTCCTCCAGATAAACATGCCTCTCTGGCCGCTTCTGTGGCTGGTTCCTTCTGCAAGCATCTAGGATGGGCCGGCCAGGGAGCTGGACAACTTGGATCTGAGGGCGAATTGGGAAATGGGAGGAGCAGAGGGGCCGAGGGAAAGGCCTGGGCGAGGTGAACAGTGGAAAATGAGCATGCGGGGTATTTTCATGGAAATTCATAGGGAAAACTGGCAGAAGGAAAAAGATCGACTGAAAAATCCATGTATAGCTTACGGTTAATGAAATATCTGTCAAGAAATCAACTTGTGGTTTTAGTTCAGTAATAATCTAAATAGAGAATATATGGGTTAACCTTTGGACAGTCATTCTTAGGATCAAAGAAAGGCGCTGAAGAGTAACGTCAGCTGACTGCAGTGTTCCTATGAGAAGAAGGAGAAAAGCAGGGGAAGAAAGCTATAATTTCCCCCGGTGATAACAGAGGGAGTGCTTGGAGCAGTGGTTCCCTAATCTGGCTGATCAACAGAATCATCGAGAAGCTTTTAAAAAATATATTATGTGGCCTTCCGTGGACCTACTTAATCTGAATCTCTAGATGTGAGACCCAGGAATATATATATATATATATGTATGTATGTATAAAATTGTCATCTCAATCACTTGAGATACTTTTCAAGTGATTCAGACACGCAGTAATTTGGGGAAATCACGTTCTCCTGTAATATGTTCAATAAGCCAGAGACTTATTGGACTTGTGTACGAAGTCCAAAGACTTATTGGAGACTTGTGTGCGAAGCTGCAGCACGGCGGAAAGTGCATTTTTTGCATAATGGGTCCGGTGGTTAAGGAAATAACAGAGGAGCAGGCTCATTAAAGCTCAGCCTTTGGGGCCACATCTGCTGGGTGGAACGTACCCTTCACTCTATTCACGGCTGGCCTCGGGCTCTGCCTAGAGAGTAGTTACGGCTGATCAGTGTTTTACCAGAATGTTCCATTAGGCTGACCATCCTTTACAGATAAATCCTGGGACATGGATGATGCATAAGAGAAGCCGTATGGTTTATTATCATGGTGAACAGTTTGTCAAGATGCATTTTCACACTCAGGGGAAGCATACAGTATGAATTGAGAGTTAGGGCTCGGAAGTCAGACTCGAGGGTGATTCCTGGTTCCACCCCTTGCTGCCCTGTGACCTCAGGCACATTCCTTAAAGTCCACAGACCTCAGGTTCTTCAGATGCAAAATGAGGATTATAATACTCTCTACTTCATAAATTGGCGTGAGGATTCAATGAGAAAATGCATGTAAAGCGCTTAGAACAGTGCCCAAGGATAGGTTATGTGCTCAATAAGGAAATGCATATTTCCTGAAGAATTCTCTAATCCATTCCTTAATGTACAGTAGCAAATTGAAGGACCAGAGGGATTACATGGCATGAGATCACATACTTGGTGAGTGGTAGATTTGGGTTTTGCATCTGAATCTGACTGCTTTTTTGTTTGTTTGTTTGTTTTTGTGGTACGCGGGCCTCTCACTGCTGTGGCCTCTCCCGTTGCGGAGCACAGGCTCCGGACGCGCAGGCTCAGCGGCCATGGCTCGGCTCACGGGCCCAGCCGCTCCGCGGCATGTGGGATCCTCCCGGGCCGGGGCACGTACCCGCGCCCCCCGCATCGGCAGGTGGACTCTCAACCACTGCGCCACCAGGGAAGACCCAGTCTAACTGCTTTTAAGCCTGTGCTCTTCCTGCCGCTCAACAGTGAGCCTGAGCCACAGGAGATAAATTATACGAAGTTACAGGTGTTCAAAACATGGAAGTCTGAGGGCCCTGAAGAAGACAACAGTGGCACTTGATAGAACTGAAAAGGTTGGATTACAAAATAACGGCAATTACCTCTCCCTTCCTGAACAATCCAGAAATTGAAGGAGATGAAGACACGAGGGAACATTATAACTAAGATAGAAAATACTGAGACAGCTACCAGTTCTTAGTAGAATATACGCTGTGACCAGGAACTTGGAAAATTTTCAGAATATTGAGAAAGACAAATAGTGGAAGAACAGAGGAAGAATCAATCTGAAATGCCAGGGGAATAACTGGTTATACAAGAGTGGAAAAATAATCACAAGATACTACTTTGCTCTGTAGAAAATAATGTGCAGCTTGCGGGATCTTAGTTCCCAGACCAGGGATCGAACCCACGTCTCCCTGCAGTGGAAGTGCGGAGTCCTAACCTTGGGCTGCCAGAGAATTCCCATAACCATGGTTTACTGATATAGCCTAGAGAGTGATATTCCTATGTTAGGTGGATTGGAGGAGGGAGATGCAAGTAATGTAAGTGAAGTACATCCTCACGTATCATAGCAGAAAGATCAATGGATAATGCATAAAATGGAAAAAATAAGAGATATTAACCTAAGCATATTATGCAGAATAGGGAGGTAACTCCAAGAAGAAAAAACGAAAGGGTCAAAAATGCTTGCCTCTTGAGAAAGAAGTTAGAGGATTAGAAAGTCGGGGGCAAGGATTTGCTTTTCATTAAAAACCTTTGAGGGGTCTTTGTTTTCTAAATCACATCTTTGTATTTTAAAAATAATAATTAAAATATAGTTCCCATTAAAAATAGAGTTTCTGGTCTTCCAAGTGTTGACTGAAAGAAAGATGCACAACGTAAGAGTTCTAAATTTAAGTTTTTTTTTTTTTTTTTTTTGCAGTACGCAGGCCTCTCACCGTTGCGGCCCCTCCCGCTGCGGAGCACAGGCTCCAGACGCGCAGGCTCAGCGGCCATGGCTCACGGGCCCAGCCGTTCTGCGGCATGTGGGATCTTACCGGACCGGGGCACGAACCCGCATCCCCTGCATCGGCAGGCGGACTCTCAACCACTGTGCCACCAGGGAAGCCCTGAATTTAAGTTTTTTTAAGGGACCTCAGTGAGGACTATAGTCCAGGAAATAACCTCTCAGTAGCTCTGAGAGAACTGCTCCAAAGAGGTAGGGGGAGAAACCAGTACGTATATGTATATATATATGTGTGTGTGTATATAGATCTATATCCTCTATGATTTTTGGCTAGGGAATATGTACAGTCAGGCATACATTCGTGGTAAAAGATCTCTGCTAGTCACAAAAAAACAGATATCTCAAGTTAATGGTTTTAGCGCTTTTTTTAATGTATGGGAAGATGCAAGAATCTGGGTTCATTAAACTTCTTCCTAAGATATACATCTACCTATAGGGCCTGTTTTTCCAAAGCACAGAGCATTCTTTTATCTGTTATCGGATCCCCTCACCCCACTCCACTGCCAACTTGTTCCTTGGCTATAAATCGTCACTTGCCCATGCCATATTCGGAATAGAACCCATCTCTATACTGAGGTCTCTTTTCCCCTATTGTAATAGGTCCTGAATAAAAATCTCTTTTTTATTGTTTTTACTACTGTCCAGCTCTGGTTTTCTTCAACAGTGATCAAATCACTGGCATCTATGGGTGGCCATATTATTAGCGGATTGTTGCAGAAACTACTGAGTAATATCACCTTTGAGGACTATATGCTCATTTTGATTAGACAGCTCTGTCCACTCCCCCCGTCCCTGACACTCCTCTATCCTCAACCCCATTATGCCACTCCCTTCCATTCTCACATCTCTCCAGCTCACTGAAGCAGATATTTGGAAATCAGAATTCCAGATGAGCAACATAGCAGGATTCTTAAAGTAATGAAAGCCAGATTGGCTGAAGTTAAGAAAACAGGAATATGATGATGGTGATATATATATATATATATATATATATACACATACATACACACACACACACACATATGAAGAGTGAGACAGACTATGTTCTTATGGATAAGCTGTCACTTGACTGATTTTAAACATTTAAAATATCTGTTTTCAATAAAATTTTTTTTTTTTTTTTTTGTGGTACGTGGGCCTCTCACTGCTGTGGCCTTTCCCATTGTGGAGCACAGGCTCTGGGCGCGCAGGCTCAGCGGCCATGGCTCACGGGCCCAGCCGCTCCGCAGCATGTGGGATCCTCCTGGACTGGGGCACGAACCCGTGTCCCCTGCATCGGCAGGCGGACTCTCAACCACTGCGCCACCAGGGAAGCCCTCAATAAAAATTTTTGATAACCCAGTTTGGAGCAAGTCCAGTCAAACATATACAGTGTGAATAGAAGAAATTCAAGAAGCTGCTTGGGCAAATCTCCCTCTAACAACTAAACTAGATTGATTCTATACAAGTTTCACTAGGAAGATTGACTTTTGAAAGTATATTCTCTCCTACTCCTATTTCTATTAATTCATCTTTTGGTTCTACTTTTTTGGGGGTTATTTCCTCTTTTCAACTCCCAGCTTTTCAGTGATTAAACTTTCTTTTTCCTACTCTATTTATAATTTTCAAGATCTTTTCTTGATTTTTAAATGGTCTTCATTTATTTCTCTAGCAATTTGTTCTTGTTTAATGAATGCAATTATCTTCTATCTTTCTGAAATTACTAAATACAATTTTACTTAAGTTTTTCTAGTTTCTTTTTCTCTACACTTCAAATTATTTCTCTGTTTATTTTCATCACAGTCCTTTATGCTAAAGTCCTTAAAATGCCTGGTGATCCATGCATATTTTTTTAAACTTTTTTTAATTAAAAAAAAGGTTTTTTAGGCTGTGTTGCGTCTTTGTTGCTGCGCGTGGGCTTTCTCTAGTTTCGGTGAGTGGGGGCTACTCTTTGTTGTGGTGCGCGGGCTTCTCATTGCGGTGGCTTCTCTTGTTGTGGAGCATGGGCTCTAGGCATGTGAGCTTCAGTAGTTGCAGCACGCGGGCTCAGTAGTTGTGGCCCACGGGCTTAGTTGCTCTGCGGCATGTGGGATATTCCTGGACCAGGGATTGAACCTGTGTGCCCTGCATTTGCAGGCGGATTCTTAACCACTGTGCCACCAGGGAAGTCCAGTCCATGCATATATTAGATACAGTTATTAAAAAGCCAGTCCACAGGCAGAAGGCCTCACTCTAGGACAATTGATTGGGGAAATTGTTCATTTGGTTAAGGGATATTCAAGGGTCACTATTTGTAGGTCATTTCTTTTGGCCTGGTCATTTTCAACAGAAAGGAATCCCCTTATTCCTAGCGTGGGGTTAGGAAGGGGGTCTCCCGCCCATTAAGCTTACTTTCACTCTGTCTCCTCATTTAAGTGCAACTGTCAGCTATGCCTGGGGTCCCAGGTTCAGGGACATGCTGACTTAATCACTCAGGGCCAGTTGTCTGGTTGTATACATTGGGGAGGGCACAGTGGGTCGAATTGCTCCTTATCCAGACTCTCAACTGATCCTACTGCTTTCAGTTCCACTTTGAATCCTACCCCTCAATTCAGGTGTGCTGGGACCCTCCAATTTCTGCTTTTGGGTTTCCCATACCTGGTTTGCTGGTGCTTTAATTTTCATTCTCCTCCACTCTGCTAATTCAGTATCTGCTTATACCCTTATTATTATTATTTTTCTCAGAATTTTATTGCTACCTTCCATCTACTGTTGTCTCCTTTTCTTTTTCTTTTTTTTTTTTAAGGGTGGGGGAGGTCCAAACCTTTTTAAAAAAATAATCCTTCACAGTTATTTTAGTGGAATTTTCATGATAGGCCAGAAATAAACACATATTGTGCCTGCCATGTTTATTTCAGGTGCCATTATTCACTTTTATCTTTGGGCAGTAGGCTACTGGTGGTATCAAGTGAAATTATAAATTTCATCAGTGTTTTTTGAAGTTATTAATGTCATTACCAAAGAACAGGTCATACTGAATCTATTTTTTCAAGCAAGTTTCTAGATGACTCAGGGTAAAATTGGACATCTATAAATTTATTTATCAGAGTCACTAAGTATTGAAAGCTAAATCCAATTCCATGTAGCACGGGAAAGAACATTAGATTAGAAGCTCTTAGTTCTCAATTCAAGATATATCTTTGCCTTCTTGGGCAAAATACTTCTTCCCTTGGCTTTAGTATCAATAAAATGTTGGCAATTAGATTACATAGCTTCTAAGATTCCTTCTGGACTAAACATCTGTTTTCCTATTAGGTAATTTAAAACCCCTACTTGGATTCACCACTCTCTCAAATACTGTTACCCAGTGTGAAATGCATATTACTGGTGGTCAAGGAAATAATTTTTAATGGTAGAAGAATTACCATTTTTTATTCATTACTATTTTTATGTAATTATGAACATATTTTCACAGTTGTATCTGAGAAAATTGTAATTAGTTAAACAAAACTGAACTTTTCTTTGTAGATAAATTTACTTAAACTTGAAACTATGAGTTGATTGAAAGAATATCATGAAGTAAATAATGGAACATAGCATGTAGACATGATAAATGCTTTGAAGACAGCATGCAAGTGAGTGCATTTTGTGAAACATGACCCTTTCCTGACATGTCCTTTCATGACTGTCTTTGCCCACACGTGTGTGCTCCACTTAGCAAAAGTTTTGCTTGTCCAGCTCCAAGGTTGCTTGCTTACTGAATGCATTCAAGGTAAAAGAGTTTCATGTTCTGAAACAGAATAATTAGTTGTAACTGGTCTGTTCACACAGACCAGGGACTGTGTCTTATTCCTCTTTGTATCTCCAGGACATTGAAGTGCTTGCCTTATGATAAATGCTCAATCGATATTTGTTGAAAGAATGAACCAAACCAATGTATTGCTAAATATATGGGCAAATGTTTCCTGTAAATTGATTTCTTTTCAGCATGTATCACTAACTTCATGTCAATGAACTCTGTCTTGACCTTTTCAGTTCCAGAATCCAATGCCCACAAGAACCCAGAGAAGGAAGAACAGGCTTAATAGGAGAGATTAAAAATAGACAAAAGCTGTTGGAAGCTTTTGAGACTAGTCATGGATTCCCGTAATTGTGAGGAAGGAAACTTTTCAAACATCACTGAATTCTGAGATTCGAAGGCACTGGGACACTGGGATCAATGGCTCTTTAATAGAAATAGACATTATCTTCCATTAGAGCAATTTATATTTTGTGGACTTGCTATAAAATCTAAAGTCTAGAGTAGTTTGAATTTATGAAGCATTTCTACGCCCATCATTTAATTTTATTTTCACAACAATGCTTTGATGTTGATATAACAGAAGGGGAAATTGAGGTGAGAAAAGTTAGCTAAATGATTTTCCAAACGTCCCCCAGCTAGGAGCTGGCTAGACCAGGTGTCAACAAACTATGATGGGGGTCAGGGGGACGGGAGGGCAACTCTGACCCATGGTTTGTTTTACAGTTTTACTGTAACACAGACTCACCCCTATGAAAGATGAACTCTATTTACACATGAAGAAGAAACTGAGGCAAAGAAATGATTATTACTTGACAAGGTCATACAGCTAGAAAGTGGTGACGTCAGAAGGATTCAATCCAGGCAAACTGACCCCACAGCCTTTTTGCCTTTACAGCTGTGCTAGTACTGTTTTTTTGTGTCCAAAACCTGGCTCTAGCTCTGTGACCTTGGGGAATTTACTCCCTCAATCTCTTGTAACTTAATACTTGTCAAATGATTAAAACAGAGCTTGGCATGTTATAAACACTCAGTAAAATTGTTGTTTTTATTAACATTCATTCAAAGTCTTCCATTATCCTGTTTCTTTCCAATAGTAAAAATCACTCAGAACTATGGGCTAGATGTTCTATATATGTTGTCTTATTTAAATTTGGTAGAAACCAGTGACTAATTTCATTTTAGAAGAAAAGAATGGAGGTTCTGAAGGGTTAAGTGACTTGCTCTGGTATGATTCCTGGTCTCTGGTTTTTATGTCCACCTTTTCTGCACTATTCCTTCTAATCTCATCATTTCCCCTTCATGAACTCAGTGCTTGAAAAAAAACAATAAATGAATGGGTCATCTCTTGTCCCTTCTTCCAACCAAGCAACCAACCACCATCAACAAGAGGCAAGTGAATTCACTCTACTCAAATGCATCTAGTGGTCATCTGCCTTGTTTCCTTTAAGTAAGCTATCTCTGAAATCTGAAATATACTGTTCCTGCAATTCACTTTATTATCCTTTGAAGCCAGATTCAAATAGCACTGAATCCTTAAAGACTTCCCTCATCACTAAGGACAGAAATGGTTTGTTCTCTTCAGAATTCAATAGCATTTGTGTTTGTATCCATGCTCATGGAGTTTATACGATATATACTGACTTGGAGTATTATTTTCATACATGCCTTCAAGTATCCTCAGGAATTGGTTAACTTTAAACCCTTTTGTAGAGGAAGGTGAGATATACAGAAATAATAAATAAAAAAGGAAGCCTTCTAATGGAATATATGGAAGGGTTTCTTTTAGAAAATATCAGATTATTATTTTGAAGGCATTTATGAAAATACTCCCTCTGTACAGTGCCTTGTATCATTAAATGGTAGGCACTCAATAAATATTTACTCTCTAGATCTCAAGTTCTTTTTATAATGCTAATTTCATATTTCCATTAGCTCAGTACAATGAATTTAAAAGCACAAAGATAAATAACGTAGACAAAATAGATAATTTATTCTAACACCTTATCTCTATGTTCCTCATTTGAAAGTGTCTACTTCTAATTCATTTTACATCCTGTGTTAGTAGCTTCAATATATTTTAAGTTATTGTGAAAAATAAAAATGACTTTTGGAAGACTTCAGCCCACCTTTGCAATACCCATAAAATGAGTGATCTATCATTCAGAATGAGTCCTTTTAAAAAACCACAGTGCGGTATTCTATTTATTTGCGTTCACATCCTATCAGCAATCGTTATACATCTCAACTTAGTTTTGCAACCTCTGCTTTATTTTTAATTTGATTTGCTTAATATCATTCTTAATTGGAACTGGAGAGTGTCATAACAGTAAAATAGGACCTACTTAAGGTAATATTACAGAAGTAAGAGGGGCAGTTTGGCGGATAGGTTGAATTAGTAAAAAGCTGCATTACAGGAAATTTTTTTAAACAAAGAAAGCATTTTTTTTCAAGCACATTGGCAACTAACTGCTAACAGAGTATTTTTCAAGTAGAGGCTTCAATGACATTGTTTAATTAAATTTTTGTATTTGAATGATAATAATTTAATCTAAAAGTTATTTAAAAATTTAAGGTTATTCTTGGTAAACTTAAATTTGTCTAAAACATAAACTTGCCATATAGATTATTTCTCTTTGATAGATAAATGTGATCCGACTCATGGTAAATTACCATAGATTCTGAGTTTGTAGTTGGTTTATTAACGTATAGTCTGTTTCAAATGAATTTCATCAACACAGTAAGTCACATCATCTAATCTAATTAGTTGTATTATGGTTATAGAGGCTTAATCTTAAGACAGAATTTGATAACTCTTGTAAGAAGCACAGAATTGTTCCCTACCTTCTCCGCACCCCCCTCATTCATCCTAGAGATTTCATAGTTATCTTAAAAGTAGAAAGATTTAAATGAGCAGATAATCTGCATGTCAGTTTCACTCACTCCTTCCTGTAGGAAATTTAGTTGGTCTCAGGCCTCACTGTGCCTAAGAACACAACATAGGAATGTATTTTTAAAAATGAATACGATACTTTATGAGCAATATAAGTGACTTTCAAGGCAGTTTTAACTAAATGTAATTCTCACCTTATGTACTGTCTTTCGAACTTAACCTTCCTTATGTTCCCTCATCATTAGCCTTGCCCAATGCCTTTCATGATTGGGTTTCAACCTACCTTTCAGTCCCATGGAAAGTTATCCTCCCTCTTACTGATGGAGTCTCAGATCTCCCTATGTGAACATGCCACACTTCAGAATTCTTTCATGCTTTTACACACAAGAATTGAAATGTCCTTGTCTGATTAATGAGCTTGTATTTTGAGACTCAGCTTAAACCTTACCTCCTCTGGGAATTCTTCTTGGGCCTGCCTGTTACCAATTATTTGTATATACTTAGAGAATAGTGTTTATCAAGTTGTATATTGATTATATGCTTTTTCTATCTCCTACAATACATTATCGATTGGTAGCAACTTGCATATAATAAGCACATGTTTATTGATAAATTATAGAAATTAGGAAATTATATGCTTACAGTAATAACTGACTCTTTTGGTACCATACACAATCCTTTATATTTTACTTGTTTCAAGTGATCCCCAGAAGAATTGGGGAAAAAAAGTTTACATGTCCAAATAAATCTCTGATTGTTAAAGTATACAATTTTAAAAGGCTGTGAAATGTCTGAAAAAGCTAAATGGAAAATGATTAACATATCTTGGGTAGTTCATACTTAAACATCAAACCTCAATACATAAAGGACGGCTGCAGAATTTCATGATGTGGAAGCAATAAGTGTTCCTCCCTGATACCTAGGATAATCAGATGTCCCAGGTTGCTCAGGACAGTATCTGTTTACACCTGATAGCACTTCCTTTCTATTCAAAAGTGTCCGTGTTTGGGTGATAAATTATGTGGTCACTCTACATATAATCTATCACAACGGCTTTAAGACTATAGTGGGGAAAACAAAAATCCTATAGAGAAAAATCACGGTAAGAAAACTAACAAACCCTTCGGAAGCAATCCCTGCAGATATCCATTACATTACAGACCTTAATATACTTTAACACAAAAGGAATCCACAAGTGATTAGGTCATAAATTCAATCTAAAATGTCAATTTTAGGGGATTTAGAAATTCCTTGACATTATCTTATTTTTATGAATTGGACCTACTTCTGCTAAGAGATGAGGTTAGTGTGTTTCTTAGGGATTAAAATTCTACCCTGATCTTCATCTTCCTAGTTTCTGGCATTTATGCTACATTTGTATAGCACTTTACAGTATACAGAGCATGTTGTATACATTTTACATTTATATTAATATAAACTTTACATTTAAGTGCTGTTTTTTTTAATATTTATTGTGTTAGAAAAGAAGTATTTGTTTTGCAGACATATTCAATTTTTCTCTAGCTTCTAAAGTGAATAAAGTGGGGCTTCCCTGGTGGCGCAGCGGTTGAGAGTCCGCCTGCCGATGCAGGGGACACGGGTTTGTGCCCCGGTCCGGGAAGATCCCACAGGCCGCGGAGCGGCTGGGCCCGTGAGCCACGGCCGCTGAGCCTGCGCATCCGGAGCCTGTGCTCCGCGGCGGGAGGGGCCGCAGCAGTGAGAGGCCCGCGTACCGGTAAAAAAAAAAAAAAGTGAATAAAGTGGACATTTGCCATGACATTCATAGTCAAAAGGTTAACATGGCTAAATCTGTTAACATGGTGATTGTTTTTAGCTATTAGCTAGTTTGGGCTAAATGCAGAGTAAAATTTTAGAACTGTTCTAACACTATGTTGTCTTTCTCAACGGATAATAGTGTATCCCTCATTACTAAGTATTGCAATATCTATTTCTAACTTCTTTTGCTTCTATTCCCATCAGAGTGTGTTATAATAGACAGTATTTGCATAACTGAAGAAAAATTTCTATCTGTATATAAGGCAGTGAATTCTAGGCTGAAGAAAAGTACAAACAATAATAATGCCGAGTGAAGTAAGTGAAGTAAGCCAGACAGAGAAAGACAAATATCATATGATATTGCTTATATGTGGAATCTAAAAAAATATATGATACAAATCAACTTATTTACAAAACAGAAATAGACTCACAGACATACAACAAAAATGTATGGTTACCAAAGGTTAAAGGGGGGAGGGAGGGATAAATTAGGAGTTTGGGGTTAGCCAATACACACTATAAATATAAAACAGATAACCAACGAGGACCTACTATATAGCACAGGGAACTATACTCAATATCTTGTAATAAGCTATAATGGAAGAGAATGTAAAAAAAGAATATGTATATCTGAATAACTTTGCTGTACACCTGAAACTAACACAACAATGTAAATCAACTATATTTCAATAAAAATTAAAATAAAAACAAAAAAAACAATGCTGAAATTACCTTAGATGAAAAGTCAGTGATATTAAGATGGTTTATCACAGTATAACCTTACCCAAGGGACCACAAAGAAGGAAAGTGCTGGACAAAGTAAACCAAAAAAATCCAATTGTTTTTCATTTTAGCATTTAATTTGAATTTGTATTTTAAATGTGGCATAATATTATCGTTATCATTTTGAACATATTTAAATGGTTTTATTATAAAATTATCATTTCCCTTAATTATGGGATTGTATGGTTTTTAAAAGTTGGCTCAATTTAAAAGTATGATTTTACTATATCAGGGACAATTATTTTTAAACCCTAGGGGACTTTCCGCCTGGTTTATCTATTTTGAAATTATGATAATATTGTACACGTTCAGAAAAATGGCCGTGACTGGATCACCGTCAGCTTATTGTTAACAATAGAAAGCTTTCAAAACAGAGAGCAAAGCTTTTCACTTTAATTTTTTTTAAAAAAGGTTTAAAATGATGACAACACATTCATTTATAGCAGCCTTAAGTAGTAAATTATTAATTTTAGATGCTTTCATTAAAGTACATTTTGGTAGGGAAGGGACTGAAGCAAAAATGCTAGAGTCCAGAGGGAAGATCCAGCCATTGAAACAAAGGAGACAGAAAATGTCATCAAAGATGACACTTGTTATTGCAAAATTTGCCACAGTTGCCTTTGGCCGCTTGAATACAGGATGGTGCTGAATCACAGATATTGAGAGGAGAGGTGTGAGTTCTGGTGGGGTCTGATTCTTACATTCTGGGGTGAGCAACAGGGGTGACGGCCAGGGATGAGAGCGAGTTTCTCATGCTCTGCACAGCCCCCTTAGTGATCTTGCTCTGCTTACCTCCCCAGACTCTTCTCTTGTTACCTCTGGCTTCTGAAATGTTGGAAGTTTCCTGAACACATTATGCTTTTTCTCTTCTCTGTAATTTTTCCCACTTTCTCTCTGGAATGCCTCCTCTTTCCAATCATACTACCTATTAAATATTTTTTCCCCTTTTCTATTGATATTGGTGCTTTGTCTCCTGTGCCAGTATGAATTCACTGCTCCCTAGGTGGGTGGCATGGCTATGATCTCAGATCATCCTTTAACTGCTGTCCTTGGGAGGTTTGTCCTCTCTCTCTTTGTTTTCTCCTTCATTTTGCTGGAGTACATCTTCAAGCATCTTTCAAAGAATGGCTGTGTGAGAAGTATTTTAAGTTCCTTGTATATCTAAATTTATCTATATTCTGCCAGCATACTGATTGATACTTTAGCCAAAATACACTCTATTCTTGTTTGATAATATTTTTTCCCTTAGAATTTTAAAGATGTTTCCCATATTGCATTGTATAAAATCAGTTTTGTGTATTTGTAACAGGTTTGCATTACTTTAGAATACTTGAAATAAAAAGGATATATTTCTTCATTTTTCCTTCAATGGCTATATTTTTCACATGGAGAATGTTTGTTTCATTTTAAAGCAGTAGTCCTCACTCAGGTTTTACAATCCCTAAGTCACAGATTTGGTTATTCCCATGGACCATGGAACTCCAAATCCCTGCTATAGCTGTTCTTTTTGTTTATGTCACCTGGAGGTTATTTATTTTGTTTGTTTTTGAGATTGGCTCTAACAAACCACTTTAAATATTTTCACTTGCACTTATTCGTATTTGGAGTTGGGGTGGAAGGAAGTGTTGTCCATGAATTGGCTTCTTTTGTCGTTTTGATTAGAATCTTCTTCATTTTTCTAAATCAAATAGACATAATAATTAGAACTCTTCTCCCCAAGTTTGGGGACAAATTGCAGCAGACTCTCTCAGTGTCCTGCACGTATCCCTGGGCTCACCCCCAAATACAGCCACAGATAGTTTCAGCTTTCTGTACCTCTTTATCTGAGAGCATTCTCTGGCTACATGCAACCTGGATGCCCAGTGGAAGTTAATGCTCAGGAATGACCCTCAATTAAAGAGGGAGAACAGTTGACGGATAAACATCGAGATTCCTTGCCCTGTGTTGCAATCTGCACAGTCGCTTAGAGGGTTCTGGCAAGATGGGGCCCTGTTGCCCACAGCAGTAACGTGCTCTTTGCCATACTTTTCATTGCTTCTCCAACTTTACTGTCTCACTTTCCACTTCTTCACTTTGCTTCCTGGAATCACTACCAAAATAAACCACCTTTTACCGATATCCTAATTTTGGATGTATGTAAAGACATAGGTCCAACAATATTAGTTTTGGGGACATGCAATCTCTTCTCAGCTTCTAGAGAAGCTGCAGGAATTTAGAGATATCCTCAAACAAGGTTTCTTAGTCCATGTTCACAGCTCTGCTGGACCTTCAGATGCCACTGTTTGCTGTTGGTCCTCCACTGTATGGGGCTTCATCTGAAACGAGCCTTTCTTGTTCTGTTTCCCGCTTAGGTAGTGTTACCGAGTCCCAGATTGTCCTGCTAGCAGCACAACAGGCCAATCCACCGGGAGACGAGGTGTTGAGGCAAGGAAGAGCGACTTTATTCGGAAAGCCGGTGGGCCGAAAAGATGGCTGACTAGTGTCCCGCAAAACCATCTTATCGGGGTGTGGATGCCAGTTTCTTTTATAGAACAGAGAGAGGGAGGAGGTGAGGAAGTAAAGTAAAAAGGCCATAAGTCTTGCAAAATATCTCCTGGCTTGGCCAGCATAGGGGAGGGGATGTGTTAATTTCTTCTTTTCTGCAGCCATTCACAGGTGGGCAGGGTCAGACTGTCTCCCTGTGAGCTGAACAAAGGCACTTTAGTTTAACATTCAGGCAGAGGGGCAGGGTTCCCTGAGGTAGGTCATTATGTATGGTTATAATCACAAAAGCAATGAAAAGCAAAGGTTAAAGTAAAAGCAGCAGATCTAACATGGAGTCAGATTTTGCTGTTCCCTACGACAGCAGTATAGCTTTATCATTGGCATAAGAGGCTCAATCAGCAGCCTTACTTCTTCCATGTTAAGCTCATCTGCAGGAGACCCTGCTTGGACTCCCAAGGCTCCAGCACTCAGTGCTCATCTCTGACCTCCCAGCATGAGGTTCACTCCTTGTACAGGGATCTGATGAGGCTGCTTGAGTCCGGTATCCATCTCTGTACAAGAGTCTGGAGAACGTTTTGGCCAGTCCTATTCACCCCTGTGGTAACTGGGGTTTATAATTCTTAGCATCATCAGATAGGGGAGAGGCAGTTAGAGAAAGGAAAAGAGAGGTTTTATACCAGAATAAAGAAGAAATGGAGAACAGGAAGAAACAATGGATGCCTGTTAGATTTCAGCTCTTGGATTCCTGCAATATTGTAATTTATAAGAAATATATATTTGGTCACTCAGATGTGACCAAAAGATATGTCTCAGATATATTTAGTCTTTTTCCACTCTTCCTGGCTCACAGGTCCCCAAATCCTTGGAATTTCCTGAGTGATAAGAGTGATCAGAGCACCTTTTGTTATACTATTTGGTCTCTTGCCCTCAGTTCCTGAAATCACTTCAGAGCCATAAAAGTGAAATGGGCATCTTGTTAGTCATAACAAGACCCTTTCTACCACAACTTTTATGTTAATGATGTGACTTTTGGATCCTACTCCATGGTGGGGGCTGGTTGCCAGGAGAACCAAGCATGAATAGAGGGTTGGAACTTTCAGTCCTACCCCTTGACTTCTGAGGAGGGGTGAGGGGTTGAGGTTGAATTGATCCCCAGTGGTCAATGATTTAATCGATCATGCCTATATAATGGAGTCTCCATGAAAACCCAAAGGACAGGGTTCAGAGAGCTTCCGGGTTGGTGAACGTGGGGATTTGCCAGAAGAGCTGTGCACCTAGAGAGGGCAGGGAAGCTCTGCACCCTTTCCCTAAACCTTGCCCTGTGCATCTCTTCCATCTGAATGTTCCTGAGTTATGTCCTTTTATAGTAAACCTGTAATCTATTAAGTAAAAATGTTTCTCTGAGTTCTGTGAGCCACTCTAGAAAATTAATCTAACCTGAGGAGGGGGTCATTGGAACCTCCAATCTATAGCCGGTCAGTCTGAAGCATGGATGACAGACAACCTGGACCTATGACTGGCATCTGAAGTCGGGGAGGGGGACAGTCTTGTGAGACTGAGACCTTAAGCTGTGGAATCTGATGCTCTCTCTGGGTAGATAGTGTCAGAAGTGAGTTGAATTGTAGGACACCCAACTGGTGTCTGAGAATTACTTAATGGTGTGGGAACTACTCCCCCACATGCATGCACACACTGGAATTGGGTGCAGAATCCTTTCATTCCCAATGTGGGACTCGAGGGACATTGTTCCAGCTAATGATTAAGAACTCTCCAGACAATAGGGGCTTCTTAAACAATGGGTGAATTTCCAGGATGTCCGGCCCCCTTCCGAGAAGGAGGGAGATAACAAAATGTAAAAGAGGTGTCTGTCAAAGACCAATCAGGCAGCTGGGGACAAGTTCCCTCTCTGGTCCGAGCCTAAGCCGGGACCAATCAGCAGGAGAACACAACCAAATCTATAATTTACATACGGGGAAGTGGGAACCTATAAAACTGACATATTCGCGCCCAAAGGGTTCCTTCTTCGACCTCCTGCGTGAGGACCAAGGAACCCCGGTGCACCGGCCTTCAATAAACCTCTTGCGTTTTGCATCGACTTCCGACTCTTGTTGTTTCCTGGGCGAGTCGAAACTCCTAGGAGACCGCGCAGGTCTAACACCAACATACATAATACATACACTTATATTCACAATTTCAAACATGCTCCATAAGCATGTATATATACTCCATATAAGGCAACTATCATATATATACTCAGAAATGCATTCACCCTCTCCTAAAAGTCTCGTCTTGTTCCAAGTCCTGGAGTTCTGGGTGATACATTCTTCTTGGGTACCTGCAGATATATTTCCTAATCGTGTAGCAACTTAGGCCTAAATTATACACTTAGCCACCCTAACACAACCTGGAAACAGGATAGAGGGAAAAAAGAATGACTGCCAAATATATATATATATACCTTTTGGAAATAAGAGAAGGGAAAACAGCATACATGGTCACTGTGCCCTGCATTTGTGGTCTCTGTTCCTTGGTTAGGCACCCTCACCTCTCCAAGCTCTGCTCCATGGGAGAGTCTCCGATGGCATCCTCTTGTGTGGCTCATCTGAGAGCAGCTTTGGGGAGCATTTCCCTGTTGGGTACCTGACAATATTTCTAAGGGATCCTAAGTGTTTGCCTAAATATTTGTTGAGTGAGTGCCTAAATAAAGAAATATAAATGCATGGTAGAACCTGTGAGATTTATCTGCCTGAATTACTGGGCTTGTTAAGTTATCACTCCCACTTCTGACTCACAGAAGTACCCCCAGGGAGAACTACAACATTGCATTTTAAGGTTTTTTTGATATAATAGATACTTTAAAAACCAAACTGAGCTCAAAGAACTATACTAGTTCTATGGATTGTCAAATATTCTTCTGTTTTTTTCAGTATACTGAGTGATTTCACAGTATGCTCACCAAGATGCTGGGGCTTGCCAGTTAAAGCCCACATTGAAATGTTATGAAAAAGAACAGTTTATTGTTATCATAGATACTGTACATAACACAGCAATTTGCTTCTTGAAAGCTAATTACAAAAGTTGTTTGAAAAAAGCAAACCCTTATTCAGCAGCTCAGGGATGAGAACAGCTGTATAAATACCGCCCCAGCAATGGCAAGAGAGTAGGAAAAAAACAGGTTACTTAAAACTTCAAACAAAGAGTAAAAAAAAAAAAAAAGAAAATGAATTCCCTTAGCTCTTTATAGTGACTATAATGAACATTCAAGGACATAATGTTCCAGGTTTTTGGCATAATTTTGAAAGACACTTTTGACATGACAATGGATTGTATTAGAATTATAAAGTTCTGAGTATCTATTTTATCAATTGCATCTAAACTTCCTGAATCTCTTCCATTCTCACCGTACACTCATGTAGCATGTTGAATCATGTTAATTTTCTCTAGATAAAGGATGCAAAAGATATACCAACACAACAGATGGCATTTGAAGGCCAACAATCTCACTTAATGGAATAAATTGGCACCTATAATATCATCTTAGTAAACCTGTTCTTTTTTGTATGCATCAGGAAGTAATTTGTTTTGAAGTCAAATTACTTTACTCCAGGGACCTGATTGTGCATACCCTAGAAAAGCCAGTTTCTTAACTGAGTGATCAGCTCTATTCCCAGAATATAATTTAGTCACCTTACCTTACCATGAGATAAGGCCCAGAGGCATTGCCCCGAAAAGGAAAAGTAAGAATTTCACAAGTTAGTGGAGACCTGACGATCCAGAACATGTGCCTTTAAGGATTAAGTATAGCAACAGCACGACCATTTCATCAGGGCAATCTCTTTAATCCACCAGATTACTAGTCAGAGACTTCAAACATAGAGTAAGAATCACTGGATTTATAGCCTCTTTTGACCAACAATAAAGCCAGTTCCTACACTTAACAATAAGTGCTCCTATTGTTCAAGAAAATTTATTTTTTCCAAAAGAGAAAGTTATTTAGGCAACAGAAAAATAAGGTTACTTGTTGAGTTAAAAGAGCCCAGTGGAGTTATAAATATATATGCACACTGCATAGATAATCTCAACCGAGCTTCACTTGAAACTTCTCAACAGTCTCTCTACACTCATAATAAATCCTGGCCAAGCCTAATTAAATTGGAGTTCGGGATCACTAGTATTTTATCTTTTACAGAACTTTTAACAGCCTCTTCATTATTCACTAGAGTGGGTGGAACACACATATAAATAGCAGAGAATAATGCAATATTTATTATCATCTTTCTGGTAGACTATTTCACAGAGTTAGCAGCTTTTGAAATCTCAAAATTAGAGTTGTTTTCAGTATTTAGAACCATACTGAGCAAACAGGATATCATGAGTATTTATTGATGAATTAATTAAACAAATATTTTGAAGCATTTGAGCATACATTTTATTTTTTATTTTTTATTTTTTTTGCGGTACGCGGGCCTCTCACTGCTGTGGCCTCTCCCGTTGCGGAGCACAGGCTCCGGACGCGCAGGCTCAGTGGCCATGGCTCACGGGCCCAGCCGCTTTGCGGCATGTGGGATCTTCCCGGACTGGGGCACGAACCCGTGTCCCCTGCATCGGCAGGCGGACTCTCAACCACTGCGCCACCAGGGAAGCCCATACATTTTATTTTTTATTATTTTTTAAAATAAATTTATTTATTTATTTATTGGCTGTGTTGGGTCTTCGTTGCTGTGCGTGGGCTTCCTCTAGTTGCAGCGAGCGGGGGCTACTCTTCGTTGCGGTGTGCGGGCTTCTCATTGCGGTGGCTTCTCTTGTTGCGGAGCATGGGCTCTAGGCGTGCGGGCTTCAGTAGTTGTGGTATGTGGGCTTTAGTAGTTGTGGCTCGCCAGCTCCAGAGCACAGGCTCAGTAGTTGTGGTGCATGGGCTTAGTTATCCCATAGCATGTGGAATTTTTCCAGACCAGGGCTCGAATCCATGTCCCTTGCATTGGCAGGTGGATTCTTAACCACTGCGCCACCAGGGAAGTCCCATGAGCATATATTTTAAATAAAAGATGGTATTTGGTCTACAGTCTTTTAAAAAGATCTGTGGGGCTATATATAGACTTATCACAGCACAGGAATTAAGTATATACTTTTTTAAAGAAGGCAAGGCTTAAATGTATCAAATGATTCAAAAGACATTACAAATCTTTAATTTACTAATTCAACGTGAAGCATATATATAACATGTCTTATACGTCTGATTCTTTTTAACTTCTCTATAATATTTGGTAACACTATTTCACATAGGTATCATCACATTTGCTTAGAAGAATTTATGGAAATGACTCTCCCTACATTATATTCCCAAGGAGTGGTAGCTTTTTTCTTCCCATCTCCATGCGGCAGGAATGTAATAGGTAGGCTATAAAAATTATTGAATATATGATTGAATAGTGAATAAAAATATTAATGAATAAATTTCTTGTTTTTTGAAATGTTTTCCTTTTTTTGTTTTCTCTGGCAATGTATTTTCAGTCAATTAATAAATACAGGATTTATTAGATGTCCTTTTAAAAAATTAATTAATTCATTTTATTTTATTTTTGGCTGGGTTGGGTCTTCATTGCTGCCCATGGCCTTTCTCTAGTTGCAGTGAACAGGGGCTACTCTACTTTGCAGTGTGTGGGCTTCTCACTGCAGTGGCTTCTCTTGTCGTGGAGCACGGACTCTAGGCACGCGGGCTTCAGTAGTTGTGACACACAGGCTTAGTTGCTCTGTGGCATGTGGGATCTTCCAGGGCCAGGGCTCGAACCTGTGTCCCCTGCATTGGCAGGCGGATTCTTAACCACTGTGCCACCAAGGAAGCCCTTAAATGTCTTCTATGTGCCACATATTGGTTGGTACCACGAGTAGGCCAGAGAATAAGAAAGAAATGGTCTTTTAAGGAGCTTCATCTTTGAGGGAAATGCAAGTATTAAAAACTAAAAACTGGTATAATAAGTGCCATAAAGGTGGAAACATAGAGTGCAATGAAAGTTTATTACAGGAAATCATACACCTACTCTGGGCGTCTGAAGAAGGCTTCCCATGAGATCTTAACTGAGACTTGAAGAATGAGGAACAGTTAGTCAAGTAAAATATGGGAAGGAGACAGGAGCAAGGGAAGAAATTTGGTAGAGGGAGGAGAGAATTTGTTTTTGTTTTTGTTTTAGCGGTACGCGGGCCTCTCACTGTTATGGCCTCTCCCGTTGTGGAGCACACGCTCCAGACGCGCAGGCTCAGCGGCCATGGCTCACGGGCCCAGCCACTCCGCGGCATGTGGGATCTTCCCGGACGGGGGCACGAACCCATGTCCCCTGCATCGGCAGGTGGACTCTCAACCACTGCGCCACCAGGGAAGCCCGGGAGGAGAGAATTTGAAGGACTCAACTTCATCTATTTTTTTTCTTTTTTTTTTTTTGCGGTATGCGGGCCTCTCACTGTTGTGGCCTCTCCTGTTGCGGAGCACAGGCTCCGGACGTGCAGGCTCAGCGGCCATGGCTCACGGACGTAGTCGCTCCATGGCATGTGGGATCTTCCCAGACCGGGGCACGAACCCGTGTCCCCTGCAACGGCAGGCGGACTCTCAACCACTGCGCCACCAGGGAAGCCCCTCATCTATTTTTTTCAATGATTCTTTCTCATTCTGTTTAGCCTCCTGATCATGGATATTTCCAAAAAGTTTTGTCCCTTGGGAAGAGTCCATACTCAACAGTTGAATCCCTACTTCAGTTATTACTAGCAGACTGATGCTATCAAATACACAATCTCAGTTTTGATGCACTGTGCTTAGATATGGGAAATACAAAAGGTACATAAACATACAGTGTAGAATTTAAAATAACTTTGCTAGGGGAGAAAACCTCAGACAGAGGGTAAATATCTTAGAGAGATAAATTGATTGATATATAGACTAGGAAAGAAAGAGAGTTGGGGGAGAGACTGAAAAGGGCTGTAAATGACAGATAAAGGTAATGTTTAACCTGCTGGGGGCAATATCATAAATCATGGGCACAATAATTTCTGCAGTGCTAGCACAGTGTGTTATTCTTAGTAGTCATTTAATATATTCCTGGACACTCATTCCATATTTACATAGAAAGAAACATATTACCTTGAGTCTGGTGACACGATTCCATTCTTGATATAGCTGGGCTTGACACTAAAGGCTTTGGGCCTTGGAATCCTCCAATGTAGAAGGTGGCACTCAAATATTGCCATGGAATAATTTCCAAGTATCCTTCCAGGAGCAAAATTCAGTTGTTCTATGTGAACATAATGTTTTAAAGTCAAATTACAGAATGGGTTTTAAGGAATGTTAAAATTTATTTTCATATATTTTATTTTTCTCATTAGGACTATGATGAATTGAATTTCTTCCTCCGTTTCTGCTACAGAAATGATGTGTGGATCTTTGTATCAGTTGAGGCTTTTGATTGGAAGCCACAAACCCAACTTAACTCAGCGTAAGCAAAAAACGCAAAAAAAACCCCAACTCAAAACACCAAAAACAAACAAATACACTCAAAGAACCCCCAAAATGTTATCTTTCGGAAACAAAAAAAAGAGTAGAAGCCAAATTCCCAAACAGGCAGGAGCAATTTTCCCAAAGGATCTCAGGAACTTTGAGAACAGAGACCTGAAGGCAAGCAGAATTCTATCATCTCTGCTTCTTTCTGCCTGTTGGCTTCATTCTCACTTTGCAGACAACCTTTCTCCAGTTGGTGAGACACATGGAAATCAATAGCTCCCAAGAGTCAACTTTCAAGTCTTCAGTTCCAAATGGAGACTTATTTTGACTCTCTGGATGTCAAAATCCAAAATCCCAGAGAAAAGACTCATTGGCCAAGCTTGAGTCAAGTGTACAATTAACTGTGATCAAGGATGTCTCACATAGAATAAGAACAAGTCAGCTCCTTCGTTACCAGTATAGTTGGGTGGGGTTAATGAACCGACAATACAAGAGGAGTATGCTAGGAAGCAATATCATAGTGGTCCACTGTGATTTCTGAACCTTACTTATTCCAGAATCAATTAAGACATGTCTGTAAAAACATATTTTAAAGACAATGCAATTTTATTAAAGGCTATCATCAAACTGTGAGTTCCTGAAAGCCTGGAGAGAATGCCTAACATAGTGCTTTGCACAGAGTAGATGCTCAATAAATGCCTCGAATTAAGTTGCTTTAAGTAGCCATCTGAATAAGATGCTGTGTAAAACTGATTAGGCAGACATGATTCTGAACTCTCGGACCTTATTACTATAAAAGGGACAAGATTAGTAAAAAAAAAAAAAAAAAAAGAAAGTGAATAAAACCAAGAGAAAAAAATTGCATAGTGGAAAAAATCTTAGATTCATAGAAAGAGGACTTGTTTTAATATGTGTACCATAGACTTTCTCTTTGGTTATTCTTTGGCAAATGTCTCAACTGTTTTCAGCCTCACATTTATCATTTTTGAAATTAAAAAAATTATCTATGTCTCTAGGTTTGTGAAAACTCAAGGGAGAGCTCTTTGTAAGTGGGAAGCAGCTACACAGATCTGCAGGATATTCGTATTAGTGTGGCATAGGGAATGAATGGCAACACCTCGACACAATCCTTCTCATCAGAAGGTTCCTCTTTAAGAGCTATTTTCAGAAGCTTAGAAAATAGCCATTAAAACTAATGTTTGTGTTCTTTTTAAATAATTCAAATAGGCTACTAGTTCAGAGCAGTTAAAAACAAATCTCAAACAAAAGGAAACTAAATAGTTCTTTTCCAGAATAAATAGGACCATTCAGCTCAAAGGATATGGCAACCCCATACTAATTGAGAAAGTATTTTCTTTCTTTTTATGGGATCAAACTATTGTCTTAGTCTGCTTGAACTATCACAACAAAATACCGCAGACCACGTGGCTTAAATAATAGAAATTTAATTTCTTAAAGTGCTGGATGCTGGGAAGTCCAAGATCAAGGTATAGGTTGATTTGTTTCTGGTGAGAGCTCCCTTCCTGGCTGGCAGATGGCCACCTTTTTGCTGTATCCTCACACGGCTCGGACAGTGAACTCTGTGGTGTCTTTTCCTACAAGGACATTAATCCCTTGAGATTAGGGCTCCATTCTTAAGACTTTGTATAACCTTAACCTTTGTGTAAGTTCCTTACTTCAAATACAGTCATACTGGAGGTTAGCCTTCAACATATTAATTTTGGGGGGACATAATTCAGTTTACAGCGATGGGGGTCACTGTCCACCTGGCTGAAGCCTTCTCAGGAGCCCTCAAACCTGTTGATCTACACTTGGGCATGGTATTGGGTGAAGGGAAGAATGATTTGTAAGAAGAGATTTCTTTCTATAGGAAGAGGTAGTGGTTTCCCCAAGGGAAAAGCACTGGAAATTCAAGCATAAAGATTTAAGGGGCCACTTGGTAAATGAGACATAATCCTGAGGATGGCGGGAGGTGGGCATTTTGAACCAGAAGATTAGGGTTTACATTTTTATTTACTTTTACTTTAGAGTTACAAGGAGAAGTCCAGTTTAGCTAGAACTGTAACCTTTTTCTTCCTACTGTAATTCTCTTTTGAGAGTGTCTTAACTTTTTAGTAGAGCAATTCATATATATACTTAAAGTTGATATTCCATCACTACACAGTGTTATGGCCATACTAATCATTAAAATATTTAAACTCTTCCTTACTTATCATGCTGCCTTGAGACCCCCTAAATGTTCCTTTGCCTACCTATTCCATCACTACACAGTGTTATGGCCATACTAATCATTAAAATATTTAAACTCTTCCTTACTTATCATGCTGCCTTGAGACTCCCTAAATGTTCCTTTGCCTACCATCCCAGCCATTCTAGACTCATCCCTAGGACCCCTGGCTTCCTCAGTATCCAACAAGTAAGTGGTTAACTGCTGACATATCATGGGAGCCTCCAGGACGCTAGGGTAACAATAAAGTCCCTCATGTCTTTCTTATAGATTCATGGTCCTGCAGTGCCAGTCATTAAATATTTTGAATATCACTCTATCTTGCACATATAAATACCAATGTACTAATCTTGGGGATTCTGAAGGAACAGAAAGGCAAGAGGGAAGAAAGCTTATTTCACCCTCATCTCTTTTCAAGGTCCACTGGTGACAGACACCACCTTAACAAGTAGGCTGCTACTGAGAGGTCATGGCCACATCTCCTTCAGAGGATCTGTTACAATAAAAGTGGGAGCTAAAAGAAAGATGGAGAAAGCTAAAAAACACTTGAGAGAGGACAGATGCAAGAAAGGTAACTTTCTGTTTACCCCTTAAATTAGAGGGTACAGTGAAGTACACTCCTGGGTTATATTAGACAACGCTGGATGGAGACACAGAGTTTGCTCTTATGTTTCAACAATGCATTGAACGGTGGAATAAATGCATTTATGGTTCTGCTTCCCCAAGGCTCTATTTTCCAGTGCTCAAATTTTTAGCATAGCAGACCAAGGTTCGGGTTCAGGTAGCCTCCAGCCAAGGGAAATACTATGGAGAAGCTAACTCAAGAGTTCTCAGGTGAAATTAGAGGGATTAGAACCACTTTCTTAAACATATATTAATCTAAGTAGTTAATTAAGACCTGATGGATATAAATAATCTGCCCAGAACACTGTGGTGACCACAAGCTACTGTACTGCTTTGAATCACTAAAAATTACTCACTGCTTTAATTACATTTTTTTACTATTTTCTCCTTATCTGGATGAAGTGTATGTATCTAAAAATCAAATAATAGTATATCTGGAAGGGAACTAGAGCTCACTCATTCAAACTCCCTTATTTTAGAGATGGAGAAACCAAGGTCAAAGCGCTTCAAGAGCCACATTTTCCAAACCTAGATCCAGTGCTGTTTCTACAAGTGCACCTTTGTCAAGAGCACCATATTGTTATTTCTGTGATTGTTTGGGTTAAAAAGTAACAGACAAATAGACAGCTAGTGGGAAGCAGCTGCATAGCACAGGGAGATCAGCTCAGTGCTTTGTGACCACCTAGAGGGGTGGGATAGGGAGGGTGGGAGGGAGACGCAAGAGGGAGGGGATATGGGGATATATATGTATACGTATAGCTGATTCACTTTGTTATATAGCAGAAACTAACACACCATTGTAAAGGAATTATACTCCAATAAAGATGTTAAAAAAAAAGTAATAGACTTATAGATGGCCAAAAAGCACGTGAAAAGATGCTGAACATCACTAATTATTACAGAAATGCAAATCAAAACTACAATGAGGTATCACTTCACACTGGTCAGAATGGCCATCATCAAAAAATCTACAAATGATAGATACTGGAGAGGGTGTGGAGAAAAGGGAATCCTCCTGCTCTGTTGGTGGGAATGTAAATTGATACAGCCACTATGGAGAACAGTATGGAGGTTCCTTAAATAGCTAAAAATAGAACTACCATATGACCCAGCAATCCAACTCCTGGGCATAAACCCAGAGAAAACCATAATTCAAAAGATACCTACACCCCATGTTCACAGCAGCACTATTTACAATAGCCAGGAGAAGGAAGCAACCTAAATATCCATCAATAGAGGAATGGATAAAGAAGATGTGGCACATAATACAATGGAATATTACTCAGCCATAAAGAAGAATAAAATAATGCTATTTACAGCAACATGGATGGACCTAGAGATTATCATACTGAGTGAAGTAAGTCAGACTGATAAAGACAAATATCATATGATATCACTTATATATGGAATCTAAAAAAATGGTACAAATGAACTTAGTTACAAAACAGAAATAGAGTCCAGATGTACAAAACAAACTTATGGTTACCAGGGGGTAAGGGGAAAAGAGATAAATTGGGATTGACATATACACACTATTATATATAAAATAGATAACTAATAAAGACCTGATGTATAGCACAGGGAACTCTACTCAATACGCTGTAATGGCCTATACAGGAAAAGAATCTAAAAAGGAGTGGATATATTAGATTAGTCAAAAAGTTCGTTCGGTTAACGAATACGTTGTTCAATTAAGTTCTTGGTGAAAATGAAAAATGTCTTTTATTTGTACTTAAAACCGAATGAACTTTCTGGCCAACCGAATATGTATATCTGATTCACTTTGCTGTACATCTGAAACTAACACAACATTATAAATCAACTATACTCTAATAAAATTTTAAAGTTATAGACTATATGAGTAGTGCCATTACATTGTACGAGGTCAATCCTTCACACTGGTACATGAAGGCTGATTTATAGCAGACTTATTTAAATATCTTTGGACATCCCTTATGTGCTGGGTACTGTGATATGCAGCATACACATGCACCTTGGTAAGTCATGTCAGTTATATACTTAGAGTATGAACCATGTGAAGAAGGTGGCAGGGTAAAGATGGTGTCTTATTGGGACGAAAAACTACATTCCTCAGTTTAATAGTGCATTCTCCCCCAACTGAGCGAGGTGGACCTGTACACCTCTTTGCCCTGCCTAACTCTGTCTGGTAGAGAGCATGAAACTCTTGCTCTCAGAATTGTGGTTATCCATTCTTGCCTTAGGATTCTCTTCTCCCAAGGGTTCTTTATCTATTTGCATGATTTCCCAGAGAACTGGGAATGCATTGCTGAAGAAAACAGACGAGTTTCCTGACTTCGAGCGGTTTACATAAATGTTACAAGGGAAAAGTGTTACAAGGGAAAGAGGCATTAAACAGGTAATTAAACAAACTATTATCTAATTACTGCTGTAATTATGCTTTAAGTATAGAAAGAAATAAAGATTTTACTCTCCTCAAAGTTATACTAGGTCTAGAAGTTGAATAAGTCTTAATTGAACTTCCAAAGGAAGAGTAATAATACTGTTCATTTATCAATGTCAGATACTGCATGCAAATTATCTTGAATCCTCATGACAATTCTGAAAAATAAATATTTCCCATCTTACAGGTAAGTAAACAGAGGTTCAAAGAGTCTAACTAACTTGTTCTTAATGCTTTACAGTTAATTATGCTAGTGTTGGGATTTGAACATAGGCATCTCCAACAGCTACACGTGGGCTTTCCATGATCACACTGCTTCTGTCGACTATGACACGCAGTCGTAGGAAAGTTGGGAATTTACTCTCTTACCTTAAACATAAGGATTCTTTTAGTTTTGAGTTTCAAGGTTAGGTTATCCTAAAACTCAGTAAATATCTACCAATTAATTGACTTCTAAGCTAGAAAAATGCTCCCTTCTTTCCACTTTTGATGCCCATACATCTTGCTAGGCTGAGTACCATACTGGTGGGAGTGATTATGGAAAAAACTGACAATTCCTTTTGTTCATTTACTAATATTAAAGCATTTTCATGCCTCATCAGAAGCCAGTATTTCACGTACTATATATATATATATATTTGTTTGTTTGTTTGTTTGTTTGTTTGTTTGTTTGTTTTCGGTATGCAGGCCTCTCACTGTCGTGGCCTCTACCGTTGTGGAGCACAGGCTCCGGACGCGCAGGCTCAGCGGCCATGGCTCACGGGCCCAGCCGCTCCGCGGCATGTGGGATCCTCCCGGACCGGGGAACGAACCCGTGTCCCCTGCATCGGCAGGCGGACTCTCAACCACTGCGCCACCAGGGAAGCCTGTATATTTTAAAAATAACAATTCTTTCACTGAACTGAATTGTTTTTCTCCTCTTCAAGCACACCCACCTCCATAACAGAAATCCAGTTTTTAGCTATTGTTTCTGAATGAGTCTCAGTTGGTCCTAGCATTTCTAATTGCAAGTGAAATTTAAACCCACTTATTGTTACATAAACCACCTACCACTCAACCATATAGCAAATAAGGTGTAATTTTGTAATTAATAATATAATAACACTTCCTAAACTATGATCATGAGGCAATACAGAGAAGCTATTCTTCCCACAGTAAAGGAAATAAATTCAAAGCCAAAAGACTGGATATTAACAGAGGGCTTATAGCAGCGAATTCTCTTTCTTTTTTTTATTGTGGTAAAATATACATAACATAAAATTTACCACTTTAGCCATTTTCAAGTATATAGTCAATGGCATTAAGTAATTCACAATCTTATGCAACTACCACCACCATCATATCCAGAACTTTTTCATAACCCCAAACTGACTTTGTACCTATTAAAAAATGACTACCTATTCCTCCCTCCTAAGCCCCTGGCAACTACCATTCTACTTTCTGTCTCTATGAATTTCACTACTTTAGGTATCTCATGTATGTTGACTCATGAAATATTTGTCCTTTTGTATCTGGCATAAAAAAAGTAAAAGAATTCATTACTATTTTTTATGTGTATTACATGTTTAAATGATAAAATTTTGGCTACAATGGATTAGATAAAATTTATTATTAAAATTAATTTTACCTGTTTGTTTTCTTTTACTTTTTTAATGTAGTTCCCAGAAAAGTTAAAACTGTGTATGACACAAATCATGTTTTTTTTTGGTTTTTTTTGCGGTACACGGGCCTCTCACTGCTGTGGCCTCTCCCGTTGCGGAGCACAGGCTCCGGACGCGCAGGCTCAGTGGCCATGGCTCACGGGCCCAGCCGCTCCGCGGCATGTGGGATCTTCCCGGACCGGGGCACAAACCTGTGTCCCCTGCATCGGCAGGCGGACTCTCAACCACTGCGCCACCAGGGAAGCCCTCAAATCATGTTTTTATTGGACAGTGCTGATGCAGAATCAGTTCTTAGGAAAATTGCCCTCAGGTTTGCTTTACTGATTTATCCATTCTATTCAACTAACAGGAGCTGAGCCTATCCAAAGGAATAACTCTCCAATTGTGAAACATCCAGCAAGGCAAGGATGATTAATATTTTGGATGTTCTCTTCAAGTTTTACAGTAGAAGAGACTGCATCTGAATCCTCTTACCTTGAATCTCGAGGTTGTCATGATAATACTCCTCCTTTTAAAATGAACAGCAATTATAGGAAGTCATAAGCTTTCCTCTCTGACATTTTTCTCCTCTATTGGCATTACCTCTCTTCATTAGGAACTTTATGTTCACAGGGACTCACTTTATTTGTTAGAAAATGTTTCCTAAGTTCCCATTAGGGATTTGTTTAAAAGGTCTCAAGGTAGAAAGCACACTGCATGTGCACTAACGGACTCTACTGTTTTCGTGATTAGCCTCTCAGAAAAATACTACCCAGTCCTTAAAAGAGCAAAAGGAAACATTTGGCCCATCTATTCAAATCAACACCACTGTAAGAGCCAGGAGTCCTGCAGTCTCTCCTCAGCCCACACAATGCTCTTTCTGCTTCTAGAACAGAAGTTCCAAGGGTAAACAAGGTCAGGCCTTGAAGCTAAAGCAGTAAAAGAAATTGTAAGTCATAATTATTTAGGTAGGTGGAATATTACATATACTTTTTCCTACTTCAGCTATTTTAATACATAATCTTATTACACTTAGGTGTTATGGTTCTGCCTCACAAGACACTTTATCTGAATATGTGCCTCTTTTCAGCTTCTTAGGTTCAGCCCCAAAGAACCCTTTCTGTTACCAGTGACCACGTCATTTTCTTAACCTGAAAGGTAAACTACTTAAAAAAAGGTTTTGTAGATGTTTTAGGCACTTTCAATTTAAATATGATGTTTTCTTCTCAGACATATGCAGATTTCAGAATCATTGTCCAGAATATAAGATACTCAAGTGCTTACATTTGAAACTTCCCACTTACAATGGTCTGAGTGGTGAGATTTCCCTTGTGGACAAATGGAGGGAATATAGATCTAGATCACTGATTCTACTTAAGGAAAATTCTATTTTGAAAAATTCAGTACAAGGTGGGGAAATGAAGTGAGGTTAATGGCAGGGGTGGCAAGGAGGAATGTGAGTGGGAAAGAGAAACGGAGGTGTAATAGGGAACAGGGAGGTGGGGAGTTGTGAAAGGTAAGGTAGGAGATAAGAGGGAAAGAGGAGAAGTGGAGGAAGAGCCAGAATTTGGAGAAAAGGAAAGAAAAAAGAAAGAGGAATTGAAAATTCAAAGGAGGGACAGAAGAAACAATCAGAGAAAGGTATAGGAAAAAGGAAAAGGGAGGGATTGGAGAAGAGATTACAGAAGAATCAGGCTTCTTATGGTTTATGACTGTTTTCTGAAGCACAGGATTTTACTTGAAAAAAAGACTCACAAAGGTGAAATAAAACCAAAATCGTATATTCATTTATTATGTCAATGTTGTTGCCAAAATAATGTACAGGCTTTTCCACTTATCAAATGGCTAATGATTGTTGTTTTTTTTTTCAGATATGTGCAATAGTTATAAATTGCTTCACATTACCTAGAGTGTAAATGATGTCATTTTGGGGCTTCTATGCTGGCATAGGAAGACCCTGAATTCATCTTCTCCCAGAGAGACACCAAATCTATGCCTACATATAGAGCAATTCCTCCTGAAGAAGAACTGAGGGCTGATTAAAGAGCTTCTGCACAACAAATGATAAAGGGACCACACAGAGATGAGTAGGAGAGATGGAGACATGGTACTGACAATAACCCCATCCCCAGCACAGTGACCTGCAGTAGGGAGGGGTCCATGCATAGACTTGTGTGCTCTGGGACCAGAGAAAATACAGCATTTTAAAGGACACCTAGACTACACATGAACAAAATCTATTTACTAACCCTACAGCATCTGCCAAATGGGCAAGGAATGGCTGGAACTTTGTTCAGGGATGAAGGTGCCAGAGAGCACCTCTTTTGGTTTTCCGTCTCCACCCTGATAGTGTGGGCAGGAACACAGTCCATGCACTCTAACCAGCCTGCCAAGGCTTCTCCAGAACCCAGGCTCTTGATCCACACCAGCTATAGCCATCCCCCCCAAGGCAGCCTCAGTGCATCATGCACTGGACTCCCCAGCCCATGCCCATCCCAACTCCAGCAGGCCTGCCAAAGCTGCCCAGGATATGCGGTATATGTGGGTGATGCTCCTACATAAGCTATGACATCAAGGCTCAGAGAGGTAGCTGTTGTACTTAATTCATAGAAACAAACACAGAAAGTCAAATAACATGATGAGACAGAGGAATATGTTCCACATCAAAGAACAAGATAAAACCCCACAAAAAACCCCAATAAAACACAGAAAAGTAATTTACCTGATAAAGGGTTCAAAGTAATAGTTATAAATATACTTAACAAATGTGGGAGAAGAATGGAGGAACACATGGGAACTTCAACAAAGAGTTATAAAATATAAGAAAGAACCAATTGGAGCTGAAGAATACATTAACTGAAATGAAAAATACACTAGAAGAAATCAACAGCAGATTAGCTAATACAGAAAAACAGACCAGCGATTTGGAAGACAGAAGAGTGGAAATCACTCAAGCAGAACAGCAAAAAAGTAAAGAGAATTAAAGAAAATGAGGATAGTTTAAGGGACCTCTGGGAAACATTTAGCATACTAGCATTTGCATTACTGGGATCCCAGAAGGAGAAGAAAGACGGAAACAAGAACATTTTCAAATAAACAATACAACTTTACACCTAAAGCAATAGCAAAAAGAACCAACAAGGCCCAAATTTAGTGGAAGGAAGGAAATAATAAAGATCAGAGCAGAAGTAAATGAAATAGAGACTAAAAAAACAACGGAAAAGATCAGTGAAACTAAGCTGGTTCTTTGAAAAGATAAAATTGATAAACTTTACCCAGACTCATCAAAAAGAAAAAGAGGGAAGGTATAAACAAAATCAGAAATGAAAGAGAAGGTACAATCAATATCACAGAAATACCAAGAATAAGAGACCACTATGAATAATTATATGCCAACCAATTGAATCACCTAGAAGTAATGGATAAATTCCTAGAAGCACACAATCTTCTAAGACTGAATCAGGAAGAAATAGAAAATCTGAACAGAATGCTTACTCGTAATAAAATTGAATCAGTAATAAAAAAAACTTCCAACAAACAAAAGTCCAGGACCAGATGGTCTCACAGATGAATTCAACACATTTAAAGAAGAGTTAGTGCCTATCCTTCTCACACTATTCTCAAATTTGAGGAGGAAGGAAATCTTCCAAACACATTCTGAGGCCAGCATTACCTGATACCAAAACCAGACAAAGACACTATAAAAAAAAGAAAATTACCAGTCAATATCCCTGATGACCATAGTTGCAAAAACCCTCAGCAAAATATTAGCAAACTAAATTCAATAATATATTAAAAGGATCATACATCATGATTTAAGTGGGACATATTCCAGGTATGCAAAATGGTTCAATATCCAAAAATCAATCATTGTGATATATCACATTAAGAAAATGAGGAATAAAAATCATACAATCATCACAATAGATGCAGAAAAAGTGTTTAGTAAAATTTAACATCCAATTATGACAAGAAGTCTCATAGAGGGAACATACCTCAACATAATAAAGACCATATATAACAAACCCGTAGCTAACATCATAATCAACAATGAAAAGCTAAATGCTTTTCCTCTATCAGAAACAAGATAAGAATGCCCACTTGCCACTTTTATACAACATCGTTTTGGAAGTCCTAGCTATAGCAGTGAGTCAAGAAAAAGAAATAAAAAGAATCCAAAGTAGAAAGGAAAAAGTAAAACTGTCATTATTTGCAGATGATATGATACTATACTATATAGAGAAAATTCTCAAGACTCCACCAAAAAATTATTAAAACTAATATATTAATTCAGTAAATTTGCAGGACACAAAATTAATACACAGAAATCTCGACTTTCTACACACTAAAAAAAAAATTACCAGAAAGAGAAATTAAGAAAATAATCCCGTTTATAATTGCATCAAAAAGAGTAAAATACTTAGGAATAAATTTAACCAAAAAGGTGAAAGACCTGTACTATGAACACTATAAGACACTGATGAAAGAAACTGAAGATAACACAAATAAATGTAAATATATACCATGCTCATGGATTGGAAGAGTTAATATTGTTAAAATGATCACATTCCCCAAGGCAATCTACAGATCAGTGCAATCTCTATTTATATACCCTCACCATTTTCACAGAACTAGAACAAATAATCTTAAAATTTGCAAAGAACCACAAAAGACCTCAAATAGCCAAAGCAATATTGAGAAAGAAGAACAAAGTTCTGATTTCAAACTATACCACAAACCTACAGTAGTCAAAACAGTATGGTACTTGAACAAAACCAGACATATAGATCAATGGAATAAAAGAGACAGCTCAGAAACAACCCCACACCTATATGGTCAATTAATCTACGATAAAGGAGGCAAGAATATACAACAAGGAAATGACAGCCTCTTCAGTAAATGGTGTGAAAACCAGAAGGCTACATGCAAAAGAAAGGAACTGACCATTGCCTTACACCATATACAAAATAAACTCAAAATGGATTAAAGACTTAAATGTGAGACGTGAAACCATAAAACTCCTGGAAGAAAACATAGGCAGAACACTTTTTTTTTTTTTTTTTGCGGTATGTGGGCCTCTCACTGTTGTGGCCTCTCCCGTTGCGGAGCACAGGCTCCGGACGTGCAGGCTCAGCGGCCATGGCTCATGGGCCTAGCCGCTCCGTGGCATGTGGGAACTTCCCAGACCGGGGCACGAACCTGTGTCCCCTGCATCGGCAGGTGGACTCTCAACCACTGCGCCACCAGGGAAGCCCCCAGAACACTCTTTGACACCAGTCTTAGAAATATATATATATTACTAAAGAAAAGAAACATGGGTCTATATCAAACTTAAAAGCTTTTGCAAGTAAAGGAAGCTGTTAACAAAATGAAAAGGCAAACTACTGAACTGGAGAAGATATTTGAAAAAAATATATCTGATAAGGGAGTAATATCCAACATATACAAAAAACTCATACAACTCAGTATCAAAAAACCAAACAACCCAGTTAAAAAATGGGCAAAGGACCTGATTAGACATTTTTCCAAAGAAGATGTACAGATGGCCAACAGGTACCTGAAAAGATGCTCATCGCTAATCATCAGGGAAATGCACATCAAAACCACAATGAGATATCCCCTCATATATTTAGAATGGCTATCATCAAAAAGACAAGAACTAACTAGTGTCGGTGGGGATATGGAGAAAAGGAAACCCTCATGCACTGTTGGTGAGAATGTAAACTGGTGTAACCTCTATGCAAAACAGTATGGAGGTTCCTCAAAATATTAAAAATAGAACTACCATATGTTCTATCAATTCCATCTCTGGGTATTTATCTGCAGAAAATGAAAACACTAATTTGAAAAGCTATATGCACCCCAATGTTCATTATACTGTTTTTTAAGAATAGTCAAGATGCGGAAGCAACCTAAATCATTGATGAATGTGTGAATAAAGAAAATGTGCCATATATATATATGGACTTAGAGGGTATCATGCTAAGTGAGCTAAGTCAGGCAGAGCAAGGCAAATACCATATGATTTCACTTAGATGTGGGTCTAAAAACCAAAACAAACGCACAAACATAAAACAGAAACAGACTCATTGCTACAGAAAACAAACTGGTGGTTGCCAGAGGGAAGAGGGGTGGTGGATGGGTGAAGTAGGTGAAGGAGATTTAGAGGTACAAACTTCCAGTCATGAAATAAGCAAATCATGGAGATTTACAGCATAGGGAATATATTCAATAATATTGTAATAGCTTTGTATGGTGACAGATGGCAACTAGACTTATCGTGGTGATCATTTCTCAACGTATAAAAGTGCTGAATTACTATGTTATAAACCTGAAACTAATATAATATTGTAAGTTAATTATACTTCAATTAAAATATGCCCCCCTTCTTTTTTCTTTTATTACAAAAAGTGCAAGATGCTCCCCTCTTGTCCTCGAAAAGAAAAAATATTTTGGCAAGAAGTCCAACATGAGTTACTGTTTTAGTTGTGATCTTTTACCTTCTCTGGAATTTTTCAAGGATTCACAGGTCTTTAAAGAGCTCCATCACTTTTCTGACTTCCTAGGAGGGAAGAGCTCTGGTCTTCTGGGCTGTGACTACCACCACTGCTGAGGTTGCTTTCAGTCCTACTGTGAACTGGGAGTGAGCTGGTCACCCACCATCACTCTGTGACTGCTGCTTGGTGCCATGGCCAAGCTCCATACCCAGAAGATTAGCAGATTTTGTCTGCTAAGTATAGGCCTAGGGGCCTGCCAGAAGGCTCCCTAAGCAGCTCCCATCAATAAGTAGCACCTCACCACCATCCTGAAATCCTCCCATCTCCATTTGAGGAGGCTCAAGGCTCTACCCACAAAGTTTCTATAATCTTTCTCCTTCAGATTCCAGGCATCCATCTAAGGACCAGCTGCCTCTATCTTTTCATCATTTTTTCTTTCAATAAAATAAAACAAACCTTAACTTTTTATCATACACATTTCTCCACCAATGGAACTTGATGACTAATCAGCTAGTGTTTGATTTCTTAAGAAGCCAGACTTCAGACACAAGTAACACAAAAGAGATTGCTTATCTTTCTCATTGATCAAGAGGGCTTTGTACTTAAAAAAAAAAAGCCTTGTAAATCTCCTAGGAGGGATAAAATAACCTTTCCTACATTCCAGATGAATCTAAAGTGGTGAAAATACAAAACAAGATAATTATTTAACAGGTTACCTTTTAATAATATTTTTTGCTAAATGTATAAAATGTTTTATATAAGTCCTATTACTTAATGCTAAAAATCCTGCAAAAGTATTACATAAAATTTTTTTTTGGATGAAAGAACTGAGGTTCAGAGCAATTAAATAACTCATTGAAGATCACACCAATAGTAAGTAATAGAGTCTGGATTCAAGCTCAGATCTGACCTCGGAGCCTATATCAGTTATACAATGCCATACATTAAGAAGTAATTAAGCCAGGTAAAATCCAGGTGAACTCCACTCATTTAGAAACCTAGTCTTCCAAAGAACCATATTTAAACAATAGGGAATTATAGGCATATAAATTAGAGGTCTAGTTAAACTTTGATATAAACTTAGAAAAGATCAAATCCATTTCTTTTTATACCAAATAGAAATGTCTGAGAAATTGTTTTATTAATAAGCTTTGACTCTCTTTGTAGGTAAAATAAGAGATAAAACCACAAATGGTCAAAAAAAGGGCCACAGGTTATGTGAAATGAACATCTAGAATAATAAAACAAATGGTGCAACAACAAACACCTGGAAAAAATAAGTAGAATTTGAAACCAACAAAAAGAAATAAGGAAAAAAATAGATTTCATATAATCAGGTCCATTGAAATATATTTGAATGTTTGATGTAGCTTAGTAGAGAGGCTAATAGACATGTCTATCAGAATATGATCTTTAATAATAGTAAAATTATTATTATTTAAAAAAATTTTTAGTAAAATTATTTCTGTTTACTGTAAGGAAAACTACATTATACTTTTGTTTCTTGGACTCTCAGAAGCTTCACTGGAAGCTCTTTACAGTGTGGCTTGACAAAAAAATTGTGATAGAATGAAACTCTTAATGCACTGCCATAAATTCAACATCTCACTGTCACAAACATTCCCAGCAAATAAAGTTTCCCTGCCAACCCACTTCCCAACTTCCTGTACACTCACCATTTTTGAAAATCCCTGAATTAAGTACCTGTCCTGTGTGGCACTTAGAAGAGGTGTAGATTTATGATTTATTTTTGTGATTATTTGATTGATAACTTCTTTATCACTTTATGGTAAGTCCCAAGGCAGCAAGGATTTTATCTGGTTTTGTTCACAGTTGGAGCTCCAACACCTTCCATGGCTAGAGGCTGGCTATAGGAGATGCTCAGTAAAAGTGTTTGTATTGAATAACTAAGTTGTCTCATAATCCTGAAAGGCGAGTAGCATGGGACTTTAGAGAATTAACACAAGTAACTTTGGATGAAAGAGTAGAAAATGAAGATGGGATGGAGGTAAAGGGGCATATTTGATAACTACCATTTTGCAACTGAAACCAGTTAATGAAAGGAATTTCCAAAATTTTTATGTTGAAATATAAGGATATGTAGACATGTGGATTACATAAATAGTCTTTAAATTTAAGCTTATGTGTCTCATAGAGATAAAATTTGTTTTTCATCTGCCTTGCCCTTGACTTTTTCTTTGGCTTTGAGCTTTTGCTATGATTGGTCAGATCTGCTTTATTCCCAAGAGGCAGTTGAGAGACAGTGACGTATAACCTAAATATAGTTCTGGTACCTCTAGGTGACTATAACACCCACTAGGATGGCCAAAACAAAAATGTTAAATAATAACAAGTACTGACGAAGATGTGGAGAAAACCTTCATTCAATGATGGCAGAAATGTAAAATGGCGCAGCTATTTTGAAAGTTTGGCAGTTCCTCAAATGATTATCTGATTGTCATTATCATATGACACAGCTATTCCATTCCTAGGTATAGAGCCAAGAGAAATAAAAACATATGTCCACACTAACATGTATATATAAATGTCTATCATAGCATTGCTCATAATAGGCAAAATGTTGGAGCAGCCCAAATGACCATCAATGGATTAATGAATAAACAAAATATGATATATCCATACAATGTAATATTATTCAGCCGTGAAAAGGAAAGAAGTACTGACACATGTTACAGCTTGGATAAACCTTGAAGACATTATGCTGAGTGAAGGAAGTCAGACACAAAAGTCCTCATGTTCTACGATTCCATTCATATGAAAGTACAGACAGGAAAATCTACAGAGACAGAAAGTAGATTAGTTGTTGCTTAGGGTTGGGGAGAGAGAAGGTTGGAAGGGGTGATAGCTGAAGGGTATAGGTTTCTTTCTTTTTTTTTTAAGATTTTTTTTTTTGATGTGGACCAATTTTTTAAAGTCTTTATTGAATTTGTTACAACATTGCTTCTGTTTTGTGTTTTGGTTTCTTTGGCCCTGAGGCATGTGGGGTCTTAGTTCCCTGACCGGGGATCGAACCTGCATCCCCTGCATTGGAAAGCAAAATCTTAACCACTGACCGCCAGGGAAGTCCCATAGGTTTCTTTTTGAGGTGATGAAAATGTTCTAAAATAAACTTTGTGAGGGTTGCACATAGCTGTGAATATACTAAAAGTCATTGAATTGTACACTTTAAATGAGTCCAGTATGTGGATTATATCTCAGTAAAGTTGTTTAAATAAAACAACTGGGTGTTGTATCCTCTCACTGCTGCTCAGTTTTGATGTGGTACCAATACATGATATGGTAAGACAGGCCAATGTCAAGATCATGGGCTTGAAGTCAATTAACTGGCAAGTGGTTCTGGCATCCCTGAAGTTCTCTGAGCCTCAGTTCTCCCTTTGTAAATTTATCAAACAGAGTAATAGCATCTCCTCTGCAGAGTTTCTGGGAAGGTTCTGAATAGTGTATATTAAGTACTGGTCAATACTAGGTGTACAACACTATAAAGTATAAGTTCTTTTCCTATTCTAAATAGAAGAAAAATAAATATTTACCCAAAGAGTTCACAGCTCAATAAAAAAGTCTCCTATCCAAGGAAAACATTTAAACATCTCAAAGACAAGTTGCTTCTGTCGCCAGCCCTATCTTGGCAAAGCAAATGTATGCTGTGTCAAAACAAAATTCAATATTTGCGTGATCTGTTTCACAAAACCTAAGCCTGAACCAGAGTTTTCACTTGGCATGAGGATCTTTGTCCCAGGCATGGTTTCCTGTGTAAAGACTGCTGTGCTTCTACTTGTACGAATTTGTTCTCTTCAGCACTGCTCATAGCAGTGAAAAATTAGAAATGTCCTAATTGTCCAAAAATAGGGGAAAGGCTAAGTTAATTATCCTCTGTATCATGATTATGCAGTTACATTGTATCTATTTTTCTAGGATTTTATAAAAAGATAGAAACATGAACAAGATAAAGTTAAGGGAAAAATAGAACAATAATACACATAAACACACATTTAACAAATACTACTATACTACAGCCTTCTAAAAATATATATATTAATAGATAAAAAAGGAAGTTTGGGAAAGAACATAAACTCAAATAGCTCTGATTTTATTATGTTGATGAGACCATGGTTGCTTGTTATTTTAAATAATTTACATTGTTTTAAATTTGGTTTAATAACATACGGAAACTGTAGTAGGTTAAAAATACCTACTGCTGCTTGTCCTGTATTTTATGGACTCTATTAAGAGAGATAAAACAAAAGTTAATTACAAAGGAAGGTGGAGAGTATTGATGAAACTCCCAGCTCTTAGGAGAGGAGCTTTCTTAAGGGTAATAGGTTATACATGACAACATTCTGAAAGGACGTTTTTAAGGTTGATGAATGATGCCTGCAAGTCTGCTAATTAGCTGTGTTCCCATGAGCAAGCTATTTAACCTCTAAGGATCTCAATTCCCTCATCTGTAAAATAAGAGATTAAATAAAAGAGAGAGATATATGCATTTTTGACCTAGAGATGTGGAAGTTGGTGGCTTGAGGAGAAAGCTGTCATCTTAAATACACCAGGGAAATGCGTGTCTTATAGAACTACGTGATCTGCATTGCGTATTGAGGAAATGAAGCTCAGAGTTCTGTGACCAGGGCTACACCCAGAGATGAGGGGACAGTTACTGCTATTTTGTTCACTCCTTAAGGACTGCTGCTTCTTGTTCTCTATACTGGGGACAGCATTAAGAGAGATTAAAAAAAGTTAACTGTAAAGGAAAGTAAACAGTAAAACCCCCAAAAGACATCATGAAGAAATAAATTTGTGACATAATGTTGCACATAATATTTCTTGAAATAAAAAGCACTTATTGGGCTTCCCTGGTGGCGCAGTGGTTGAGAGTCCACCTGCCGATGCAGGGGACATGGGTTCGTGCCCCGGTCCGGGAGGATCCCACATGCCGCGGAGCGGCTGGGCCCGTTAGCCATGGCCGCTGAGTCTGCGCGTCCGGAGCCTGTGCTCCGCAACCGGAGAGGCCACAACAGGGAGAGGCCCACATACTGCAAAAAAAAAAAAAAAAAAAAAACCAAAATAAAACAAAACAAAAAAGCACTTATTAAGTACATTTACCTAAATATGATGCTGTATTAAGGAGAATTAGGCAGATCCTCTTTCCTCTGGTAAACTACAATTTAACGAATTTAAGGTATCACTGAGGCACATGGATTTAAAAGGCAGGCAGACAAATGAACCGACATCAAAAAGGCACATACATGTAAAATTAACATGCAGATATTTAAGCATAGGAAAAAACACAAAGGATTCTAGTAGGATGGGCCGGGAGCAGGGATCTTGTACATAACCAGGTAAGCAGCCATGGTTTCTGTGAGGGATATTGAAAGGCTACATTTTTGTAATCCCCTGATGATATTTTTTAAGATATTAAGAAGCTCTGTTAAAAAATATGTATATTATATAAGATATATACAATATATATTTTTTCATTTTTGCTCTATAAACCGTATTAAATTGTTATTGGTCACTAACATACTTAACTCCATATAAGCTATCAAACTGGCTAGCCTGTCAAAGCATAGAATTAAATTCTCTATTTATAGGATAGTGGAACTTAACAGTTAGAGATATTGATAAGTGATGACAGATACAGTCCTCTCTTAGGGCAAAATAAGGGAGAAATATTCCATGTGAGATACATAGGTTTTAGCCTTATCAAGACATCATGAAAGCACAGGAACAATTTCTTTGCACATCATCAGGGATGTTTTGACATCTCCTGAACCTAGGTGTGAAAGTGGCCACATAAAATTGGCATCACTTCTAAGATGAGATGCCAAGTACCTTCTGTTGTGGACTGGAAAGAAAATGTAGTCGTCCAATCACTACTAGCTCTGGGCTCAGACAAAACAACTGGGAATGAGAAAGAGTCACTCGGTATTCTGTCTCAGTGTTAACTGGGAGGAAGAAAGAGGACAGTGATTTTAATTTATATGTTTTCACTGCTGGTCTTCCATCAACAGGAATCTTCCTACGGACAGAACCACCTTGTGTAAATTCCAACGTCTCAGAACTAAGCTCGTAGGGGCTTATTGGCTCTTTGCATCAGCCCGTCAAAACTGTATGCATGCTTGCTGCAGATTCAGAAGAAGAGATGTGAAGCCTGTATTCCACTCTCCTCCCATGTGGCACAGAGAGGCCCCATCACAAGCCCCTCCCTTCCCAGTGTGCCTCACCGTGTTCTCCACTGTCCCCCTCAGCCATGTTCTCTTGTTCTTTACTTGTTCTCAACCCAGAGGCTGATGACCCTGTTAGCACTTAACTTTTGGGGTCTGAATGCCACCGTTAGCCTTCCTGCCCTTCCTTAGAAGGATTTCTTAGGATGCTTATCCTTACTCATCCTCAGGGGTTTATTTCATCTCTATTTTCCTATTTAAAGTGGCTTTACCAGTACCTACGGTATCTTATTCAATCCTGACACTAGGGGCAGTAAGGAAGCCTGGGTCCCTTCTCACGTTGGAGAATCCTCTACTGGGTTTCCTATAACAGATCCTCTATGTTTTAAAAACCCTTAACAAAGTACTGTAAAATTTTTGGTAATTCATGGGATAACCACATGCTTAGGTAATACTCCAGTCACAGAAACCGTGACTTTATAAAACACAGGCAAGACTTGGTATTTAAGAGAAACCCTGTGAATCTTGATGACAGAGTCTAACATCTTTTCTCATGCTGAGGGAAAAGGCTATTCTTCACAGTTAATACATAATTGTAGTCAAAGAGTGATGAAAAAAACAGCCATTTTGATTGAATTTTTAATGTCATTGCTTAAAAACACCATCAGCAGGAGGGGAGACAGACAAGACATAACGTTGGAAAAGAAGTGACAGCTCTTTAAATTAAATTTAAAGAAAACTATGAAAGAAAAAAGAATATGATTTAAATAAATGATGACTCATACTTGGCAATCAGTGGTTTTATAAAACCTTTAAAATTTTAAAATGAAAAATCTTGCTTCTTTCTCCATCTCCTTATAACAATTTCCCAATAATCTAGAAGTTTTCTGCTTTGCCAAAATATGCCATATAGAAGTACCTTAATGCAGAGGATGTGGGAACCATGGACATGAAAGAAGGAAGGGGACCAAAGTTCATTGCCAAACTGTCCTGCAGTTACCTCCAGGGTGTATGTATAAAGGACGCATGTTTGTCAATGCCTCTGACATGATTTGCCCAGGAAATTATTAACATTTGTCTCCCCAGACAGAGGGTTAAATTCCTTGAGATCAGAGACCATGCCATAGTCATCTTTATATCTTACACATTCCCAATATCTCATTCCAAATCTTCCCCAAGCCCAGCACCTAGCACAGGGCTGGCATGTGCTAAGTACACAATAAGTGTTTGGTGTAACTGAAGTGACATGAAATAGAATATTTCTTGGATGTTTCTCCAGAACCTAGCCTTTTTTGCTCCTTTCCTAACAATACCCCACATTTTTCAGCCGGGTGAGTTAAGTGAGATAGAACTCACTGTTCACTCCTAAGTTAGAATCCAACTGGCTTGAACCAATCAACACATCCCATCTCCTTGGCCCCCATGATTGGTTAAGACATTTGTCTCAAGTCTGGCCAAAAAGGTCCAACAAAACTCAAAGCCAGAACTTTTGTTCAAACTCTCCAAGCAGCAGTCTTTCTTGGACTTGAAACCTGGAATTGTTTAGTTCTGTGAGATGCGGGAGCTACTTTGGGATCTCAAGAGGAAAGACTAACAAAAACGGAGCCTGTATTGAGGAAGCAGAGCAAAACGACTGAGAGAAAGAAACTGGGTCCAGTTCACATTTTTTAAGCCACTGAGATTTACCTGAAGCCCAATGATCTAATTATCTTGGTCTTTTCAGAGAAATAAGGCAAAGAATTATCTTTGTGATTTAAGCCTGTGTGTGTGTGTGTGTGTGTGTGTGTGTGTGAATTTTCAATCAAAATCAGTCTGTCTGTCCTATAGATTCTCTAGAAAGAAAGAGGGGTTTCCTTAGAGGCCACCATCTCAGTGGCTGGCAGATGTCCTCACTCACAACTCTCCTGGTTCCTCATTGTGCCTGGGATGGGCAGGCCCAACAGAGGAAGCTCTTCAAAGACCTCTGTTCTCTAGATCCTGGGATTGGATTCTTCCCAGAGTGTCTTGTGTTGGACCACATTTCATCCATTCTCAGAAGGACTCCCTCCTCCATGATGGAATGATAACCTCTCCCCTCATCTCGCTGGATCCTTTCTGATATAGGGGTCCCAAGCAGTTTGCTTTTTCTGGCTAAATGCTTAAAAATCTATTTGTGCACGATTATTGAACATTCATCAGTTTCTCAGTTATTGACTTACCAGAAGTCCATCTGTATAAACATATAAAATTGATCTCTTGAGCAATTGGAAAACTTAAGAAAATGCATTGAGTTTATTTTACATTAGCAGATGTCAGTAACTTAAAAACTCAGTTTTAGAGACAATTCTATGACTGCTTCCTACCACTCTCCAGGATAACACGTATCTGAGTAATGCTGTTTATGGAGGAAATAATTATGTTTTAGGTAAGCCTTGTTAAAGCTATCATAACCCTGCTTTGTACTTATATATCAGTTGATTACTAACAATGAAAAAACTGAATGGAAGATTCAGTCAATATTCTAAGAGTTACATGAACAAATCCAGTGATATATATCAAGTGCTCAGTTGATCTCTTAACAAATAATGAAGTTCTTTTCCTACTCCTACTCCTATAAATAGTTTTACTCTATTTGCTTAGGTAGGCACAATTGTTTCAATCAGTTGAGACAGAAACATTAATTTATTTGAACAAATGTCTTAACCAAACTGGAAAGCACACCATGCCAGCCTGTAATGTTATTTCAATTCACTGGTTACATATTAGGATTCCCTAATGATCTATTCCTTTTCAGGGGTGTGAGTGTGAGAGAGAGATGTCTCAACATACAGTGTTCATTCTAGTGGTGGTCCAAGCCCTCCAAGAGTTCAGTGTAAGCTGAAGAACTGAAAAAAAAAGATTTCTCAGAAGGGACAAATAGTCAAGAAGCTTTAGGTGATCTCTTAGGTGAATGTGTTCCTTCCCTTCAAGAAAGTGCACGAATGAGAAGGGAGAATTAGACTTAGACATGAAGTTGGCAGTGTCTAAGCTGGTCCCTAACTTAGATATAAGCTTTAAAGATTAGCTTTACATCAGCTAGCCAGTTTCTATGCCTTTGTTCTCTGTCTGTCTGGAATCCAAGTCATCCACCCTCTGTGGAGGCGAGCTTTCCTTCTTGTGGTTTACAGGCACCCAGCACTCTTTAAACTGCTTTCTTCTTCCTTTTTCGTTCCCATTTTCACCAGTTCTGATATATCTCTCTTCTCACATGTTGAGCACGTACATGCCAAGGAACAGAACACTGTTCAAGACAGACATACTGGCTCTCTCATGGACCTTGTGATGGAGAGGGTATATGTAACCAGATGAGGAAACAAGCACTACAATTCGTGTGATAAGATTTGCGTGGGAGCCAGAGAGGATGGCGTTCTAGCCTTCATTGTGAGGGTTGGGAATCACACTTCAGGGACAGAAATCTTTAAACCTGCGATCTAGAGAATGAGAAGGTCTTAACAAAGACAAAGTACAGGAGAAGAGCGTGTCACCGCAGTATTACTGGAGGTGTAACATGAGGGTCTAGGACAGCAGTAAAGATGGCTGGGGGTGGGTCAACAATGACCAGATAATCCAGCATCTTGTGAAAACAATATGTTGGACATTTTCTAAGAACAGTGGAAAAACTTTGAAAGGTTTAAATAGGGAAATTTCAAGACTAAATTTGTATTGTAGTGATATCATTCAGTCCCGAGTACCGAGAGTGGATCAGAGTAGACCAGTTAGGGGGCTGAGGCATCATTACGCATGACAAACAGCAAGAAAGGTGAAGTTCAGTTTGGGCTTGATAAGTATGAACCAGCTCTGGGCCCTTCAAATGTAGATTACTGGCAAACAGATAAATAGGTAGCTCACTGGAGGCTGAAGATGCAAGTTTGATAGCCTTCCCATAGGAGTCATAAAGTGGGTGAAAGCTCTCTAACAAGGCATGCAGAGCAGGAAGTAAAGAGGATCTTGTATCGAACTCTGAAGAATACCAGCATTTGAGGGGCAGGCGGAGGAAGAGAAGCCAGCAAATGACAAAACCATGTTTCACGTGTCATTTCCTCTCTCATTCTCCTGGTGAGCTTCCTGGGCCTCCGCAGGATGCTTCCTCCTCTGTGGAGCCTTGACTCCCTTAGACAGAATTAATCCTTCCTCATCCTATTCGCTCCTCGTCTGCTATTGTGGTACTTACCACATTGCATTTTTTTTTCTTTTTTTTTTGCGGTACGCGAGCCTCTCACTGCTGTGGCCTCTCCCGTTGCAGAGCACAGGCTCCGGACGCGCAGGCTCAGCGGCCATGGCTCACGGGCCCAGCCGCTCCGCGGCATGTGGGATCTTCCCGGACCGGAAAACGAACCTGTGTCCCCTGCATCGGCAGGCGGACTCTCAACCACTGCGCCACCAGGGAAGCCCCCCACATTGCATTTTAATGTAGTTATTTGTTTACTTATCTTTCTTCCCTTTTAGATGATAAATTCCTCCAGGATAGGAATCTTCCCCTAATTTTCTTGGTATTCTCACCAGTCTGACAGTATCAAGCGAAGAGTTCTCTTTGTCTGCTGAGTGAATGAAACTGAATGCATCTATTCTTATTTATAAGATCATATTTATACTCTTTGCCGGTATGAATATGAAGAAAGATACTTGAAGTAAAAAACCACTTCTCTTTTAGCTCCAGTTTTCCAAGGATCTAACATAAGCTATACATATTGTGAATGCTGATAAAGTGTTTATTGATTAATTAACACTGATCAGAGATCCTAGGATCTCATTTAACATTCAGAAAGTGGACCTGGATGGGAGGCACGCCAGATACATATTCACTCAAGGGTAAGATACAGGGCAGCCAAAAGAATTGAGGTGGTGTTTGGTTCAATGTCCCCGAAAGGAAAATCACTAGTAGGTTGGTTCCTTGTGACCCTGAAATATTGTTCACTAACAAATTAAATCTTTTATTTCAAAAAATCCAAGGATGATTCTTTTAGACCAGGGTAAGAAACATTAAAAAAACTTTTTCTTCTCTAAAGCAGTGACTCATTGAAACTAAATTAATTTTGTGTTGCAAACAAGTAAAAGTAGCAACTTAGTTGATGTTTAAGAGAGAAAGACAGGGCTTCCCTGGTGGCGCAGTGGTTGAGAGTCCGCCTGACGATGCAGGGGACATGGGTTCGTGCCCCGGTCCGGGAAGATCCCACATGCCGCGGAGCGGCTGGGCCCGTGAGCCATGGCCGCTGAGCCTGCGCGTCCGGAGCCTGTGCTCCGCAACGGGAGAGGCCACAACAGTGAGAGGCCCGCGTACCACAAAAAAAAAAAAAAAAAAAAAAAGAGAGAGAGAGAAAGACAAGTGTATATATACTATATGGTCAGTTGAAATACCATACTATGGACAGTTAAAGAAGTGATAGAGAAGGTTGAAAGAAACGAGGTAAAAATAAGGAAAGTAGGTGGAAAGGGAGGAAGGAAAAATGAAAAGGCAGAGGAGACAGAAGGCAAAGGAGAAAGAGATAAAAGAGAAGAAGCCATAAGATTTTAATAATAATTACAAATATAACTTGTATGCTTCCTTTGGAAGAATTTCCACCTTGATCTTTTGTTTCTCATGATAGAGTATGAGTGCTTGTTCTTGTTTTACAGGGAAAAAAATTCATATAGTTGGTGGCAAAATTGGAGTTGGAATCCTTGTCTCTTTATTTCTAATCCTCTCCACTTATATGACGTTTAATGGATGTAAATTACACTTGTTCTGCTGTTCACTAGGTTTGAAAATCTCTGAGTAAGTTGTCACCTGTTATTTCTGCTCTTTGAAATTCTGATTACAGTACATCTGATTGTGCAGAGCCACTTTTCCTTATAAAAGAAAACAGCTTGTCTGTTTTTATTTCCAAACTTTCAAGTTTATTTTTGAAATAAATGTTTACTTCCCCCTGGGCTTCTGAATCTTTTGCAGGTGTGTGAAGGAATGATTCTGGCTTTAGAAAATTGCTTTGGAACATTAGAGATATTTCTCAACTTACTAGCTATCACCTGTAGTCCCTCTGGCATAGAAAACTGTCGGCTTGCTTTATTTTATCCTCTCCGTGATCAGAATTTTTGTATTACAGAAAATTTCAAGTTTAAATTTATAATTAGTGTCTATTTGCTTTGAAATGAAAGTTTTTTTTCCTCTATTTATTTAAAAACTCTAAGCCAGAGGTCATATTCAAACTATTTAATAAGAGGGGTGGAATAGATAACACCTATCAGAATAAATGCCTTCCCTGCCTGTACATAGAGGGTAAAAGTATCAGCTCTGTTCTAATTCCTATTGGGAATAATTCAAACAAGAGAACTTCAAATCCTATGTATTTTCCATTAATAAAATCCTTTAGGAATAAACAATATTAACCACTCTATTAACTACTCTCACTACTTCATCTGTCTTCTTCTGCCAAGCAGACTTAAGAGAAGGGAAAGAATGAGGTAGAGGAGTAGAGAAACACCGAGGAGAGGTAGGGAAAAACGAACATTTGCGTTCTGTTGCTTTCTAATCTCTGTTTTAGCATTTCCAGAAGCCAGAATTTAGGCTGACCTTGAATTCTGTCAGAGTTGTGGGAGCCCTTATGAGAAATTTCCCCCTTTATGAAAACTAAATTTTTGAATATAAAATATATGCAGAAAAGTATACAGATCATAACCAGACAGCCCATGATTTCTTCACAAAATAAATGCACCTGTGTGACCCCTACCCAGATCAACGCAGACTATTACTCAGAACCCCATGAATTGCTTCCTTCCCCTTCACTGTCTCCATTTTCCTTGCCAAAGGTAGGCGTTATCCCGACTTCTAACACCATAGATTAGTTTCACCTATTTAAAATTTTCATTGCAATGGAATCATAGAGTATGTATTCCTTTTTGTCTGGCTTCTTTTGCTTCAAGCTGTGTGTGGAATCATCTGTGTTGTCGCATATACCGAGTTTTCTTCATTTTTATTGCCGTGTTGAATTCTATTGTATGGATATACTGTAATAGATAATTATCTATTCTGTTGATAGGCATTCAGGTGGTTTTCAGGTTTGAACTCCTAATAATAATGCTAAATAAGTGTTTGCTAACACTATGGTGGCAATCATTTGCAATGTTTAAGTGTATCAAATGAACACATTGTGCACCTTAAACCCACACAGTGTTACATGTCAATTATATCTCCATAAAGCTGGGAGAAAATGAAACTATAACTATGTGAAACGATAGAAGGGTTAGCTAAGGCTACAATGATGATCATATTGTAATATATAAATTTATCAAATCAATACATTTTACCCCTTAAGCTTACTGAATGTTACATATCAATTATGTCTCAATTAGTAAGAAAGAAAGAAAGAAAGAAAGAAAGAAAGAAAGAAAGAAAGAAAG